>NC_047526.1:9666514-9992139 GCF_902827115.2 Pseudochaenichthys georgianus
GAGCCCTCTCTTTGCTGAAGACCCAACGCAGGTCGTGGTAAGTAGTAGGAACACCAGTCAAATATACAGATGCATCAGGGCAGACAACAGGATTTGGGGAAACAGAAGTTGAAGGTATGACAGAACACAGGCAGTTAGCGAGACAGTGCTGATCCCATTCAATAATCCTTCCCTTTGCCCAATCAATGTGTGGGTTGTGAGTACGTAGCCACGGGTAACCCAAAACCAGAGGTATAGAAGGAGAGGATATTACCTTAAACTGGATAAGTTCACAGTGGTTTCCGGAGGTGATTAAAGTCACAAGGGGTGACTGTGCTGTGACTGAGGAGATGATTTGTCCATTTAGAGCATAGGCAGTTAACGGTTCCTCTAGCGGCTCCAAGCAGAGTCCCAGCTGTTCAGCTAGCTCCTGGTCCAAAAAGCTATCCTCCACACCAGAATCAATGAGAGCCTGGAGAGGCAATGTCATAGAACTAACACAGAGCTTGGCGGGAATAAGAAAATTAGTCAAGGATGGGGTTAGAGATGATTGCTGTGGACTCGTCAGGACCCCTAATCTTACTGACGAGCCTCCCAGTTTGGACGTACTGGGCAGTTGGGAATGCTATGCCCAGTCTTTCCACAATACAGGCATTGGCCTGCACCTAACCGGCGCTGACGCTCCTCCAGAGAAAGTCTAGCACGACCCAGTTGCATGGGCTCCTCCTGAGAAGAGGTGCGCACGCTGGACGACGGGGGAAAAGAGGGAGGTCTAGACACCGAGTGAGCAGAGTAGGAGGAAAAACTGGGCTTACCGAGTGACACTGGTGAATCCCTCCGTGTTCGCTCAGCTCGGCGCTCCCGCAGACGACCGTCCAAACGAGACACTAAGGAGATCAGCTCTGAGAGATCCGCTGGAACGTCTCGTGCTGCCAATTCGTCCCGAAGCTGGTCCCTTAATCCTCTTAAAAACACCGCCTTGAGAGCCGCCTCGTCCCATCGAGCCTCAGGAGCGAGTGTGTGAAACTCGATGGAGTAATCAGCCACTGTCCGGCTTCCTTGTTGCAGGCTAAGCAGCTTATTCTCGGCGGAGCCAGAGGAGTTGGGATGATCAAAAACAGCTGAGAACCGATCAGAGAAGCCCTCAAAACGTAGAGTGTCAAAATCCACCGAAGAGTTTAAAGCCTCTGCCCAGGTTAAAGCTCTCCCACGGAGCAAACCCAAAACAAAATGGATCCTCGTTGCTTCAGCAGCAAATGCAACAGGACGCTGGCGAAAAACCTTGTTACATTGAAACAAAAAACCTCTGCATTTCTCCACATCTCCGTGAAATGGCTCAGGATCGGTGATAGGAAAATCCTGGCGAGGAGAGGGCAAAGGAGCTGGACTGGGAGTAGCCTGAAATGCTACCGTCGAGGTAGTGAGAGCGGAGATCTGGCACGCCAACTCGGAGACATGATGAGCCATGGACCGGTTACTCTTAACCAACGCTCGGATGAGCTTTTCGTGTTCACCCAGGAGGGAGCCCTGACTTGACAGGGCATGAAGGATTGGGGTAGAATCCGCTCCGGATCCTGCGGGGTTCATTCTTGGCCAGTTCTTCTGTTACGCTCCTCGTAAAGAGACTCAAAACTTGAACCCGCTATGCAAGAACACTTGGGACGGAGACTTAGGTGAAGTGTCAAAAAGACTGAATTTATTTAAGTCCTCAAAAAACAGGCAGGAGACAAAGTAAACTCTCAACAGAGTGGGAAGAACGTGGAGCAGGGCTGAGACGGAGGTTGGGCTGGACGTGGCAGGCAGGACGGAATGGAATATGGAGTATCTGGAACAGGCACAAAACAGAACAGGATTAGTATATGAAAAAATCCAACTGGAAGAGTAAACAAAAAGAACTAGCAATTCTAGTCAGCCGGAACTGGAGTTTACCACTGTGAGTATACGAAGAACTGGCGAAGTCTGATGATCAAGCCGGAGTTTTAAGCAGCAGCAGGTGAGTGGTGGTAATCAGTGATGATGAGAAACAGGAGCGGAGGTGAGTTGGCAGGAAATGGAAAGTAGGTCAACCACGCCCAGCCAGGAAGACAGACAAACAGAAAAAAGGAGAAGGAGATACTGCAATTCCTCACAAAAGACCACATTGCAGAGACATCTATTGTCTGCAATTACTTTTGAAAGGTGATGACAGATGATGGACTTTTTTTTTGTTGAAGATATTTTTAATTTAATCTAAATTACATTTGTGATTGACAATCTTTGTTGTGATACTTTTATGAGCATAAACATTTATGTCATCAACATTTCGTTGAAAACAAAATAGGCCACCACAAACGTGAGCAAAAAAATGGAAAAATAAAATGTATTTCCCATGAAGGCTACAAATTGTGTATTATTTCAGTTAACAAACTTTGCCATCTAATTTAAATTGAAACATATTTTAAAATAAATTGTACAGTACATTTTGCTCTAGTAATCCACTGGAAATCCACCCCTCTGGTGGGATCAGGATAATCCAGTTTTTTGGGATCAAATTGATCCCAATCCTGTGTTGTCGGTTTGAACTACCCGTTTTGAAGATTTGATCCAGATTAAAGTTTGGATTGGATTTCCTGATCTGATCGGATATCAAAGTGATCCTAATCCTGTTTTTTGGTTTTGAACACCCCAAAATCCAAATCTGATTTGATCAGATAGGGATTAAAAGTTTTGAACTCCTGGGCCCAGGTGTTTAATGCCACAACTGTAACCAAGTAGAATACATGTTTCCCTCAAAACTGGTATTCAGGATAGAGTTCAGTTGTAAGGAAATGTCATTTTGTCGTAATCAATGGTTGAAACAAACACGAATGGGACCTCCCTAGTCTAAATATTTGATTATAAGTATTTGTGCAGGTCAGACATGAACAATGATGTGATTAAGTTATTGTGTTGTTTTGTGGGTTGGCACTAAGCCACATAAAGTTTACAGAAATATTGACCAATGGCCATATGCTTAAGAGTGCCAGTTTTTACTATTTCATAAATAAAACCGATCTTACAAATGACTTATTTTAATTCTGAAATATCTTCTGATTTAATTTCTTGAAGTATGTCATGATTAATGCTAATATTAAGGTATTTGATGCAAAGGAGTACATTTATAACACCCATCTTTGCAAATAGCCTGTTATCTCACCAGTGGTTCATTACCCATGTTGTGCTGAGTGAGTTGTGTTGCATCAGTGTAGATAGTCAGTTCCAGATATCTCTTAGCACAGGACAGAGAAAAGGGGCTGGCCCTGGTTAATGTTTGACCCAACAGTCAGTTGACTACCTGAGCTACTGTATAAATGGGGAAGTTTCCAGCTTCTGCAGCGAAGAGGACATTGAAGGTAAGTGTAACACTGTTGTGAAATATGCAAACTGTTTGTTGTTTAACTTGACACTTTAGATGTGTTGGACTTGGTGTGATGCCCCTGTGGGTTCATCTTGAGAGGGTGTGGCTGTGCTGCATCCAGCCGCCTTGATTGTAACTCAGGGCACCTGGGTCTGGTGCCCTGCAGCTATTTAAAGCCTCTCTGCTCCTCCCTGTTTCCCCTCTGCTTTTTCCTGCAGGCACCCGGTTCTGTTGAGTATGCTATCAGTTATTTCAGTTGCTTCACTTTGTGCACCTCAACACCCTCACACATACATATCCATGCAACCCTCACCCTGCATTTACTCTACTGATACCACTGACGTCCACACCTCATACTTTACTTACTTTGCACTTAATTAATTTGGTTGATTTGAATTGTTTGTGTAAATAAACATCTTTTACTAACCGTTGACATGGTGTGTATCCTCATTGTTGTGGCCTTTTGAGCCAGGTCATAACAATTGGTAAAAAAAAGGTTAGTGTGAAGAGCTGTTCAGAGGCTAAATCTTATCGAGCCCAACTAACCTCTGATTTCCCCTGGACAGGCTGTAAATATGCGTGGGATCTTTGCTAGTTGTGCACTCTCAGCACTGCTGCTGGCTGCAGCCTGGGCAGACCACCACCACGAAGGCCACGACCACGACCACCACCACCACCACCACCACCACGTCGCTGATGCCTCTCACAGCCACGATGGAGAGCTTAGCTGCCACAAGCTGTCCGCTCCCAATGCTGACTTTGCCTTTGCCCTTTACAAAAGCCTGAATGCCAACGCTGCTGCTGGAAAGAACATCTTCTTCTCGCCCCTGGGCATCTCCACCGCCCTGTCCATGCTGTCCACAGGGGCTGCTGGGGAAACCCACAGCCAGCTGTTCTCCAGCTTAGGCTACAGTGCTCACACCCAGGAACAGGTCAATGAGGCGTACGAGCATCTTTTCCACATGATGGGACACAGTCAGGCGGATCAGAAAATGGATGTGGGTAACGGCGTTGCCGTGCGCACTGGCTTCAGTCCTCTGGAGAAGTTCCTGAAGGATATCAAGCACTACTACTCCGGTGAGATCTTCAACGTCGACTTTACCAAACCTGCTGAGGCTGCAGCTGAGATCAACAGATTCATTGCCACTAAAACCAACAATAAGATCAGAGATATGGTGAAGGACCTGGACACCGAGATGGCCATGGTGCTGATCAACTATGTCTACTTCAAAGGTAGGACACATTCCGATACAATCTGAAAGAGAGCATGCAGATAGCCAGTAGAGACTTTGTAGAGACAAAGCTTTCATATCAGTTCAGGCTCCTTGTGTAGTTTAAGGAGCACAAACATGCCACGAAAAATTATGTAAACCAGTCTGAAAGATATCAAAATCATAGCATATATTGCAACTACAATGCATTACTTTTATGCTCCTCGTACAGGACAGTGGGTGAAACCCTTCGATGGTAACCATACCCAAAAGGCAGACTTCAACGTGGACGAAAACAAAAAGGTTCAGGTAGATATGATGATGAGGACAGGTCGTTTCGACTTCTATCACGACGCCGACAACCACACCACCGTCATCATGCTGCCCTACAAAGGCAACACCTCCATGATGATCATTCTGCCTGATGAAGGCAAGATGACGGAGGTGGAGGGCTACATCAACAAAGACCACATCAAGCATTGGCATGACTCACTCTTCAGGAGGTAAGAGGGGTATTTTATTGTATTTTCAACTTCTACGGTTGTAGTATATACAGTGGCAGTGAGGTCCTTTTTGTAGGATTATAGGAAACTCTTGACGTGTGTTAGTCTTTACTCTGAACAGGAGTATTTGATTTGAGATTCCTTATCTTTTATGGCTCAGGTTAAGTAAACATGCTTTAAGTGAACTCTATAATCCAGTGACACTGCTGCATTTCTGTATTCCTCAGTTCTGTAGATCTGTATATGCCAAAGTTCTCCATCTCCACTGAAGCCTCCCTGGACAGTACACTGAAAGCAATGGGGATAACCAATGCTTTTGGACAAACCGCCGATTTCTCTGGCATGTCTACCGAGGTCAAGCTCAAAGTATCAAAGGTAGGATTGGCAAACATGCCTTCACATTTCTGTTGACAAGGTACTATTCTGCAAAGAACCTTTGCTCTCTACAGATATTAAAAACCTGCATGTGCTCGACATTAACTTCTGTTGGCTCTTCCACAGGTGTCCCACCAGGCTGTGCTGAGCGTGGATGAAACAGGAACAGAGGCAGCTGCCGCCACCACCATTGAAATCATGCCCATGAGCATGCCAGAAGTCCTTCGTCTCGACAGACCCTTCCTGACCTTTATCCTGGAGCACTCGACCAAGAGCATTCTCTTCATGGGCAAGATCAACGACCCCACAGCCATGTAAAGATGCTTGGGACACTGTGTAGTAGGTTGTAGTAGCTACAGGACAATGTTACCTCAGAGTCTGAAAGCCCTGTAGAAATTCCACAAGAGCATTGGGGGATGATGAATGGAAGACAGTTTGATGAAAAAGACAACAGATGTGTCATCAATGAAAGACATGTCAGCCTATTAATCTGTTTGCAGTCTGTCAGTGGGACACATTTATTACCATCTGTCATTTGAACCTGGCTAGGTGTATAAATGTCGAAATACATCATTATATTGTTTCCATCGGACTGTTAAATATGATACAGGTAATAAAAGCATTAGGAGACATATCGCTTGAAGCATCTGCTGAAACAATGAGCCATCGTGTTATTGTGCTATTTCTGTTTTAACATGTTGAAGTGAAGTGAAATAAAGACTTGTTATCAACAACGGTCAATCTCATAATTTGAAATCTTGAGTTCATGGATCCAAACAAAAAAATCATTACTATCAATCAATACTGTTTTATTGAGAAAGGGAACAGATTGATTTTTTTCATTCCCTTTCTGATGACATGAGTCACAGATGATGATGAGTCTCTCTATTGCTCCCTGAAAGGTCACTGATTTCTGTTGTGTCCTGTGCTCTATGTAATAAACATTTAATGCAACGAACATTTTTAGACCCTACTGACGAGCGGTTCTTTACCTGTGTTGAGTTCACTGAGTAGACATTGTAGACATAACCTTGCCAGAAATCTCTTGTCGCAGTGAAAGAAAGAGGCCGGTCCTTGTAAATGTTTAATGGAAGTGTCAGCTAACTCTGGATCAGCTGTTTGTAATGATGACGTGTCTGCCAAACTGCATCAAAGGGGACGCTATTCATTGAAATATGAATGTTTTAGATAATTTGTCAATTTCATAGGTATCCACATTGACACTTTTATATCTTTCACCCTCTCCCAAAAGGACAGAGGGTGACCCTCTTCTTCCATCTCTCGACACACAAGGCAGACCCCACCACAATTCAAGTGGATATGAAAACGAACGGGAATCACTACAAATGTCTAGTAATGACCTGTTCATGACTTTATTAACAATATATTAATAAAAAATTAGATTGGCTATTGAAAAACCTTTTTCTAGCTTCTATAGTTTTAATTTACATAGCCTGCGTCCTCATGGTTTGACCACACATTTCCCACCAGGCTCTGCTAAAAGTCGATAAGATTGGAACAGAATATAATTAAATATTAGTCTGCTAATATATTTGTCGGGTCTAAAGCTCCAAATACATCATTGTATATTATCTCCAGCTGTTCTATATGGCGCATTCAATTATAAAATGGGAGCATGTATCGCACTTAAAGCATCTGCTAACACATTTAGGCAACATGGGTGTTGTTGTGCGGAATGATTAATCATGAATCAAAATATTAAGCAGTCATAAAAAGCTGTTGTAAATCTTTCAAATGTCCATTATTATTACTATCAAGCTAATTCATGTTGACTGGTGGCGAATAACATTTTCAATAATACAGACTACTGGTTTGCTACGTATTCATTTTTCTGTGTCTTTATATGCACCACATATACCAAAGCAAATTCCTCATAGGCCCTATGTGTAAACCTACTTGGTAATAAAACTGATTCTGACTCTGAGACTAGAAGCTAAATTATATTGTGTAAAGATTTGCTTTTATGTCAAGCAGGATAATTAACACTACTGCATATTTCTAACACCCAACATTTTGTTGGCAGAAGTTGTTAACGTATAGGGAAGAAAGTCTCAGGCTTAACTCACAATGGCTCAACCTTTGGCATTGTATTAAGTTAATTTCACAACATTGGTCACATTTCAGTATGTGTTTCTCAGAATATATTATTGAACATCAATATTATTGGACTGGTTGAAATGTTGATGTTGGGCTGATTTCTTTCTGTTTTATTGTTAGGAGTTTACAGGCCTTTTAAATTTGATGTACTACATAATGTCAGTGGATGTCACTGTTTTGACAGACAGTTCTAGCTACTTTTGGCTGTGAGTTGAGTGAGAGAGTGTCATTCTGATTTGGAGTCGGATGGAGGGAGGTTCCTGGGGTATCGACGGGGAATGCTACAACCCAGTCTCACGGCATTTCGTGTTCACCAACACGATTTTTAATCTATTGATTCGTGTTCACCATCACGATTTGCCCCTTTTTTTTTCGTGTTGCACAGCACGATTTTAAAAGCAATGTATTTCTACTGGTAATGTGTTTCGTGCCTGCAGGCTGCAGCACGTCTTTTTCTCCGGTCGGGTCGTGGAAGACCGGAAGCTGTGTGGTTCATAAAAACATGTTCTTACTCAATATCAAGCCACAGTTATTGCTTTTATTTTAAATCGTATAATTTCGGACTTTTGTTGTCGTCTGTGAGGAAAATAAATGGGGCTCAGAGCCTCAGGATACTGAAATCTGTATTTTTTAAATCTTTTTTTCCTTCTAATTTGTTATTCTTTTCAAAATAACACACTGTTATTTACTCACCAATAACACACAATTATCCTTGCTTTTATTTATTGGTTTAATTCCATAATCTCGGGCTTTTTTTTTGGCGTCCGTCAGGAACTGAATTTCAAAATAAATATAACCGGAAACAGACGTAGGCATTTACCCAAGATCCTCAGCTATGGTTTTAAGCTCGCTGATTGGATGTGTTAGCCGCAATGCATGCTGGGATTTGGTGTTTATATTATATGAAATCCGGAAAACATTTTAAAAGTATAAAATAATACTTAATTCCGAGTGCTCTTGCTTTTCTCTTTGAAAGTCATTACATAACGGCATTGTAATACACGGTTCGGCTGCATTACATATTACAGATCTGCCGTAGTTCTTTATTTAGAGAGCCCTGATGAGAAGACCTTTGGAAAAACTGGAAGAAATGCCGCCGAAACTGAATACTTGACGTGGATCATAAATATATCAACAATTAAACAACATCTTCAATTTGTCTTCACACAATACGTCTCCTTGCAGTATCAACACTAATTCGGCTGACTTTTACATTTGATCTAATTCATAGATAGGTTATATTTACACCATAACGGCGCACAGCTGATAGAAAAGGACTGTAGTTTTAATAGATATTACTGATTTTCTTTGAATGTAAGAATGTAAATACTGAGTCTGAAATAGTATAGCAATATGCTGTAAAATGATGTGAAAGCATGCATAAAACTATACATCTTCAGATGTTGTATATACACACTAATAATACAAAGTTATTATGGCTGTGTGTACCTTGTGTGCACCTCCTAGTGGTTAAAGCATGTTATTGAATTATTGTTTTTATGTGTTATATTTGATTAAAAAAATATTAAACGTACATACTTTCATAGGGGGAAAGTATAAATATAGAAATATAGAATATAAAAAATCAAGAAGATACTATAAGTGATCTCTACAATAAAACAGTTTAGTGCAGGATGTACAAAGATAGGAGGAGGTGCAAAACAGAAAAACGGATTAACCTTTATTTAAACATTAAATATTAAATATTAAGCCTGACAAAGTAATTAACGTATAATATATTGCTTTCCTGCAATGTTAACTATGTTGAAGCACTTATTTTAACTGATATTATACACATTAATTATACTCTTATGTATGTAGATAGAATAAGAAATGTGCAGAATATGACAGTTTAATGGTGGAGGTACACACATATTGATAGATGTCTTGTTGAGGAACCTGTGACCCAAGTTTTTCATTCATTGCATAACTACACCGTAGTTGTGTAAGATATGTCAATAAACCTTTGAAAATCTTGAAAGGGATGTGCAAAATAGCCAGAATATACAGTCTTTAATGAACTATTAGTTGAGAATAACGAGTAATGAATATACTTTATTACTTGTTTCCATTCATGTCAATTGCAGATACATGTTTAGTCTTCTCAAGCACCAACTATCAAATATCTCTCCTGATTGTTGGCACTTGACAATCACCTTACCTGAATTTTACTCAGGTGTAACTAAAGTCTGATTTAAGGGTTGTTTATATATTTCACATAATTAATCAGAATCTGCAAAGTAACTCAAATAAATGCAGTGGAGTAAAAATACCAGGTTAACCTCTGAATTGTAGTGGAGTAGAATTACAAAGTAGCAATGAGCTGTCATGTGGGTATATATTAATGCTGCGCATTATGGACACAAGCGATTTTCACCCATTTATTAATTATATGTTTTACATTTGATAACACCAATGTGTTTAATAATGGCAACTTCTAATTGTGGGAAAAACGAAAACGTCCCGTCTCTACTGAACGTTTTCGTTTTAGAACATTTTGCGAAAAAATGTTTTCGTTTTAGAACATTTTGCGAAACACAATAGCCAGCATGTGTAGTTCTGGGGGGGTGTTCGATTCCAGTTTTGGATAGTCTGGCGTGATTTCGTTCCATTTCACACAGCTGTTTGACGCTCTGCGTAACCTTACGGAGGACTGTAGTCCTAAACGATAGTTGGGGATTATGGGTAGTGTAGTGTCTTCGGCCATCCTAAACTCAGAAATGTTGACAAAACAATCGCAATGATGCTCGAAATGTCCCTACGTCTGTTTCCGGTTATTTTTATTTTGAAATTCAGTTCCTGACGGACACCAAAAAAGCCCGAGATTATGGAATTAAACCAATAGATAAAAGCAAGGATAATTGTGTGTTATTGGTGAGTAAATAACAGTGTGTTATTTTGAAAAGAATAACAAATTAGAAAGAAAAAAAGATTTAAAAATACAGATTTCAGTATCCTGAGGCTCTGAGCCCCATTTATTTCCCTCACAGACGGCAACAAAAGTCCGAAATTATACGATTTAAAATAAAAGCAATAATTGTGGCTTGATATTGAGTAAGAACATGTTTTTATGAACCACACAGCTTCCGGTCTTCCACGACCCGACCGGAGAAAAAGACGTGCTGCAGGCACAAAACACGTTACCAGTAGAAATACATTGCTTTTAAAATCGTGCTGTGCAACACGAAAAAAAGGGGCAAATCGTGTTGGTGAACACGAATCAATAGATTAAAAATCGTGTTGGTGAACACGAAATGCCGTGAGACTGGGTTGAATGCTACGAGAGAGCTAGCAGAGTTGTGTGTCTTAGAGTAAATGCACCTGAGTTTCCTTGTTTTGTGTGGTTACGGCCCATAGTAACCTGTGTGCAGTGACTAATACATTTGTGGGGCAAAGAGAGATAAACTCTCATTGAGTTCCTGTACCGAGACCCTAGAATACATTAGATTCTCCAAAACGCTGTCTTTTAGCACTTTCATTTTTTTCCTCAAACATCATTTTTGACAATGTGATATGTAAATACATAGATGTCTTACTTTGTGATGCAAGATTAAAAATCAAAATGAAAATACTTAAGGAATGATGATTATAATTGATAGTTCATCTCAAAAATATACTTGTGTTGTAGAAAACACTTGACTATGGCCCTGAATGCTGCTCTTGAACGCAGCTTTATCCTGTTGTGTGGGACTTCCCCTGTCCTGATTACAGCCCTATTCTGTTAACTAGGTCCTCCACTTAGCAATCAGTTGGTCCATCCCAGTACACACACTTCCTGTCTTGAGTACTTGAGTGCAAGTTCATAAACTGCAGTAGGCAAATGTGTCCCACGTCATAAAAATGCCAACACACATTGCACTTGATGCACACTTCACCTTATAATGCTTTGGCGCAGTATTCAGAGATGTGTATCTCACATCTTACCACAGTATACTGCAGTCCAGTTGTTGGCAGTAATGTACCTACAGTATAAGCAGGTTTCAGGGCCAAATAATAAACATACATGTTTGTACATAACATAACCTTATTGTTATGAGGTAATAATATGCTCCTCCTAATAATTTTGCATTGTCACAACATGAAAATGTGTCTTATTGTCCAATATTATAGATTGAAAAACTCAAGCAAGTCTAACGAGTCTTATAAATTATCTTCATGCAACACAGAAAAGGACATAAATCATTATCTGACCGGAAAGGTAGAATAAATACATCATAACATGTAAAACTAGCCTGCCCTTAAAAAAAAGTAAATACGCTTTGTGATATTGTGTTCATGACATTAAAATTAACAAAAAAACTACTCAAAAGCGACCATGTATACGATAGTGCAGCTTCTGGTTCAACATCCCCTCCTCAGCAATACCTTTATTGCACATCAGACTTGACAGACTTCTAAAGAGCTGCCCACTCAGCATTCTGATTCACACTTATTACTCATGCCTTGCAGAAGTCACTTTGTATGGATGCTGACAGGGGAGACAAAGTGTATGTGTGCTGATTGTGTAAACACTCCAACAGTAACTCCTCTATTGACAGGTCAAAGGGCGGGGGGTCGTGTGAGGCTGATGGCCATCTGGTTACACCATCGGCCCATACAACTGAACTGTTTGGCAACATTAATGTAATGCAAAAAGTCTAATTATCTCTGAAACACAATTCCTTTATAACTTTATGACCACATTTTGTCATGGAATCAGTCATGTAACATTTGAAGGGAAGGGTGATATTATTTAATCATCATTTAAATATATTGTATTTTTTATTGTGTATACTCGTGCACAATGTCTACACATTTGCCGAAGAACCACTCCAAGGCTTTTCATAAGAGCTTGCAACTAACATCTATTGTCATTATTAAATAATCACTGGTCTATAATATATAAGAAAACAGTAAAACAAATGCTGTTCCATGTCCAAAACGTCCAAAACTTTGATGTTGCACCAACTGCCCGTTTGATAGACTCCCCCTTTGTCTGGTGTAAGGGTATGATGTATTAAGATCTAAAGGAAGTATTAGTAGTGTGTTAAATACACACTCTACTGTTATACCGTTCACGCTGTTGGTCATGTTAGCCACTAGCGAGCGACTCAGTTATCGCCATGTTGAGAGCTGTGCGGAAGAAATCCCTCAGTCATAGATATGTTCGGATTTTTGATTTAAGCATCTCTTAAGATGATGATTTGCACCAATCGAACACAAAACTTCCTTTGCAGTCCAACCTGATTTATTTCTCATTTGAATTCTAATTAGCATATGACGTGCAAACAGCTTATTGAACACAACGTAGGCCTATAGCAAAAACCTTGATGCATGCTCAGGAATGCTGCAATATAAAATGTCTGAGTTCATTACTATGGAGTAGACAGAAGGATTGTTTTGAAACATTTATTTTGTGTGTCCTTGCAGTTGTGTATAAGTAAAGTAAGCATTGAAGTATGCCCTCGCTCTGGGAAACATCACAAACTCAGCATCATTTCCGAGCCTTCGCACAAAGATGTGTTCATTAGTCTCAAGGTCTACGACTCTCCCTCTTCTACTTGTGAGAAGCTCTCAGATCTCTGCGCTTTGCTTATTATTCCTACCTGAATAAGATCAAATACGTGGTACGCATGCAAATAATGTCATGATGTGTCACATTGTGAAGTGGGCATCTATAATACATGCTCCGTCAAGCTGTGGATGTGCGAGTCCTAACGCTCTCACACGGCTCATTCTGTCGAGATGTGACGGGAGGAGGAACGACATCTCCCTGCAGAGGGACTGATAGACAGACAGGAGCAGGGAGGAGATATAAATAAGTTACTGGTACAATGACCCCGTGTTCTCAGGTTCAGTACACATTGTATTTGCCGGTGTTCAACACATGCATGATATGTCAGGTTCTGCTTCGATAGCTCAGTTCCCTCACATACCAGGGAGCTCTCATATGCTGTGATCTTACTTGTGTTTTTGACATGCTAGTCTTAGGCTGATCGACTTCATAGCAACAATCGTATGTCCCTCTAACTTTACTTTTATGCTGCTTTAAATAAGCAATTTCTTTTAATTAACGATGGTTCACATATCAAGGAGCACCAGGAGCAACAGGAAGCTGTTTTTGGCACAAAGAAACCGTCAGATAAGCCCTCCCTTTTACACCTGCCTGGCAGTCAGTGGACAGACAAAGACAGTGAGCTTAAAGAATAATTAATATTACTTACAATCATCAGCAACTACTTGCCACACAAGCTAAGAAGAGTGGCCTATCAGTTAGTTAAAGGGATAGTTTTAATTGTTTGATTGTGTATAAGCACCTCATACGACCCCACTTTCACCTAGATTAGCGTACCTTTTTAAGAGGCTCAATTATGCTTTTTGGGGTTTTCCCTTTCCTATAGTGTGTTATATAGATGCTGTGCATTTACATTACATAACATGTCACTTGTTAGATGCTTTTTAACAAGTGACATATTAAATACTCTGGGCAGTCCCCACAGGAGTAATTTGGGGTGAAGTGTCTTGCCCAGGGATCAACGCACTACCCCACTGAGCCACAGCCTCCGTTACATGGTCTACAAAGTCCAAAGACCCAAACTCCCCACCCCCCCTATACCTGAAATGCCTCCATTAGACTCCTTTATTTGTTTCCGTTACCTAATGACAACACTATGTAACACTAGTGCTTAAATTGGCTAGCTCTCCAACACATTGTACATGATACTGTAGGCTAAGGTGCGGGACATCTCTAAGCAGTTGACCAATCAAAACAGAGACAGACAGCTAACCAATCAGAGCAGACTGGCTCTGGTTTAGACAGAGGGTGAAAAGAGGTGCTGCAGCACAGGCAGTATGAGAACAATGTACATGTACAAGAACAAGAGTCTGAAAATTAGCATTATATGTCCTCTCTAAACTGAACCTGCATTTGTGGAAAGACCTTGTGCCCACATGTGATTCTATTAAACCGCAATACATTGTTTTCGAGGGAGGACCAGGCATGAATTGACATTGTCCCTGTGTTGTACTTGGTGCAACTTTGAATTAATTTATTCTTAACTGCACACATGTAGTCAACTGAAGAAAGAAGCAGCACAGCAGTCAAATAACCTGATACTAATCAGATTAAGACTTGCAAACATGGCATTTTTTAACAAGGTTACAACAGTTGGAGAAGACAGATGTTTTTTTTCTGGTGACAATCTAAAAGCATTTAATCATATCATTATAAGACACAGTTGAAACATTTGATTTGTCATGATTAAATTACATGTGATCAGGAATCTAAGGAACTATAACAGGAGTGACTTTTTACGGCTTGCTCGAGCAATTTAGAGAATGCACCCATTCACCTTGACAACAGTGGAGAGGAAACAACAGGCCAACTTGAGAAAAGAGAAAATACTTAGTTACCAACAAAACACCAAGAGTATTGAGAGGTTTTCATTTCTTTCCTGTTATTATTTCAAAGCCCTCCCTCAAGGACAAAGTGTGATTTCACAGCAACTCTTGAATCTGCTCCAAACACTATAAATGTGTTTGAATAAGCAATAATGAGACACACACCTTGTTGAACCAGCAAAAAGAAAGCACAAGAACTGATTCATAGCAGCTCTAGATCACTTACTGAAAAAAACAATATACTAAAATGAATCATTTAAAAACAAAAACGTTTAAAAGATACACAACCCAATGAACAGTGACAATAATGTTCAATAAGACACAACAAATACACACGTAATTTTAAATAGATTTAACATCAAACTTCTCAAAGAGGGTGTACTTTTGCTTTAATCAGCAGGACACACACACACACACACACACACACACACACACACACACACACACACACACACACACACACACACACACACACACACACACACACACACACACACACACACACACACACACACACACACACACACACACACACACACACACACACACACACACACACACACACACACACACACACACACACACACACACACACACACACACACACACACACACACACACACACACACACACACACACACACACACACACACACACCAGTAGGTGGCACTGTTGTGTCACGGTAACAGAGCGGTTAGTCCTTGCACCTTGCCATTGTTCACTTAGCACTCCTCTCATTTGAGTGTGTAATTTAGACCAACACTAACGCACCTCCATTGCTCTACTTTACAGATCAAAGTCAAGAGAGTTGAATGCTGGGGAGGTCATGGAAAAGGCTCTTCCTCCTATCATCTGTTATCATCTGTGTGCGAGCTGTGCCTCAGCCTCAGCCAGGGATAACATATGAAAAAAAGGAAACCTATATGAAAAAAGAGAAAGCTTGTTTTTCTTCAATCGACCTGGACAGTGCAAACAGGCGCGCAAAAGGCAACATCCAAAGCTTTAATCTATCTGTGTGAAGGGCAAATCTATGCCAGATTAGCACCTCATTTATTTTTGCAATGAGAGAGGGTTGTGTATTCACACAAATCTGCAAGATCATAGCGAGGACAGTTTCAAATTCAGTTTTTAGGGCGTGTTACTCATTAAAAGAGATCCCAGGAGCGTTAACATGATTCTTTGTAATTGTGATCAGCCATGAGGATGCCGACACATTAGGAACAAAACCCAGTGGTCTCCGTTACATAAGTGTTGAATCCACTAAGTAGGAAGCGGCATAATCTAACATACTGAACGTCGGGGTAAAACACGTTCAATGTGCATCAAAGCTAGCACAGAAGAAGAGGAAGGAGTTTGACAGAAGGAGGCTGCTCCTGTATCAAAGACTGATAATGTTCATTATTTATGTCTACTGCACCACAGAGCGTATAGATGCACAGCGAGAGCACCTTTTTATGTCGAAGCCTCTGCGGCAAAGAGGGGATAAACTCACAAGAAAGTGGACTGAAAATGTTTGTATGCATGTTTGCTTGTGATGTTTTATTACAGTAACTCATGCTGACAGTCCAAAGCGCATCATTCACTAACTGCGCTGACCTGTGTTGGGCCCAGACACACTTCTGTAAAAGCCATCCAGAGAGGCGATGGCTGCCAACTCGATGTGTTTGAACATGTTGTTCTACGCCCTGACCCTAAAATCTGAGCGTGCCTTTGCTGTTGACAAATAGGATTAGATGTACCGTGTTTCAACGGAGACCCCGCTGTGTTGGAGGATTGACTGCCTCTCTGTCTCAGTGGTACTGTATCAAACCAGGTCAGTGGTAAGACAGCAGCTGCGTTTCATTATTATTCCCCTGTCATATCACATCGAGCCTACAGTATCACACGGCTCTCCCCTGGTTTTGAATACACGTGTTGACTGTTTTCTTACACCTGCTGTTTTAAGGTATATGGCACAGTGTGGCTGATCCATCACAGCTAATGTGCGGTGAAGTTGCTGCTGGCCTGTTAGGGCCATTCATGCCCACACACATATATATTTTTATACCACTCCAACCACCACCTACGATCTGTCTGATAGAGGTAAAGATTTACAGGATCATAAAAGATACACTGCAGGTGTTGACAAAAGCAGACCTTCCCGGGGTGTTGTCATGTGCATCGATGGGACTGCAGGGCTGAGACTTTCCTCTTGAACTACTGGGTACAAGCACACTATCAAGGATAACATTAAGACGTAATGGGAATAGCAGCACATTAGGAGCATTAAGCAATGATTATGATCCTGTTAAAACCACACAAAACAGCAGGACTCACCGTGACAAAAGATCAGTGCTGGAAAGATGGTGATCTGAGTGGAAACAAATCATGATACAAGTGGTAATCAACAACACTAGTCTAGGTCAATAACTATATAGTAAATAATGATAATGTATCTTGAGCAACGAAACTGCGAATGAACCAGATTTTCCAACTCATTTGACCACATAGCTAATTTGTTCCTTCCCTCTGACTGGACCCACAGGAGCATTCTTTTCATAAATTGGCGCCCCGTATACCTGGGTCAGTCAACCTGCCTTTTTAAACATAATTCATATTGCGTATTTAAACTTGTGGTTAACGTTGGGAAATGTTGCATTTTAGTTATGTTTAGGCAACACAAATGACAAAAGACTGTTTTGGTTAAGGTAAGTATGTTTGTTACGGAACATGAGTAACCTAGCCTACGTAAATGTGTTACGTACGTGACATCATGCGTAACGTTGGGATATGTTGCCGTTCAAATTAGGCAACAAATGTTGGTTAGGTTTGGGAAAAATCGTTTATTGGATTAAAGTAATAACTTTTGTTACGGAATACAAGTTACTTAGCCTACGTACATTTGTAACCTTATGTGGCATGGTGTCTGTTTTTGTATACAGAACTGGGGCCTCCTTTGTTTGATTGACCCATCCATTTACAGCCACCTCCTCCATTTAAGGTTTTGACGGCCTTACCAAGGGCCTAGCTTACCTTTGCTTGTGTCCTAATTACTATGGCCAATAGAGGTCACCGCCTAACAACAAAGGTAATTTGTTATTTTACTTTGTACAAGCAGTAACTTCTTGCTCCTTTATACAAACTACCTATGGGGTTGTTTTTTGGTGGGATGACAGTGTGTTCTTCTTACATACATTTTAGTTTGCACACTGACTATTTCCTTTATTATCTGTCTCATTAACTTTAAATCATGAGCCTAATGGCATACGTATTATGAAATATCTTAACTCACTTGATATGCACATTTAAGTGAGTGTGTTCATCTTTACATGGTTACAGTTCACAGATGCTGTTTCACACAAACACAGCTACTCATGTGACACATGGATGTGAATATTAATTTACATTAAGTGTGCTCCGAATATACTTTAAAATATTTCCAGATTGCAGCTATCTGGAGCAAAACGTTTCGTGGGAGGATGATCGACTCTAACTTGAAGATACATGAAAATGGAAAACACAAAACGAGGGGTTACATATTGTAACCCTAGTAATATAAGCACAGGCGGAGCCCTCTACTGGACTCTATGGGTACTACTCTCGATCATACTGTACGTGCATTCACCTACTGAGTTACGTAAAAGTAGCCGGCCAATCGGGGCGAGCCTACCTGAATGCGTGCGCAGGCCCACAGTATATATGGCGGCTACGCCCTCCGACCGTCATCCTACACCAGTGACCACCAACTGGCGGCCCATCCGACATTCTCATCCGGCCAGCACGACGGGGGTGACTGTGGTGTTGGCGGAGTGGTTACTGCGTTCTTGTGAGTAAGGTGCAGTACCGGAGTCCAACAGAGAGGCAGCAGCTGCGGGTCAGTAGACTGCGTACTGCGAAACCTTCCCTGCCTTGAAGAAGAAGTGATCCTTCGTTGTGAAGAGTCTGCTTTGTGTGCTCCGCACCACAGCAGTAGCCCCGCTGCGACAGAGTCCAACAGAGAGGCAGGAGCTGCGGGACAGTAGCCTAGAAGCAGGGTTGGGTTGTAACGGAATACATGTAACGGCGTTACGTAATCAGAATACAAAAATCAAGTAGGCTAACTGCATTCAGCTGGCGTTACATTTGAAAAACGAGTAATCTGATTACAGTAACTTTCGTAAACCTGAAGTGAATACATTTTGGAATACTTATTGGAATTATTGGAGGAAAAGTTTCCTCACAAAATGTAATATTCATTACCGGCAGAACTGTGTGCACACTGCACGGCGCTGCAGCATGTCTGTGAGCGAGAGAGAGATGCAGCGTGTCTGTGAGGCCCCGCCCCCGCACGCAGAGAGAGAGAGAGATCTCTTTTAAAATATATTGAAAGTTAGAAACGGAGATGGTTAGATAAAATGTGAAAGATAACGTTTATGTAGCATTTCTTTATTGTCGAAATGATGACATTTATAACGGGATCAAATCAAAGTGAATGGCCTGCTGCTGCTGAATGCATGGGGCAAGTGACTGGAAAAAGTTTTAAAAGTTATTACATCGTTTCAGAATAATAATAATAATAATAAAAAATAATGATAATTCATTCTATTTAGGGGCACCTTTCAAAGCACCCAAGGACACCTTACAATTCATAACATATTCCAAGGAAAGGTTTTAAGACAGTACAAAGAATGCAGTCCGGGTGATGTGTTTTATGTGGGGTGCAGATTAGAGAGCTGTCCAGAATGACACCAATATGTTGTGTTTGTGCTCTTGATAAGCCGTTAAAACAGTAAAATACGTGTCTCCTGTTCACCAAAACATACCCATCTGTTATGGAAAAAGAAAGTCCTTTCAGAGCATGTATTCAGTATTCAGTAACTGACGACATTTACAAAGTAACCCTCCCAACCGTGCCTAGAAGTGATCCTTCGTTAGCGTGAAGAGTCTGCTAAGCTTTATGCGGTCCGCAGTACCTGAGCGTGCTCCACTAGCACCCCCCCTGGTCAACAACTTCAAAATTCTGGGCTATGTACAAATCGCTGGCCCGCGATAGTGTCTATTGGATACATTTTGGCCCTTGGACAAATGTAGTTCGTGATCCCTGTCCTACACCATAGTTCAGTAACAGGCGGAACTCGGTCCGGATCAAGACGCCGACCTATACGGACCCGGACCTATAATCAATACATTAATAGGGGATTTCAATTTTGACGGAGCGATTCTATTTTAACCGCCGCCGATAGGGGGTGAAAGAAACGAGTGAGCGATACAGGGAGAGAAACACAGAAGAAGAGACGAGAGCGCGGCAGAGAGAAGCGGAGAGGAAAGTGAGTGAAGAGAAGAGTTAGCGATACAGGGAGAGAAGCGGAGAGGAGAGTGAACAGGCGAGTTAGCGGCAGACAGGGAGAGACAAATACTTATACATGGCGCTCTCCAAGAAAAGGAAAGTGGACAGTGAGAACAGAGCTTTTAACCCTGAGTGGACGGACTCATTCATGTTCATCCTGCCCACTGGGAGCACAGAACCAGTGTGTCTCATTTGTTCAGAGACCGTGGCGCTCATTAAAAGTGCCAACGTGAAACGCCACTATGAGACAAAACCAGTGGCGAGCCGTGACATTTATACCTAGGCCCTCTGACCCCCCCCCCCCCCTTCCGAGTTATTACGTTTCAGCGTATACTTCAGCGGAATATCAAAACAGCGGCCCGGGGTGCAAAACGCATCAATGACAGCGACCCTCTACCACACAAAACAACACCATTTATATAAACACCTATCATGACAGGGCACCCACAGCCAAGTAACAATTACTAATGAATTAAGTCGGCACATTGAAAATGACTTTTTATAAGTGAGACTATTATTTTTTAGAATATCTTAGCTCAAGCTCAATTTTCGCACTGAACAAAACAAAGTGAGTGAGGGACTGCAATATAAGAGGGAAAGAAAGAGACACTTCAAAACTGTTCAATTGTTATGATGTGTAAAGACTGACATTGTTCTATAATCGGCTGAAACTGTTGCGTCATGATGTAAAATGGTTAACAAAGAAAAATGGAAACTCAAGCTGCTGCTACACTTTATTTTATCTAAAATTAAGCACTTTTAAGATGCACACATTTTCAAAAGCTATTTTATTTATTTCCTCTATTTTATTTTCAAATGCAGTCCGAGAGGAACATTACACATATCCACAGTATTTTACTGTATATCTGTATAGTTCAATGTTCATTGACAATATTGTTGGTTTTGAATTGTGCTTTCTTTATTTGATTGGCAGTCAGTAGTTGATTACATGCAGACGTTGATAAAGCTACAGCTACTATATCACACTAATTCATAAAGCAAGTTAGACATTTTGATGTTCCGGACCTTTGCATGGGGACATTTTCTCTAACTGGACCTCGTTGAATTTTAGTTGAATACCCCTGTCCTACACCCTCTTCAGCGAGCGGCATAGGAAAGACAGGGCCCCCAGGTAGAGGGCTCCGCCTGTGCTTATATTACTAGGGTTACAATACGTAACCCCTCGTTATATATCACACAGGCTACGCCCTCTACTGCACTCTATGGGTACAGTGGGTGGAGCCCCGATGTATAAACGCCCTGTCGTCCAACAACGGAACAACGGTTTTCTCCATCCGCCCATCCAGCTGCCTGTGGAAGCAGATGGGCCGCCAGGCTCTCATTAAGGGGGGGGCACGCCGAGACACTCCGTGTCCGAGTGGCCCTGCACCCTCAGGATTTCCGACATAACTGCCACTGGAGCCTTCGTTTTGAGTGGCTGCCGCCACGTTGCCTCTACACATTGCCAGGTATCTGGCAACGGGGGCGAAACGAAGGCTGGCTGTGCCGGACGCACCGGGCCGTAGAACCCCTGACAATGGCGGCATTGTTTATTGACAACACTTTTGTAGCCTCTTATTTGGTATTTAAATCGAAAAGTGACAGTCCTTTGACGATAGATAATCAAATAAATAGTATCGCCATTTTTTAATAGACCTCAATACAATCAGAATTATTATTTGAACCAGTGAAGTTGCCCCCTGCTGGCTATTTGAATTAACCTACTCATGCATGTTTATAGTTTATAACATTCAGTGGTGGATGCTGCTTTTTCCTTCCAACAAACCTTCACTCTGCGCTTTAGCGATCGACCCAAGGCAACAAACACATCCTCTTGATCCTACAAAGTCAGGTCACAACTATACAGTATATTTTCCCCTTTAACACAATATGCCCTCCAGTGGCTGTTATATAGCGTCTTAAGGAAAAATGAATTATGAACTGCAGTAAAATGTTACACTCCAGGTGCACTGTTGTGTCCTTAGGAACACTGAGGCAGTATATGGAGTTGCAGAGCTGTAAAAGCCTACAGTAGCTGATTTGACCCTCAACTATGGTATGTAACTAGGGCAGCTTTGAACCTGCAGTGTATCTAAAAACGATAAAAACAAAAGCTCAGGTGCGCCTTCAGATTCAGCCAAAATGTGGAGAAAGTTGGTGTTAACAGGGTAGTGTCATAACCATCTTTACCGCATTTCCCCATGAAAACTCATTCTTAATTGTGAGTTTCCTCGACTATAGCTGCAGTTGACCCAAGCTCCTACAATTTTTTAATAAGGGTTCCAAAAGGGTTCTTGTGATGTTCTACCCAAAACCATTTGCTTCTGAAAATCACTTTATTTGTAAAGAGGGTTCATCAAGGCAAGGCAGGGCAAGTTTATTTATATAGCACATTTCAACACAAGGCAAATTCAAGTGCTTTACAAAAATAAAAGACATTAAGAGCATTAAGAAACATATTATGAAATGGCATTTAAAAACACTAATTTAAAAGCAAAGATACATGAATAAAAGTTACAGTGCAGTGTGAGATACACACATCTGAAATGTTTAGGTCTGACTCTCAATCATTGCTTTTTAGCAGAAATAGTCTTCTATCACCCCCCTGTCTTTCTACTTTCTTGTTTAACTTGTCTGTTAGTTATTTCAAGTGTTTCATGCTAAACAAACCCCCCTACCTTTTTAGTTTACACCGGAACTATTCTTTTTTTTTTTTTTAAATGCACATAGTTAAAGGTAGGGTATGTAAGTTTGAGAAACCGGCTCGAGATACACTTTTTGTTATATTCCATGGAATGCTCTTAACATCCCGATAGCAATGAATATATATAAGTGCTTTGACAAAAGATCCATACAAAAATGTCATCTGTGGAAGCCGTAATACTGTAAAAAGTAGGACCAATCATCTGAGCCGGCTCGGCTAAAATAACTGGATGGCCGATCTGCCTGTCACTCCATCTGTGCACAAACGTATCTTGTGCTCTCATTGGTCATGTGCGCGTTTGTGTGTGTTGGAGGAGGGGCTCTGTAAGGAAGTGGCAGATTTTCTCCGGTCGTGTATTTTCAAATTCTAGCGCACTCGAGCTGGTTTCTCCAAAATTACATCCCCTACCTTTAAGTTTACCTTGTTTTTCTATTACTTTTTTGGTATCCTTTGTGAACCAGGGTCTTGAAACCAAAACAAATTCCTGTACCCCATGGTACCTTTTAGTTGTCGCCAAAAATGGGGCGAAGCTTGTGAGCTAGTTCAGGCAGTCAACTCGAGCACCAATGATACATTAACACGTGACGCACCTCGTCCCTCTTACAACCAACCAAACACATTCTCCTAAACCTGCCGCTCTATTTAAGCTGCCAGGTCTTCCTGCCTCTGCCTCGCTAATGCTGCCACTGCTGGGTTCACTTGCTATTGCTACGTTCATGTTCCTGCTGCTGTGTTTCATGTTGCTGCTGCTTGCCTGCCCCACCACCACCCCAGCTCCATCCCAGCATCCACCTGTAGGCTCGGGGGATAGTTATTTAATCATCACCCAATGTTCTTTGTAAATCTGTGGCGTGATGAGGCCCGAGCCTAGACGCCAAACTCAAACTATATGCTGCTTCTAATAAACATATAAGAAACATGTGAGTTGTCTGACTGAACTATTCCTCTTTTTCAGTGGCGAGCCATGACTTTTATACCTAGGCCCTCTGACCCCCCTTCCCTCGAAAAAAAAGAAGAGATATTACGTCTCAACGTCGACTTCAGCGGAATATCAAAATAGTGGCCCGGGGTGCAAAACGCATCAATGACAGCGACCCTCTACCACACAGAACAACAGCATTTATATAAACACCTATCATGACAGGGCACCCACAGCCAAGTAACAATTACTAATGAATTAAGTCGGCACGGCGGCCCGCATTGAAAATGACTTAGGCCTACCTTTGATGATCAAATCACTTAAACACAAAGTCCATCCTCCTGTCCTTTTGGATGAAGCACTTGATGGCGGGTCATTCAGCTGATCCTTTGCCTCTCCAGTTTATCATTGTGACTCAATCTTGAAAATGACTCGGTTAATAATTTCGCAACGATGTCATCACTATCACTGAAGTGAGCCATCATGAACGAATTGATGCTAATCATAAATTGATCGATCATAAATCTATCGTTTAGATTTATGATTCGAAAATAATAAAAGTAGGGTAGACATGTGGATATTATCCGTCTGAACAAAACGTGCATTTATCTAACAGGTTCGTTTTCCACAGACCTTATTTCGAGCTATTTTCCAAAACCCTATGGAGAAATCCCATTGCTTTCTGTCGAGGTAATCCGAGCGCAGCTTACTTCCGGGTTTTAGGACGCGTCACTGCACCTCTTGCATAGACCTCACAGAGGGCGGAACTTGTCATAAAGTCCGCGAAAAGAAAGCCCGCCCATTTAGAGGGAAGATATGATTGGTCAATTGTACTGTCATTTGACATTACTCTCTCGTTGAGTTACTATAGCGGGCCCTCTGTGAATGTAGAGAGGGACCAACAAGCTCTCCCGTCTTCACATAACTCGCAGAGACAGCATTTAACCCTTCACCTTCCAACAGAAACTGAACAGGCAGATTTGAAGGATTTATTTCTTTGGAAATATTATTTTACATACAATTCAATCAAGTTATTTTGGTAAAACTAATGAAAAATATAACAACAAAAACAAATATAAAAAAATATTGTTTTTTTTTTAATGTTTTCAAATATTCTTTCTTAGAATATCTTAGGCCCTCACAGAGGGCCTAGAGGGCCCTGACGGCTCGCCACTGCTCTTTTTTAAATGCACATTAGTTAAATTTAAGTTTGCATTCACACCAGCCTTGTTTAGTCCGGTTGAATCGAACCCTTGTGCGTTTAGCCACTTGGTGCGGTTTGTTTGGGTTGGTGTGATCGCAGTCCGAGACCTCTGAAGTGAACTAACCAGTGGTTCCCAAACGGTGTGCCGCGGCACACTGGTGTGCCGTGAGGCAAGTCCGGGTGTGCCGTGGGATTTTGTGACAACCATACATTATTATTGCAATATACAACTACACAAAAATAATTATTTTTTAATTTACTATATCAGTACTTTGTAGGTTTATATGTACGTAATCTGCGCGACTTGCGCGTCCACATCTCCACGTGCAGTGCTGTATAAACATGGCTGAGTCAGCGATAACTCTCGAGGGGTGGAGGTGTCCCCATTATTTTGAGTTCATCCGAAGAATAGACAGGAATGTGACGGTGAGGTGCAAACTGTGTCCAGGCCAGAAGCTGTTATCCACTGCTGTAAACACCACGTCAAACCTCAACAAGCACCTGCAAAGAACACTTGCTAAGGTGGAGCTACCGCACACGCCATTTGTTGTTTGTTTATATCACAGTCTGTTCTTCTTCTCTGTCTTCCGGTTGTTGCCTGTTTTGAATGACGAATACACACTCCCGCCGCGTGCTGGTAAGGAGAGTTATTGTACGTGCTCGGCTGAAGTCTTTGCGGTGTCTGGTTCCAGTGCAACACATGGCCAACACGCAGGAGAACACGCCGACGCAATAGCGTGAGCAGAGATAGATAGACTGCGCAAAATATACAGATAGCAGGAGACAGAGAACAGCCATGGTCAGATAGGAAAACATTCAGGATCTGGATCAGTCTTATGCGACAATGGAAACTGAACTAAAGAGAACATTTGAAACTTTAGCAGTCTGCGTGATCTGCCTGCAGGGAGGGGCGGGCCGGCCCTGCGAGTAAAGTAACGAGTTACTTTATGTAGAGAGTAACGAAGTAGTGTAATATATTACTTTTTTTTAAAGTAATATGTAATATATTACTTTTTTTTTAGTAACGACCCCATCTCTGCTGAAATGTTACATTTATAATTTGTAGTTCAGGACCATGGACAATGCAGCTTCCTTGCATTGACAGTTCTCTGTGCTGAATGTCCTTTGTCTCATGTTTAATGTTGTGACCTGTCTGGTTTAAATGAGTGTGTTGCTGCTTTGATGAAGCCTAATTTGATAACGTTTCAAATTAATTTCTGAAATATTTCGTTAATAAATATTTCATGAGTAATATAGTTGTCTTTGTCACATTTTATTTGGCATTAGTAAATAATTATGCACATAATACAGATATTTTACATGATATGAGTGATAACACGTGTTATAAGGGCTATTTTGCACAATAGGTGTGCCTTGAGATTTTTACTTGTCCTTTGGTGTGCCTTGGGCACAAAAAGTTTGGGAACCACTGAACTAAACAACCGGACTCTTTTCCTCTTGACGATGATGTCATGAATAGACAAAACTGAGCTTGTAACCGTGGCTTAGAGTGGACTATAATCAAGATGAATGTTTGTTTTTGATTGCTTATACTGTCGAAAACTCTAAGATTAAGCTGAGTTTGTTGACAGTGGGGGCAACTCTGGGAGACACAGAGAATGAGAGTTAGACAGAGAGAATCAATGAATCATCTATACGTCCAGTGCTTAATGAAAAGGCTCTGCTGCAGATGAAATAAAGTGCTGCCAAAAGGAAGTCTTCTGAGGCCTTCTCTGCCTTTAGCTTGATGTCATGATCAGTTTAATACTCGGCTGCTTGTCCTCCACTATTGATTGGCTGCTTAATAGCTTTTCTTGCTCAAGCATCGTTCAAACTGCACTTTATTGCTGTTGATTTTCCTGTCTTTGATTTTTTGTGACACCACTTATCCATTCAAATACTTTTGCTATACATTTCACAACTATCTATCTACGTACTTACCCAGTGGCGGTTCTAGACCAATTTGACTGGGGGGGCCACTGGGGGGCCAGTTATTTTCTGAGGGGGGCACAATAAATGCAGGACGAAAAAGAGAACTAGACAGTATGAAGTAATTGCGCATACAGTAAGAAAACAATGCAATACAGTTATTGGTATTTGTTTCAGTACACTTATTTATTTCAGATAGATCTTATAGTTATTACTGTTAGCTTCAGCTTAAGTGCAATGTTTGCACTCACACCATATTTATATAAAAATAAAGGCAATGAACAGTTACATCTCTACTTTACATAAGGGTGTCTGCACAATATCACATTACAGCAACAAAATCCTGCGGTTTTTGGCAAACCGAGTACCAGAAAATATACATTTAAAAAAAAAATGTCATTGTTAGGGGGGCCACAGGGGGGTCAGAGGTCAGTGTTAGGGGGGAACTGGCCCCCCCTGGCCCACCCCCCTAGAACTGCCCCTGTACTTACCCACCCACCTATCCATCTATCTATCTATCAAAAAGTACAAGTATACAGACGATAAGGCCCCTTAAGCCCCGTCTATGGAAGAATCTGTAAAGAATACGTTATTATTAATGAGTATATATGTTCACATTTGTGTACTGTTCAGGAACATTTAGGGAGATAGTAGGACCTTGGTTGTACAATATAAAGAACCTTTAAACCTGATATTAGTTCTGGTTCTTTCTTATGAGATGGAGTCAAAGCAGGGGGATGACAATTTCCATTGAAATGGATTCCAGCTGCAGATCGTATTAGGTAATCAGAGCCTTCCCCACAACATGTGTCAATCATGGGATCAACCAGCTGTAGCTCATCTCCAATCAGAACAGCACAGGGGAAAAGGCTTCTCTCCAGCCTCAGCTCAGGAGTTAGGAGGCAAGAGAACTGAGCTGCTGTAGCGCCCTTTCTTAGTCCATTAAACAAAAACTTAAAGCTACAAGTAAGACGATAGTTGATCTGGTGTGTCACTCCTTGAAGCTTAGGCTAGAGACTTATGGCACTTTTCCACTGCAGCACGTAGCACGGTTTAATTGGGCCGGGCCAAACCAGGCCCGCTTTTTTTTGCTTTTCCACTAGGGGTAGTTCCGGCTCAGGGCTACTTTTTCACTTTTTTTCTGGCCTCCAAAATCGAGGTTCTTACCGGGCCAACAACCGGACTGAATGTGCTTGTTACGTTACCTCCTAAACTAGGGGTGCAAAGGGAAGTAACTAAACACAAGAATAACCGGGCGAGAGAAAAAGGAGAGGAAACTGACTGGTGAAGCCACAAAGTGATGTTTAATTAACCAATGAGAGACAAAAGAGACTCACCAGCCAATTTGTAAAGTAAACTGATAACAACTTTCATATAAAACAAAGCGACTAAAACATTACATTACATTGCATTTAGCTGACGCTTTTATCCAAAGCGACTTACAATAAGTACATTCGACCAGGAAGACACAACCTTACAAAACAAATACACTCGAGCACATCTCCTAATAGTTAGCAAAATACAGGTTAGTAGCAGGTTTCACACAGATACAGGTACACTACACATGTTGCACACATGCAGCCCGAGGAGAAGGAGAGAGAACACTGCAGCCTTCCTCAGGTCCTTTATAGAGGCCCTGATTGCGGATTGGGAGCACTCTTATCTTTCTTTCTTACAGTGCAGACGCTTTTCTGCTTGCTCTTGCCTCTGCTTACTTTTTATGCTGATTTTCCTATTCTTATTCTCTGAAAACTTCGAGCAGCGGCTCCTGGACATTAACTTATCACTGGGACAGTTCATCTTCATAAATAGACGGAGGATCTCAGCCATATTTCAACATTTTTACAACGACCTCAGTCTTACAGTAGCGTGGCCTAGCAACAGCTAAAGCCTGGTAGGCTACTGCATGCTATTTAGCTTAAGCTAGTTGGTAGCAAAATGCCTCCGTTCTCTACAGATGACTTCCACAAACTTCTACAGAAGATGGATGTGTTGGAAATGAAAATGCAACGGTTGGAAGTTAACGTGGAAGTGAATGGACTATGTCGTGGGAATGACACCACTTTACCAGTGTTGCAAAAATAATGAAAAAGGGTATGCTAACTCACAGCTAGTTAGCAGCTACAAGGATTCCAAGGAACAGGAGGGCTGTGTACCGGGTAATAAATCTACAAGTGGTAGTCCTCCCTGGAACTCTCTGGGTGCAAAGCCTACGAGTAAATCATTTCCATGGGATTTGGGAGGACGGATAACAGGCAGAGCCCAGTGCTCAGAAATCTGTGATGCGACGGGCTGGCCTGCATTGTTATCACCCAGGAAGAGCGCCTCTTCAACCCCTATTCATACTAGGAAACAGCAGTGGACAGCTGCTAAAGGGAGAACTACAAAAAATTCTCCTAAACCACCAAGTGTGCCAATCCAGAACAGATACGCTCCGCTCACGAGAGCCGGAGATCTCTTTCTGATGACCTGGATAACCCGTCCTCTTCACACAGCAGGGTAAGGACCAATAGCTACTCCAAAAGTAAAAGGCTAGAGGGAAAGCTAATGACTGGGCCTGAAACTCTGATTGTGGGTGACTCTGCTGTAAGAGATGTAAAAGGTCTGTGTAATAAAAACAACACCAAAGTACTCTGTTTTCCCAAGGATGTGGTCTCTGACTTGGCTGAGAAGATCCTGCATATTGGGGCTGAACATCTGACTGTGAAGAATGTGGTTCTGCACATTGGAACAAATGATGTTGTGAAACAACAGTCAGAAGTGCTGAAAGAAGACTTTAAATGTTTGTTGGAAACTGTCAGTTCTCTAAATGCAGATGTGTTCATCAGTGGCCCTCTACCGCCAGTCAGAAGAGGAGTGGAGAGATTCAGCAGACTGTTTGCACTGAACACCTGGCTTTCAACTGCCTGTACTGTTCATTTTATTGACAATTTTTCTCCACCGCCCGTCACCCCCCCCCCCCCCTGTCAACGCCTTTGAGGATACTCCGTTCCTGGAGTTCAAAGACCAAACTAAGGCGATACGCAGGGCTGGCACCATGTCCTTTACCCCCGCTCCTCAACGACGCCCACCAAAATCACCGCGGAGACACGCACCATCTCCTCCGTCTTCATCACCGCGCCTACGTCAACCACCTCCCCACCCTGGCAGCATGTCCTCTAGCCCCGCACCATCTCCCCCGTCTCCATCACCGTGCCTACGTCAACCACCTCCCCTCCCTTCAAGAAAGCATCTGCAGTCTCCGAAGCCTGATAAGGATGTGTGTGTACAAAACACAACAAACTCTCACTGATATGTGTGGGGTCCAGGCTCAAGGGCGTATGGCACTCTCAACTCTTTCCAGGACATGCCGGGGCCCTGCCTGCCAGTAGCTTTGCCGATATCTGTGTTGATAGGTAATAGATTAAGAGCGGTGAATCATCTTAGAAAGAGGAAGCGCCCAAACGTTTGTGTGAGTTTATCTAATTTAGCAGTGATTCCATGTCAGCCACAGCTTGTTACAAAAAACATGACTGATAGTGTGTTTAACAAACTTAAACTAGCTTTATTAAATGTCAGGTCTTTGGCAGGAAAAACATTTTTAATCAATGATTTTATCACTGAGCACAATCTTGATTTTATGTTTTTAACAGAAACTTGGATTGAACAAAATAACAGTGCAGCTGTTCTTATCGAATCAACCCCTCCCAACTTTAGTTTTATGAGTCAGGAAATAATGCATAAGAAAGGGGGTGGAGTTGCTATTCTGGTCAATGATTCCCTTCAATGCAGGAAGACATCGTATGGAAACTTCAGCTGAAATGCTCCTCTCGAGCTCTATTCCTAAATATCTATAGACCACCCAAATACTGTGCAAGCTTTTTTGATGACTTTACTGAACTGCTGTCTGTAGTGTGTATTGACTTTGACCGTCTAGTCATTGTTGGTGATTTTAACATCCATGTTGACAACCCCCAGGACAGAGGGGCTAAAGAACTGTTTTGTGTTCTTGATAGCTATGGACTGACTCAGCATGTGACGGAGCCCACGCACAATAAGGGGCACACTCTGGACTTAATTATCTCAAAGGGTCTGAATATCTCTAAGGTTGTGGTGACTGATGTTGCGCTCTCTGACCATTCCTGTGTTTTCTTTGAGAGCTCTATTTCTGTTCACACAAATGTTCAAAAAGAGGTAACCACAAAGCGATATTTAACTGAAAATACTAGGGAAATGTTTACTCAGAATTTTTCTTCCACACTTGCCCCTGCTAACACCACAGTAAATGAGCTAGTAGATCATTTTAATTCAAAAATTAAAAATGTTATAGATGCCATTGCTCCAATTAAGGTAAAGGAAGTGACTGGGAAGAAAATATCTCCATGGAGAAATTACCGTGAAAACAGAAAAAAGATAATGTCGAAAAGCTGAACGAAGGTGGCGAAAAACAAATCTCCAGGTTCACTTTGAAATCTATAAAGAGAGACTTGGCCTTTATAATTTGGAATTGAAAAACGCACGACAATCGTTCTTCTCTGACCAAAAACAAAAACAACGCACGTGCCTTGTTTGCTACCGTCGACAGACTAACTAACCCCCCAGTGTCAGTAGCCTCTGAATTTCTATCCACCAGGGCGTGCAATGATTTTGCCTCCTTTTTCACTGACAAAATTCAGAAAATCAGACAAGCAGTCAGTGCCTCTGCATCAGGAACAGCAAATGTGTTGTCTCTGTGTCCACTTAACATCAATTCAGACATCATGACACAATTCCATCAGATTAATGATAAAAACCTAGAGGACATTATACAACTTCTGAAATCCTCCTCCTGCTGCCTTGATATTATTCCAACAGGATTTTTCAAAGATGTTTTGCCTTGCATGGCCTCAGAACTACTTCATATAATAAACAAATATCTTCACTCAGGTATTTTTCCACAGGCCCTGAAAACTGCAGTCATTAAAATGCTCTTAAAAAAAGAATAATCTAGATGCTTCAGTAATGAACAATTACAGGCCCATATCAAACCTCCCATTTCTAGGTAAAATCATTGAAAAAGTTGTTTTTCAACAATCGAGTAATTTCTTGCATTTAAATAACTGTTTCGATGTGTTCCAGTCAGGCTTTCGTCCAAACCACAGCACTGAGACTGCTCTTGTAAAGGTCTTTAATGACATCCACTTAAACACAGACAGTGGCAGAACTTCAGTGTTAGTATTATTAGATCTCAGTGCTGCGTTTGACACTGTTGACCACAGCATATTACTAGACCGACTGGAAAACTGGGTGGGACTTTCGGAAACAGTTCTAAATTGGTTTGAATCCTACTTAAAGGACAGAAACAACTTTGTTTCTATAGGTAAATACGAGGGCTGTCAGTCGATTAAAATATTTAATCGCATGATTGTCCATAGTTAATCGTGATTAATCGCAAATTAATCGCACATTTTTGATCTGTTCTAAATGTACCTTAGAGGAATATTTTTCAAGTTTTTAATACTCTTATCAACATATCAGTGGACAAATATGTTTTATGCTAATGTTTATTATCGTTTGAACAATGACAAATATTCTCGTGAATATTAAACAACAAATATTCGCCTCAATTCAACCTGGAACCTCTCTCATACAATAATACAATACAAATGGCGCGTGCGTGTGTGTGTGTGTGTTCGTTGGAGCTATGTGCAACTCAAGGCATATGCTCGAACGGGAGCTGCCTGGACGCTGCAATCATGTTGCACACTATCTGAGTGTGCTGACTTTTCGTACAATGTCCCACTGTCTGGCTTCCTGCATAAAGTCAAGTGCTCGGCGCAGTTGTGGCGAAATGTCGCTCCTCTGTTTTCATTTAAACAGCTCCTTATATCCGTTAGCGCAGCGAGCTAGCACCAGATGCTAACAACAACAATGCACGTAAGGTCTCTCTCTCGCTCGCAGTCGGTGCCTGCCGGTGAGCGTGGAAGTGTGGTCTGCTGCAAGCAGGCGGCAGGAGCGGGGCTGTCAGCATCAGCAAATCAACAAATGCAAATCAACAAATGCAAATCAACAAATGCGTTAATCGCGTTAAAATAATTAGTGGCGTTCATTTTTTTTTGTTATTAACGCGTTAACTTGACAGCCCTAGTAAATACACATCTGAGTTGACATGTGGGGTTCCTCAAGGCTCCATCTTGGGGCTCTTCTCTTTAACATCTACATGCTACCACTGGCTCAGATAATGAAGAACAACAAAATAAGTTACCATAGCTATGCAGATGACACACACATTTACGTAACATTTCACCAGGAGACTATGCTCCAATTCAAACACTGAGTAAGTGCATTGAACAAATCAATGACTGGATGTGTCAGAACTTTCTCCAATTAAACAAAGATAAAACTGAGGTAATGGTTTTTGGAGCCAAGGCAGAACATTTAAAAGTTAGCGCTGAGCTTCAGTCTGCAATGTTCAAACCAACAGATAAAGCCAGAAATCTAGGTGTAGTCATGGACTCTGACCTGAGTTTCAACAGTCACATTAAAACAGTTACTAAATCAGCCTACTATCACCTAAAGAATATATATAGGATTAAAAGACTAATGTCACAGCAGGATTTGGAAAAACTTGTCCATGCCTTTATCTTCAGTAGACTCGACTACTGCAATGGTGTCTTCACAGGTCTCACTAAAAAATCTATTAGAAAGCTGCAGCTGATTCAGAGCGCCGCTGCTCGAGTCCTCACTAACACTAAGAAAGTGTATCACATCACTCCAGTTCTGAAGTCTGTACACTGGCTTCCTGTGTGTCAAATAATATATTTCAAAAATATTGCTGCTGGTTTATAAAGCACTGAATGGTTTAGGCCCACAATACATTACTGACCTCCTGCTAAATTATGAACCATCCAGATCTCTCAGGTCTTCAGGGACTGGGCAGCTTTCTGTCCCCATAGTCAGAACTAAACATGGTAAAGCAGCGTTCAGTTATTATGCTCCAAATATCTGGAACAAACTCCCAGCAACCTGCAGGTCCGCTGCAACTCTTATTACTTTTAAATCCAGGCTGAAGACTTTTCTTTTTGTTGCTGCTTTTAATTGAACTATTCATATCTTAAACTGCACTGTAACTTTTATCCATGTACTTTTTCTTTTAATGTTTAATTGAACTATTCATATTTTAGACTACACTGTAACTTTTATCCATGTATTTTTCCTTTTAATGTTTATTTTATTAGCTTTTCTTTTTTAATGCTTAATGTCTTTCATTTTTTGTAAAGCCCTTTGAATTGCCTTGCGTTGAAAAGTGCTATATAAATAAACTTGCCTTGCCTTGCCTTGGGGAGAGGCTGCTCCTGGGGACAATCAGGCTGCACCTGGGGAATCAGAGGGAGAGAGAAAGACATCCACACAAACACTACTGCACGTAACACCCCCCCACCATAAAACCAAACAAGTGTTTGGCCACAGTTACCAAAAACACTCAGACTATTGGACATACATCGTGAAGTCTCACCCACGGGACAGTAGATCGGCCACCACATTATCCGCTCCCTTCTTGTATTTGATGATGATGTTGAAGTCTTGTGCCAACAGGGCCCAGCGCTTCAACCGCTGGTTGTGGTTGAACATCTGGGACAAAAATACGAGTGGGTTGTGGTCGGTGTACACCACCACTGGCGTTGAACTGGACCCAACATACACTTGAAAATGCTGCAGGGCAAGGAGCATGGCCAGAGTTTCCTTCTCAATGGTGGAATAATTCAGCTTATGTCGCTTGAACTTGATCGAGAAGTAGCACACAGGATGGCACACACCCCCCCCCATCACCTTCCTGCAGCAGAACAGCACCAGCCCCAGAACCACTAGCATCCACCTCTAGTTTGAATAACCTGTCGCACTGCTGACCACCAGAGGGCACTATCAAATCATCCTCAACCATCGACACTGCACAGGCTAGGGAAGTGGCCACGCTGGGAACAGCAGTCACCACAGTACCTTGCTGCTCCCCCTGGGAAAATTCCCTGGCATGATAGGACTTAACATGTTAACATGGCACAACCTTGTTTTTCTCCTACGCTCAGGTGTGTCAATGATATCGTTGGTGTCAAACACTTGCCTTACAACCACATACGGACCTGAGAAACGTGCGTTAGAGCAGATCCGGGTGTAGGCAACAACACCAGCACCTGCTCACCAGGCTGAAACTGCCGCTTAACTGCTCTCCTATCGTACCTGTTCTTCATGTTTTCCTGCGAAGATGCAAGGGCTTCCCTTGCTAGCTTAGTTGCTTGTCGTAAACGCTCACAACACTGGGACACAAACTTCTTCACATCAGTTTTCGGAAGGGACTCAGACATCAATTGATCTTTCAGCATCTTTAATGGGCCATGCACATTATGCCCAAACACTAGTTCAGCTGGGCTAAACCCAATAGATTCCTTAACCTAAGTGGCCAGACCACAAGTGCTCATGGGCTAACGCCAGAACCTGCTGCCGACAACTCACAGGAACCACTACCTGATAAACGCTGTTCCAATCAACACCTGGACCAACATCTGCATCACTTGATTGATCAGCCCACCGGCGCATCAGCACCCCATCATCCACAAAAAACAACCGTTTCTTATTGCATTCGTTAGGGTTCTCAGCAGCGTCAAAACACTTGATCAAGGTAGGATCATTTCTCTGTGCCGTGATTAGCACCTCACGGGTCAAAGGCATAGCCATCTCTGGAGCAATAGCGACAGGTTCCATTTCACCATCACACACTGTTGGAGGGCCCTCCACTAATCCATCAACAGAGGTCAACCTGTCCTTAGATAGGGCAGAAACAAGCCAAGAATCAGACAAATCCACATCCTGAGCCTGCTTACGGGCCTCAGCTCTGGTCAAAACACTAACTGCAAATACCTCCGGATGAGTCAGAGCTAGGTTATCATCTACAGCACCAGGAACTGGAACATCAACAACCTCTGGAGTAGGATACACTTTACCTCCGGGTATATCGTTTCCCATTATGAAATCCACACCGTCGATTGGAAACCTGGGGAGTACGGCAACTGTGAAGAAACCAGTAGCCAGTTTGGACTGGACATGGACATTGTGGAGAGGTGCGGGCACAAAACCCATTTATATACCTCTTACCACGGCACTTACATCACAGGCAGACTCAGTACTCAAGGGCAGAGCACTGGCAAGAATGAACGACTGTGAGCCACCACTGTCTCGTAACACAGTAACCTGCCGCTGGTCCTCCACCTTCCCTGATAGAGAGACAAAAGCAGTGGAGATGAACGGCTTAAAACACTCATCAGGGCCCGTGTTAACAGTGGCTTGACCACTAAGATACATTGTTTTAATCAAGCCTACCCCTTTTGGGTGCTTGCCACCTGCTGCCCGCTCTCGCTTCCAAGCTGCTATCATATGACCTGGGTCACGACAAAAAAAACAAGCTCTGTCTAGCCTGGGATCTAACACTGTAACACTAGCACAGGGAACGTCAGGGGCTCTACGATAAGTGTCCCGCTGAGGAGGATCACGTTGAAAAAAAACGCTCTTGTGTATCAGTGCAAACTCGTCTGCCAGAGTGGCAGCCTGCTGAAGGGTAGTTAATTTCTGCTCATTCAGATAGACTACCGTACGCTCCGGTACACAGTTTTTAAACTCCTCTAACATAATCAGCTCACACACTGAAGTAATGTCATCAGCTTTACACGCTCTACACCACCTGTCAAAGAGGACTTTCTTCTCCCTCGCGAACGTACGTTTGGCCAGAAGTTTTCTTCAGGCCGCGAAAACGCTGCCTGTAGGCCTCAGGCACAAGCTCATATGCCCTGAGAATAGCACCTTTCACATTGTCATACACCAAACTATCCTCGACAGAAAGAGAAGAGCAAGCCTCTTGAGCCTTGCCGACTAGCTTGCACTGTAAAAGAATAGCCCACACATCTTCTGGCCAGTGCAGAGCAGCAGCAATGCGCTCAAATGCACCAACATAGATTTCCACCTCTGATTCACGAAACACAGGGACCAAAGAAATATGCCTAGGAAAACTTCCATCTTATATCTGCTCCCTGATCTCTCGGAGAATTGTAAGTGGCTACTACCTGAGATCGAATGCTGTGGTTTTATTAAATGTGCCAACTGCTAGGACTGTCTTAGGACAGTTAGATGCGCAGCTCCTCTGTCTTGGAATAGTCTGCAAATTAAATGGAAACTGAACAATCTGGTGCCACTAAATGTTTTTAAAGCTCGGTTGGATGCTACTCAATCGGAAGCTATTGGTACCTGTTTATGTGGATAATTATGTAAATGATGCTGTATGATGTCCTTGTTGTTCTATTTATGTTTCATGTGGAACTACTTGAGCAGGTCGCCCTTGAAAAAGAGATCAATGGGATTTATCTGTATAAATACATTTTAATTTTTTTTTAAAAAGTGCCCGGTCCAGTCTGTGAGTAGTTTGGACACTAGTGACTCGTATCCGGTGGGGTGACGCAGTACGGCAGTAGTTGATGAGGATGGCTTCATGTGTAGGTGGAGTATCCGGACCTCGGTCCCCGCCCAATTCCGTTCAAGACCTAATCTCCAATCCTTTCGAAAGGAGAAGTTTTGGAGATAAACTGTTGCTTAAAGACCTTGGACCGGACCAACCCGATTTGTATATATCGCAGCAAGCTTATGAAAAAGACAAAACGTATCAACGAGGCTTCTCACGTAGCTGGTACACCAGAAAGGCATGGCTAGCTGGATGCAAACAGGAAAATGCTGTATTTTGTTTCCCATGCTTGCTCTTCAAACAGCCGGGGGCAGATACGATCGGATCTGTTCAGAAACTAGACAAAAGTTAAACATGTACAAACCACAGACTGTGTCATGGTGAATACAGTCGCTGGTTTATTTAGGTCTGTATAGGCCGTTGTTGTGAGTGTGGACGGTCGGAGCATATATATAACGTTAGCTTAGCCAAGCTCCATTTAGAAAACACGCATTTTAAAAGGGTTTTTCACCTGCCGCCTGTCTGCAGACTTGTCAAAGCGTTAATTCATGGTTTTTACTAACCGGTATCAGTATGTTGTTACTTCGGCATCATTTTGAAACGTGTATTACAATTAAATCACGGTAAAATATGTTTATCTTGTTGTAGTTGTAGCCCCCTTGCCAGCGATTCTCTCTCTAGTTTAGCATACTCAGCCCGACTCAGCCTGGTTGTTCCTGGCCCTAGAACAACGATTTTATGGGGCCAGAAAAAGGCCAAGTGGAAACGCAACCAAAAACGGGCCCTGCACGGCTCGGCACGCTTAAAGCGAGCTCCGCGCTGCAGTGGAAACGCGCCATTACATCACCAGAAGTCCTAATTTAAGGGGTAATTTCTCCCAAAAAATTCATTTTTTACTCACTATATCAACAGCCCCACCAAAAATATTTTCCACCAGCCGCCACTGCCTGGCATCTAATTTAGACCCTGTAGATGAGGATCCTGCCAAAAGCGAGTCAAACTGAGGTATGGTGAACAGTTTTGCCTGTTCCGTAGCACTCTGAACACCAGGAGTAACACCAATGCGGCCTCCACCATGACATACTGCTGCTACAGCCCCGGCCACCGTGCCAGGAGATTCCACTAAAGTAGGCAGACTCAAAACCCCCTGTGCAACTAGTCCAGTTAGCAAAGTAGCCTTGAGTTCACTTTTAATGTTTTAAGAGTAGAGGTGACAGAAACGTGATAATGGTCAGCAACTAACTGCAAATCAACATTCCTGCAACCGTCTAGCTCTCCCACAGTAGGACTGGCCACAAACTGCTCCGAAAACAAAAACCATCCTTAGCAACGGCTACTTACATTTTTTTTTTTTAGAAACTTCCCCAGATCCTGCCTACCAAAACTTATCTACCTATCTTCTGTAGCGTGCCGGGCTCGAGGCGACTTTAAAGGCAAACATCAGCGGCCAAAACCCTGAAACGCCTGCCCCCAACAGGAAATAAATCCCCACCCAGGATTACCCCGAAAATAAAAAAGTCAAAATAGTGCCTGAAGGAAGGACTGATTCAGCCCAGCTAGACACTCCCCTATCCAAACTGAGGATGCTGTTCAACAGTAAGAGACTTCACAGCCAATGCTACAATTATATACACTACTGTTCACCACCAAACACAATCTCAACAAACAATCAAATACTCACTCCTTTTCTCAAAGATCCCGGATGAGACCCCATTTGTTACGTTCTCTCCTAAACTAGGGGTGCAAAGGGAAGTAACAAAACACAAGAATAACCGGGCGAGAGAAAAAGGAGAGGAAACTGACTGCTGAAGCTAGTGATGTTACGTATTGCGCCGAGGCTTCGGAGCGTGTGTCGAGTAATCCCCGAAGCTTTTTGTGAAGCATGTATCGAGGCTTGTATCGTTTTGGGCCAGTGACGTCATCGATGACAAACGAAGCCTCGCTGCCTGTCAATACCACGTGACTCCTTCATGAAGCGATTCAGATCGGTTGAACCGTTAAACCACAACGCTCATAATACCCATGGATGTATAAGAATCATATTACCCCTCCTGTACCCGGGCCCGGTGACACGATGGAATCAAGAGAGCTCAGACCCTCACTTATAGAGGTCGGAACATGTATAAATAGATACAAGCATAAATAAATGTAGGAATAAAAACATGAACAAATACATACAGGAATACATATCTTACAGTGTTTTCAAGGAGATTCAGCATGTGTGCTGTGGCTCAGCTGGAAAGCAGTTGACTCATGACCGCAGGGTCCCTGGTTCAATGACTGAACAATACGTATTTGTTGTTGTTTATAAAAGCTACAGCTAAATGAGATAATGTAGTTAATAAATGTATTCTTTGATATGGTTTAGCCTTTCTCAGGCTACAACATGGTTAAGTTTATGAATATTATTAAGGAATACAAATCCCTCTTTGCAATGTTTAGCAGCCTCCTTAGGCTTTTCAATCACAATCATTAAACTGGAATAAATACAATATTGTTAACATGAAAATATGATTTTATGTTCGTTGTTTAGAGTTATTCTAAGGCTTTACTCAATGGGAACTCGGTATGAGATAGAGCACACTGTTGAGATGTCCAATCTGCCTGTTTTACACACTTTGACCAACAGGGGGGTTTGTGTTCAAATGAAGCCCATGATGAAGCCTCATGAGATGAACCCTTTTGCGAACCAATTGGCTGGAAAGCTTCAAAGCTTCATAAGGCTTCATCTCACCATCACTAGCTGAAGCCACAAAGTGATGTTTAATTAACCAATGATAGACAAAAGAGACTCACCAGCCAATTTGCAAAGTAAACTGCAAACAACTTTCATATAAAATAAAGCGACTAAAACAAAACAATACACTCGAGCACATCTCCTAATAGTTAGCAAAATACAGGTTAGTAGCAGGTCTCACACAGATACAGGTACACTACACATGTTGCATACATGTTGCACACATGCAGCCCGAGGAGAAGGAGAGAGAACACTGCAGCCTTCCTCAGGTCCTTTATAGAGGCCCTGATTGCAGATTGGGAGCACCTGGGGACAATCAGGCTGCACCTGAGAAAAAACCTTTTCAAATTTGTTTTTTCTGAATGAAGATAAGGTAACGTTGTATATGCTCCGTCCACACTCACAACAACGGCCGACAGACATAAATAAACCAGCGACTATATTCGCCATGACACAGACAGTCTCTGGTTTGTACTTGTTTAACTTTTGTCTAGTTTCTGAACAGATATGAGGAGCTGTGAGCTCTGAGTGCTAACAGCTAACGGCTGATGTTTTGGTCTTGTGGTTCGCATTGAAGATGACGTCACGGCAGTTTTACGCAGCGGCGCTCCGCCCACCAAACAGCCGATCGCCCCACCTACACTGCGTTACTATAGTTACTACCCCAGTTGGTAAACTGTAATGGAAATGCAGCATAAAATTAGCCTGGCCTAACAAGGCATACCGTACTAAGCCGTGCTAGGTCCTGCAGTGGAAAAGCGCCATTAGTGACTTTACGCCCAATTGAGAAGGATTTCAGAGGCCATCTTTCCTCTATCACTTTCTTAAAATGAATGGTTAGTCAGAAAGTTAAGCATTTAGGTGATTGGTTCTTTCAGTTGATGCCCTCTGGGAAAGGCTATACGTCATTTATGTTTTTTCATGTCATAAAGGTTGCCATTATTCTCTCAGAATTGTCCACTTAAGCACCTTTATGTCCCAACCTCTTTTTCACTTGAGGTTTGATGGACTTTTCTTTTCACATTGGTCAGATAATGGCTTATTAATGGCTTTTCCCTATTTCAAAAATAACTTTGAACACTTTCCACTAACTATGACAGAACACTTACAATACGTAACCCCCCCCCCTCCGTTTCTGACACTCCTCTAATGAGCTAACTCATGCCGTACCGAAAGAAAATTCTATGAACTGGGTGATCATTAATAATAAATGATTGAGTGAAATGGTTTATCTACAGAGATTTCTGAGTTGTTTATATGTGTTCTTTTCCTGGTTTAGAGTTTGCAGGGTTCCCAAAAAGCAGATTAACATAATTTTAAAGTGAGTATTACATAGTGTTGAATAAAACCGATACATGTTTTTTTTGTGTGGGAGAGAAACTCTTTCTGGAGGGAAAACAGGGATTGTAGCCTTTGCAGACCATTTACATGCACTAAAACCTATATTACACACTACAGGGAATGGAAAACCCCAACAAGCATAATAGGACCCTTTTTAGAAACATAGTTATGTTGGGTTTTAAAACAAAACTGCATGTTAAGTTTAGAAAAAGTCAATTGTTGGCATTAAAATAAGTACATTTGTGCTGACAGAAGTCGTAACAGGCTGCTTGCACAGACGAAGTACTGTACAGCCTTTCACTTTGCAAGGAGTTCATACAAAGCTTCCTACTTTCTTACTACAGCTTGCTAAATCCCTGCAGCCAGATTCAAACATCTTTTGGAAAGTTTTCTCAAAGAAATGGAGGCTATAATAAGAGTATACTGTAAAACCCAATGGTTCTGATGGGATATTCACCAATCAAACATGGGTGTAATGTTGAATTATTATTATTAAAATTACACTTTCTTACTCCATCCATTCACCCACCAACCCATCCATCCATCCATTCATCCATCACTTTTGACTCAGATCGATAAAACTTTGTCTCACAGTATATTAATACATATATTTATATCCCATAAATCAGGGATCTAATTTCTCTGTGGGACAGATTAGTGGAGTAGCGCCATGTTGCGTCCTTGTTAAAGTTCTCCCGGCGGTTTATACGTCCGCTGGCAGTGTGAACCATGGCCCTGGGATTTATAGCTCTCATTTCTAAATCATTATAAAACCCTCATGTTTATAAATGTTAATGCCTCTGATTTATATTTAAATGTCATCTATATGTCGGCGTCTAAAGGCGTGTTAATGAGAAGGTGGGCGGTGAGGGAGTGGGTGGAATGAGACGGTCGGACGGACAGAAAGACAGCCAGAGATGTCAGATGAGAAGAAAAGTGAGGGGAAATGAAAAATGAATTTCTCTGTGATTACTTTTATTCCTCATTCTTATTGTTCTTCATTTTATGCCCGGCAATTTGTCATGAAAGCTGCTTGTCCCATGTGACATATCTGCCATCATTTAATTATGGATATCGCTCATTTAGACACAGTCAGAACTGCCACTTTCTTTTGTGCCAGTTTGTGGGCGCCGCTGATGATACCGTGTCATGGTGATTAATAATTTGCTGTACAGATTAACGTGCGTGCGTCTGTATCTCACTTCAGATGGCATCTCACAGATACACTGATAATATCTGTCTGTGAAAGAGATACAAAAAACAGAGGATCAGTCCCCCCCTCCGCTCCTCTCCTCAGGAGGTGACACACTTCCACATCAAAGCTGAATTGTAGCTTATTAGTGTGGCAGAGTGAGGCCGTTGGTTTGGTTCAAACACTCTTGCTCACTTTCAATTACACTTTTTGAGATATATTCATATTTATATCTAGAAGAAATGTGATCATCAAAGCAAACAAAGCACCGCACGCTAACCCTCACCCTCCCTCTGCAGCTCAGATGAGAGTTAAAGCTCCTGATTTAAGTGCATTTCATAATTTCATTGCAATGCAATTAACACTTGATACATCTGATATTCTCACATCAGCCCACGTGAACAAGAACCTAGTTTTAATGATGAGGTCTCCGTTAGCTTCAAGGGCAAACCAAAGGTTCCTCAAAGTTTGGATTAGATTGACCTGATAGCTAGGGAACACGGCGGAAACCAATACTTGGCCAAAACAATTTGATTTCCTGAAGAAAAACAGGTAATGTGTTCCAGATCCCTGGCAAGAGATGTCACTTTAACAGTTTACACAAAGACATGACCTTCTGGGTTGTCTGCTTTTTACTGCCTCCAAATGTGGCTGGACCGACAGGAATTACTTTCCTGATTTTGGCTTCGAATCACAGAGCTTGGATTGATCTACATCGCTCTCCTCAGCTTTTTGATCAACCATCCAAAAATTCAGAGCTAAGGTTGGGTTGAGCTGAAGTTGAGGACACACTGGCCATAGTTTCGATTTTCCCAGGAGTACCCTGTTTTGCATTGCCTTTGTTAATGGGGTCACAATTGCCGGATTTATGACATAGTTTAACACCTATTGTTTTCACAACCAGACTAAAAGTCTTCTGTTTCCTCACCTATACCATGCACTTTGAGTTGCTTAAACATAGCAAAGACAGTCATTGTGCTGCAGCCAGGTGCTGATAAGATCAGATCAGTAAAAACAAATGGATTTCACAGTGGGTAATGGATTTGCAAATACATTGGCGACCGTTTTCTTTCTCCACTCTGCCAAAAGAACATAGAATTTCCATTTTAAGGAAACAGTGTTGGCCCTTGTTTCACTCAGGCGTAATTGCCAATACGTCCTCATACCTAACCAACACTGTAGGTTGTTTGCCAATGTCTGACAAAATGTCTACTGTTCCCACCTGAACATCATTAATTTCCTGGCAGTTTGTTTTTTCGTCTGGTAAACAACACCCCACATAGGTTTTGAAATCAATTACCTGCGTATAAATGCTACATGTATTAAGACACCAAGCCACACTAAAGTAATGGATTTATGGTATTTAGAGTCAAACCTCCAGCAGAAAAGGGTTTCCTAGGTAATTTGGTGATTTTCCCACTTTAAATAATAAAGGTTTTGCCCAGCATCTTCTGGCCATTTGATGAACAGAATAGTAAGAGGGTCATTAATTTATACTCTGGCCACTTGGGGGCAGAAGAGATAGGATAAAGCAATAGTTAGATATAATGAACTCAAAAAGTTTTACTTCTGAACGTGTCACAAAACTTTTGCACAATGACATGCAAAAGACATGGAGAACATTTAAAGTTATGTTTCTATCTATGTAAATCCAATCCCATTTTTTCTTGGAGCTCCAATTTGGTGTCCACCACCTCCTCAGGGGAATATCTGTCACTTTTACTGCTAAATGTCTAACTAAGTTCACCCGCTGGTTAACTTCTAATGTTTTCTTTGGTGTTGGGTATAAGTAGTGCACAGTTATAGTTAAGGCTTTTATTTTTTGACTCAAAAACATCTGCTTTCTACAAATGGATATTAAGTTACTGAAGGCTACGGTGGGAGATATTTCTAGCTGTAGTTTTTTTTATTCATTTGTAATATCAACACTTGGCTTCAACACTCAGCTTTGGCTGTTGGCACTTGGATGAACCTTCCGAGTCTTTCAATGAAAGTCATTTTAGAATAATTTTCTCCTCTCAGTGTGAAGTTGAGATCCAAACATCTCCCACAGTGACTGCATCCCTACGTGTACATGCCTGAGCATTCCAACTGCCTATCAAGTTGGAGTTGGAGATGACAGGAGCGCCTGGAGTTTAACCCCTTACCTTTGGAATAAACTTCCACAAACAGAAGTAAGTGCTCAAACAATATGTTTTCTCAACTGGTGCCTTTTTTAAGAGAACAACACCAGACAAAAACATTTCTTTAACCATCTGGCTTTCACACATGTTTTCATTTGATTTTCATTAGGAATCGAGGGAGCCCCAGTCAATGTTTATTTGCGGAATCAGTCCAGACAGACCACAGAGATGAGCTGACTTCAGCAAAGAGCGGTCTGTCTGTAAGTGACACTGTGTTTACTGGGGCATGTTGAACCTCAGCAGTGTGTTTCTGTTTATCCTCCAGACTTGCGTGCAGCATTTGTTTAGGCCCACAAGGTGTCTGTGTGTCTGTGTTCCAGCAATAAAGAGGTCCTGTTGTGCAGTGTTGAGCGAGTGGTTGAACAACCCGGAGTTGAATGAGCAGTGAAGTCCTCGTGTCAGCAGACAAACAGCTACAGCCTCCAGAGGGGCTTGTTGTGTGATTGCCACCAGCGTTATTTCAGTAATTTCTTTTGTCAGATTGTTTGCAAAACCACCACAGGGGAACTTTACAACTCCTCATCTTTTAGGAATATCTTGATGGGATCAGGAAAGCAGATTTAGCTGTTCCACACATGCATTCCTTTTTTTCCTCAGGCACTGAATAACAAAAAGGCTGGATCACTTCAAATTTCTACAAATGCCATTCACTTCACATCCCAGTACATTTTGCAAAAGCACAACTTAGAATTGGCCTGTGTTTATATTAAACCCTTAAATTCCCGAGCCAGTATAAATAGAACAATGGGGCCAATCTACACCATGAAAAAGCAAAACTTCCCACCAGTCGCCGATGTCCCTGCTGTTGTCATGGCAACCGTGAATGGTGGCACACCAATCTGCTCTGTAGAAAGAGAGGGAACCAGACCAAACAAAAGCCAACAAACAATTCACCATCAGCTGGTTAATTAAAAATATACTGCCTTTGTTCCCCCCCCATATCCCCCGGATCTTAATGCGTAGCTGAGAAGCACAACCAGAAAGTCATACTCAGAATAATGTGCCATCAGAGGACGTGTGTGGGAGAATATTTTATGGATAATTGAGCTGGTGTGATGCTGGGCAGTGTCGTCGTCAGGGGAGAGATAGGCGAGGGGTTTCAGAGGAGAACAATCAGAGAGGCTTAACAAGCTTTCTGGCTCCTCACATCAGTGTGATTAAACCAAGTTGATGGAACAGACGTCCTTACAGGGAAAGACGAGAGCAGTACAGTTTCACAGGGCACCACATTTCTAAAGTCTGGGCATGATCATTTATAAACTGTGAAAAGATGTATCAGTGTGCTTAGTGCTCAAATTGCAATTTTATGTTTATTGCCGTCTTGACAATTGGCCTCTCTTTATTTTGGCCCTCAAGTACTGATTCCAAAGTTGCCCAGAAACACAGCTAAAGTCCATGGGAAAAGTGTCATAATAAAATACATCCGCACACTTTATATGACATCTGTATTTCCAGAGGCTTGTTTACATAGTGACTAGTGTGGGGGATTGTTTGTTAATTGCTTTAGGTAGCCACTAACACACTTACCAGCTTGGATCTCGCTCACAATATTCAGTCCTAATAGCAACTACTTCCTGATACTGTTGGTGCTGGTCTCAGCCATGAACATAATTTGAGTTTTTAAATGGATATGCTTCTGTAGAGCAGTTACTCACATATTCGAATAAATTAAAAAAAGAATGTATCGCACTCAAAACTAGAAAGGCACTCGGAGAGCGTGTACATCTAGTGAGGCCATTTACATGCTCCTTGTGTCATGACCTTGGTTCTCGTTTTGTACTGTTTTATTTTGAAAAGTTTTCATTTTAAGTTGTTTCTGTTAATACTTCCTGTCTTTGTGTGTTTTCCTGCCTATTTTTTTTGTCGTTCCTGGCTTTATGAGTTGCACCTGTTTCCTGTCAGCCCTGCAATCACCTCACCTGCACTATTAGTTCAGCTTGTATTTAAGTCCCTGTTTCTGTTAAGTCTCTGTCAGATTATTGTATGTTGAAGCAAGAACATCTATCTTGTTTTATTTGCCTTGCCTGAATAAATGTTAAATTATTGTCTTCATGTCAAACTTCCTGTTCCATGTATTCTCCTACATTCTCCCAACTCCACATTTTAGTCAAACCTTTCTCCTTCTTAAACTTTCAATGTGTTCATCACTTATGAGTAGTATGTTGAAGTTATTGCACTGACTTAAAAAAATGATATTGTCCTCTGAAGCTACAAATTATTTCACATATTTAGTCAAGAGTTTTAACTGAGCTTTCCCTCTCTTCCTTCGTATACTATAGTAAACTGCTCTGAATGTCCCCACAATTTTCCATCAATCATAAACATTGAACAATAATAATAGCCTACAATCTTAATTCTCCACTAATTATTTTCTTTAATTTTGTTGGTGCTTATTTTAACATTCCTCTGTTGGTTTATTTTAGTTTGTTTCAATTGATCCACCCAGTATACCATTTAACATTTTCTTGACTGTAAACGATCAATATAATTACTGTGCGTAATGCCATTATATGTGCATAATCAGCCTACACAAAGTGTTGTGTGATAAATTGAACAATGAGCAATAATATACTAATGTTGGATGTTAAAATGAGCAACAGATGGCTTGGTGTTTGACAAAGCAAAATTAATGACAATACATGTCATGCAAACAAGACCAAAAAAAAGGAATGAAGACAACACTTGCCAGAGGATTGATTATTTTGTTGGACAAAGCCAATACATTAATAATTTAATATATGACAAGATTATGAATTTCTACGAAAGTGTTTACTTTATCTTCTCCTCTAGGGAAATATGTTTTTTATTTGCTAAACTTTGGATGTTTTAGAAACAATTACAAAATGAATAATGTAAGTGTTTGTTAGACTGATCACCATGGACTCATCTTGACCTTTAGCTAAAAGTTCTACACATCTGCAGAGCTGCAATGTGTGAGGTCTAATATCCGGAGGAGAGTCCCAGCTGAGAGGCATTTTGTGGAATCGTGGTCAAAGACAGGATTGACGCGGCGTGAAATGCTGACGTTTTTAAGCATGGATAATATCTTAGAGCTTTGGGAGGTTAGGGTTTTCCACCCAATATGCTTACAGGGATTTGTTTCCACTGAATACCTCATACACTTAAATTCCATTGGAAGCGATTCTAAAGGATCTATGATATTTAGATTTTTTTTAGTTGGCTACAGGCTACAAACTTCCCCAATATGTGAAAACATTTATTGGCCTTTCAGTTTTTCTGTCATGTCTTTTTGGACCATTTAAAAAAATATTTCCTACAATCTTAGCATCCACTGAGAAAATGGTCAACAGCTGAGGATAAGTTGGCCATGACTCAACATTTCATGCTCCTCGTCTTTCAACAGTCAGTAAAACTTCTATGGCTGCAGTCGAATAGTCCAAAAATCAGCTCCTATCGTCTAACCCAGGGGTTCCCAACCTTTTTTCCCAAGAGCCCCCCCAAATGACTCCTGTTGGGAGTTGCGCCCCCCCCCCCACACACACAAGGGGGGGGGGGGGGGGCGCAACAGCGGTAATTACAGTTTAAAAGTCTCAAAATGCTACAACTACTGTCACACACTGAATGAATGTGAAGTATTTTGTTAAAGGAGGATGAAAGCGTAATTAAGGAGCACTATTGGAGCGACTTTGATGGTTATTGGACTCAGGATTAATTCATTTGGATTCCTGCTGTATGAAGAAATTAAAGGACGGCACAAGTGGAAACAATTCACAAAGGGATTAAACTGTTTAAAACACATGCTCAAAGTAAGCCGGATTTTGCCGATGTGTTTATGAGGATTCAAAAGTCGTAAATAATCTACAAAATGGAGGAGACCAATCTGATCGGAGCAACTGTGACAAATAATCCAACTGAAACCGGCATGGACAATGACTATGTTTTAAAAATGTGCTTTTCCAGAAAAGCCTGGTTTGGACACTTTACAAGCAGAAGAAACATTTCTATTAAAGAAAGAATTATACATTTCTGTCTTTTTATGCCTTTAGCTATTAACTTGAATTTTTATTAAAGGTGGGGTAGGTAAGTTTGAGAAACCGGCTCGAGATCGCTAGAATTTTAAAATACACAACCGGAGAAAATCTACCACTTCCTTATAGAGCCCCTCCTCCAACACACACGAACGCGCACATGACCAATGAGGGCACGAGATAAGTTTGCGCCCCGATGGAAGGCTGACAGGCAGGTAGGCCATCCAATCCGCTAAACGGATTGGTTGTACTTTTTACAGTATTACGGCTTCTACAGATGACATTTTTTTATGGATCAAAGCACTTAAGATATTCATTGCTATCTGGATGTTAAGAGCATTCCATGGAATATAACAAAAAGTGTATCTCGAGCCGGTTTCTGAAACTTACCTACCCCACCTTTAAAACGAATTAATCAATTATTTTTTATATTTTATTGTAATTTAGAAACCATTTTTAGTGACAATCATGTATTGCGTTACAATTATATGTAAAAAAAAAAAGTAAAAAAAAAAGTCTAAATATTATATTTTGCCTCAAATCATCTGAGGCCCTTCGATCTTTGGCGCCCCCCCCCAAGGTGGGTGCGCCCCCCAGGTTGGGAACCACTGGTCTAGCCCTATCGTCTATTCCTTGACTTCTGAGTGAAACGTCACAGGGTTAAGGGATAGTCGATAGGAGAATTCAAAAGGACTTAGGAGAAGAGACTGCGGTACTTTAGAGCAGTGGTTCTCAACTGGTCAGGCCTCGGGACCCACTTTTTCCTTAGTCAATAGATCGCGAACCGACATTTTGAACCACTCAAATCTATTCAACAAAAAATCGTACAGTAAAATATACTCTTTTCAGCATACATTATTAATTAAAGTGAAGTACAGTGCATATATCCCAATATCCCTTCACAGAACTAAAGTATGCTTTTAAATAAGGTTTAATGAGATGATGGAATCAAAGCTGAACTGCATAACATAAAAAGGCCCACATGCTGAAAACCCAACCCCAGAAGGGGGTCTGGGGGGATTCTCCCCCAGGAGATTTTTTGAAATACTAACATAAACTACCCATTCTGGTACACTCTGAGAAGAAAATAAATAAATCTATTACTACCCGAGGACATATTAATAATATTTTATGCCATTGTTTGTTTTTCACTTTGTTCTGACAGCTTGCTGCTCCTCACAGAGAGAAGAGCAAAGAGGAGATAGTCTGTGTGAATTACTTTAAATTGTGGGTAAGGGTAGATAGCCCCCATTGTTCTGTGACCTGTCAATCATCAAACTGGGGGTCATATTTCATTATGTGTTCATTTTTATCTGAAGTTGTACCCATGGATGTATAAAGAATAGTTCTACCGCAAAGTTATTTTCCGTGGGGACTTCCGGCAACAATCTTGATTCTGATCAAAGGCCAGAAGACTCGGAAAAACATCAGCAAAGATGTTTTATTGAGAAGATGATCACTACGTGACAGAAGTTTTCAAAACCGTTCATGGTCTCCGGTACTTCCAGTCCAACGCCTACTGCATGCACAGCGTTAAAAAATCGGGCCTTCAAAATAAAAGTTTGACTTTTTTCCCCCCAAAAAACAAATATATATTTTTTTCTTCACTCACATATCAACCCTGTCTCCTAAAAATTACGTTCCCACAGAACTAAACTGCATTCTCAATTACGTTTAGCTAGAAACGTATTTACTCCCACGTTACGTTTGTTATGAACGTATCTCAAATACGTTTATTTTCTACATATCTTCTAGAAACATGTTTTCTCCCAGGTTACGTTCCTTATGAACGTATCTGAAATACGTTTATTTTCTACATATCTTTGCCATTTATTGTCTTGCTTATAATGATGACAATAGTCATTTATAAATATCATTTTAGAGCACACCTTTGAAATCGACAATCGGGCTCGATATATGGTTAAATTAAAATCAGTAGGTGAGGCTGTAATTTCGCCAGCTGTTACTCTCATGTGCGAGGCAGAACATAATAGTTTTAACATGCCAAAAAGCTGCTGTGTCGTTCATTGCACCTCAAACATTAAAACAAATCCAGAGTTACGTGTTTCTGTACTTCCTCTAAGAAGAAAGGACAGTAACAGAAGAGCTCTGTGGCTTCAGGCTTGATCGCCATTCAAATGACAGCGTTGGTTTCCCCAAAAGTGGGCGGGGCTGTAAAGTGAAGTAGATTTTACTGTCATCTATTATTCAAAACCATTCTATTTATTCTAACGTATTACATGCCAGTGTTTTATCTTTTTATTTATTTGTTTTTATTTTAAATCGTATAATGTCGGACTTTTTTGTCGTCTTTGAGGAAAAGAAATGGGGTTTAGAGATTCAAAATACTGAAATCTGTATTTTTTAAAATCTCTTCCTTCTAATTTGTTATTCTTTTCTAAATAACACACTGTTATTTACTCAACAATAGCACACAATTATCCTTGTTTTTATTTATTCGTTTAATTCTATAATCTTGGGCATTTTAGCATGCTTTTTAGCCGTAAATAAAGTCACCAGAAACAGACGGGACATTTCGAGATTTAGGATGGCCCAAGACACTACACTACCCATAATCCCCAGCTATCGTTTGGGACTACAGTCCCGTTGACAAACCCCGTGATGTTGCGCCGAGGTTACGCCGAGCGTCAAGCTCTTTGAAATGGAACGAAACCACGGCAGACTATTCAAAACTGGACTCGAACGCCCCACCAGAACTACACATGCTGGCTATTGTGTTTCGCAACATGTTCTCTATGGCACGTCTCTACTGGGAATTGTAGTTTTAAAAGACGTTTTTCCCAAATGTAGAAGTTGACAGTATTAAACTGTGTACAGCCCTGGAGGTTTAGGCGATAGGAAACACATTGGTGTGTAGTCTGTGTACACATTTAAAACATGTAATTACTAAATGGGTGAACATCGCTTGTATCCATAATGGGCAGCATTAATATATACCCACACGACAGCTCATTGTTACTTTGTAATTCTACTCCACTACAATTCAGAGGTTAACCTGGTATTTTTACTCCACTACATTTAGTTTAGTTACTTTGCAGATTCTGATTAATGATGTGGAATATAAACAACCCTTAAAGCAGACTTTAGTTACACCTGAATACAATTCAGGGAAGGTGATTGTCAAGTGCCAACAATCAGGAGAGATATTTGATAGTTGGTGCTTGAGAAGACTAAACATTTATCTGCAGATCTTTATAAAGTATATTCATTACTCGTTATTCTCTACTAATAGTTAATTAAAAACTGTATAATGGCTATTTTGCATATCCCTTTCAAGATTTCAAGGTTTTCTAAGGTGTATTGATCTTATACACAACTTGGGTCGCAGGTTCCTCAACAGACATCTATCAATATGTGTGTACTGTATACCTCCACCATTAAACTGTCATATTCTGCACATTTCTTATTCTATCTACATACATAAGAGTATAATTAATGTGTATAATATCATTTAAAATAAGTGTTTCAACATAGTTAACATTGCAGGAAAGCAATATTTTAGACGTTAAGTACTTTGTCAGGCTTAATATTCATCTGTAGATAGATACCCCCAGAGCTTTTTTCTTGTTTAAAAGAAGACCTTAACCTAAAGTATTTTTTAATGTGTTAATAAAGGTTAATTCGTTTTTCTGTTTTGCACATCCTCCTATTAATATCTTTGTACATCCAGCACTAAACTGTTTTATTGTAGAGATCACTTAGTATCTTCTTGACTTTTTATATTCTATATTTCTATCATTGACCTTCTACTTTCCCCCTATGAAAGTATGTACTCTTAATATTGTTTTGATCAAATAAGATTATTCAACAAAAATAATTCAATAACATGCTTTAACCACTAGGCGGTGCACACAAGGTACACACAGCATACTAATAATAACTTTGTATTATTAGTGTAGACACTTATGTATAACATCTGAAGATGTGTAGTTTTATTCATGTTTTTACATAATTTTACAGGATATTGCTATACTATTTCTCTTGTTTTACTTCTACACATTAATATCTGATTTGTAAAACATCACAGACAGAAAGGCATAGGCTATCCGTCATTTAATAGTAAGCTATTGAAATTGTGATTCCATAGATGTGTCTCCCATCACCCAAATCCCCTGACTATTCTATCAACTCAGTATTTAGATTCTTATATTCAAAGAAAATCAGTAATATCTTTAAAAACTACAAGTCCTTTTTTATCAGCTGTGCACCGTTATGGTGTAAATATAACCTATATACCAATTGGATCAAATATAAAAGTCAGCCGAATTACTATTGATACTGCAAGGAGACGTATTTTGTGAAAAGAAATTGAAGATGTTGTTTAATTGTTGATATATTTATGATCCACGTCAAGTATTCAGTTTTGGCAGCAGTTCTCCTGTTTGTCTCTCTCTATAAATAAAGAATTACGGCAGATGTGTAATATGTAATGCAGCCGAACCGTGTATTACAATGCCGTTATGTGATGACTTCCAAAGAGAAAAGCAAGCACACTCTGAATTAGGTATTATTTTATTTTTCGTTGTCGGATATCATATCTCCATATCATATCAACACCATATCCCAGCGTGCATTGCGGCTAAAACATCCAATCAACAAGCTTCAAGCTGAGGATCTTGGGTAATCAGTTTAGTGGGTTTGTGGTGTGTATCGCTCAAAATGTCCCGTCTGTTTCCGGTGACTTTATTTACGGCTAAAAAGCCCAAGATTATAGAATTAAATGAATAAATAAAAACAAGGATAATTGTGTGTTATTGTTGAGTAAATAACAGTGTGTTATTTAGAAAAGAATAATAAATTAGAAGGAAAAGATTTTAAAAAATACAGATTTCAGTATTTTGAGGCTCTGAGCCCCATTTCTTTTCCTCACAGACGGAAAAAAAGTCCGACATTATACGATTTAAAATAAAAACAAATAAATAAAAGATAAAACACTGGCATGTAATTTACGTTAGAATAAATAGAATGGTTTTGAATAATAGATGAGAGTAAATCTACTTCACTTTACAGCCCCGCCCACTTTTGGGGAAACCAGCGCTGTCATTTGAACGGCGATCAAGCCTGAACTCACAGAGCTCTTCTGATACTGTCCTTTCTTCTTAGAGGAAGTACATAAACACGTAACTCTGGATTTGTTTTAATGTTTGAGGTGCAATAAACGACACAGCAGCTTTTTGGCATGTTAAAACTATTATGTTCTGCCTCGCACATGAGAGTAACAGCTGGCGAAATTACAGCCTCGCCTACTGATTTTAATTTAACCATATATCGAGCCCGATTGTCGATTTCAAAGGTGTGCTCTAAAATGATATTTATAAATAACTAATTATCATTATTATAAGCAAGACAATAAATGGCAAAGATATGTAGAAAATAAACGTATTTAAGTTACATTCATAACTAACGTAACGTGGAAGAAAATATGCTTCTAGAAGATATGTAGAAAATAAACGTATTTGAGATACGTTCATAACTAACGTAACGTGGGAGAAAATACGTTTCTAGCTAAACGTAATTGAGAATGCAGTTTAGTTCTGTGGGAATGTAATTTTTAGGAGACAGGGTTGCACATATCTGCGACCCACTTGAAACGGGTCCGCGACCCACCAGTTGAGAACCACTGCTTTAGAGAACCCGACTGCACTTTCACTATCTGGCGTGTTTATGATGCGCCAGCGGACGTCATAAATGTGCGTCTGCTGCTCTGGGGAAACTATGGAAACTACAGTTTTCTATACAGCGGACTACAACATGGATGTTCAATAAGAATGAGGGACTACTGTAAACTCATCTAGAGACACTGCACCGTGCTCTGATGCTGTTGCTTTATGCTTTATGAACGTGGACAACAGAGAAACATATTCTTCATGACCAAAGTTGGAATTGACTCCCTGGAAGAAGAGATCTTGTATCTCAATGGGACATTCCTGGATAAATAAAGGATAAATAAAATTGAAATAAACAAGGACATTAATACAAATGATCCCAAATACGTATGATTGTATGAAAATATCTTAAAATCAATACAGATGCATTTATTATAAAGTCCTTAACATCTATCAGTGTGTATATCACCATTCAAACATCTTTTAAAAGTTGAACAAACCCCACACAGCTCAGTAAAGACTGTGACATGTTTTCTTTATTTGATCATTTCAGTCAAAACTAACATTCATATTTCTCTTTGATTATAATACTGATGAACGTTCAAAACAAAGCACTTTGGCAACTTACCACATACGTTTTACAATGCTTAATAAGCACCGTAACTTTCATGATATAATTTCTCGGTCATAATCGGTTGTTTCCGTGAACGGCCGACTGTTGTCCATCCATCTATCCATCTTCTCCCACTTACCCGTGGTCGGGTCGCGGGGGTAGCAGTTCCAGCAGAGAGCCCCAAACTTTCTTTTCCCTGGACACATCAACCAGCTCTGACTGGGGGATCCCAAGGCGCTCCCAGGCCAGCGAAGAGATATAATCCCTCCACCTGGTCCTAGGTCTACCCCTTGGTCTCTCTGCAGCTGGACGTGCCTGGAACACCTCCCTAGGGAGGCGCCCAGGTGGCATCCTAACTAGGTGCCCGAACCACCTCAACTGGCTCCTTTCGACGCGAAGGAGGAGCGGCTCAACTCCGAGTCCCTCCCTGATGACTGAACTTCTCACCTTATCCCTAAGGGAGACACCAGCCACCCTGCGGAGAAAACCCATCTCGACTGCTGTGTGACAGCAAATGCTGCGGCTGCAAGGCATTGTGGGGCAGCATTTTCTCCTCTCCTTCCGTCAAGGGAGGTCCAGTGGTTCCTAAGCTAAAGGAGGTTATAAAGGAAGTTTGAAACCTCCTTTCCTATCATCTAGAGCAGAGGTTCCCAAACTTTGCCATGCCAAGGACCCCCATATAGCATTATCGTCTGGCAGGGACCCCCCTGTTGCAATTTTTTTTTTTAAATGATGAGTAATATGACGGAAAATATGATGGAAAATATGACAAATTAATCATACAGCTTAATACATTTTCTTAATATATATTTGTATTAATAATTAATAATCAGTTATTCTTCTAAAAAATGTTTGTATTTATCTTTTGTTTGTCATTCATTACATTGCTTGTGTCTTCTGTTATAAACATTCTTAACACAATATTAAACAGTAATATCAACAGTAAACATATTTTTAAAGCATTTTTAAAGTGATTTCTGTCTTTTTCATTATATAATTTTGAACAGTAATATGAACAATTAACATATATTTTTAGCATTTTGAAAGCTACTTATGCCTTAATAATATTATATATAATATTCAACAGTAATATTAACAATAAACATATTTATATTCATATATATAAACATCAATATTTGCTACATCCGTGTTCTCATCCAGCTGCAGAGCGAAATATTCACTAGCTCTCACTTGCTCCAAAAGCTGAGCAGATACTCAGTTTCACGCTCAGTAGAGGCAGCTCGATTCTGATTGGCTTGAAGGGCGGTCATGAGATTTAAAATCAATAAAATAAAATATTAATAAATAAAAAATATTAAAAGATTGGCATCAAAGGAGGACACATAGATTGATAGATATGCAATTATTAATAACATCTAAAAAATAAAAAATGTAACTTTAAAAAAAAAAAAATAGATTCCCCTTTCCCTCAAACTTTGTGTGACCCCCCTGGCGGCCCCCCGGGGGGTCGGGCCCCCACTTTGAAAAACACTGATCTAGAGAATTCAAACGGCACTTATCATGGCTGCCACTGAGGGACTTCCGGGTCATTTCACTCCGTTAGGAAGGTTCCTAAGCTAAATGGACTTTTCGACTGCAGCCTATGCCTCTATGTTTCCCTTGTGATGTGAAGTTCACGGACAATACTTCTGCCTGGCGGGTGCAAAATAAATGACAGGTTGATTACAGCCATTCATAGCGTCCCAGTTTTTCTGCAACCTATGATGAAAGACTGAAGGTCCTCTAAGTATGAATAACATAGAGAAAATTGCATTCATCAGTAGGGTCAATGGTGATCTCTGCTGCTATTTTTTTAATATTTTTGTTTCAATGAGTGCAAAATACTGTAATGAATGCTTGATAGATAGCCATGGTTAAAGCTAAAACACTACAAATGGTAAAATAAAATAAGTGATTTGAGATATATGACTTTGTATTATCGAAAATCAATATGTACCTGTATTTGCTGATAATCAAATTCATGGCTTCATTCAAAGGACATTAAAAACTGCATTTTTGCCGTGGAAATACTTTTCAAGTTAAGAAATTCTCTCATGACAGTATAGTTCCAATAACTGTTGCGTGTTAAATGGATTGTCCACAGAAACAGTTACATGGTCTCTGGAAAAAGATGTTACTGTATACTTTTTGCAGGAAATCCTCAATGTTTTGTACACAAAAAAAAGTCAAAACACTCTGGATTACATTTTTGGAAATGTGCTCATACGTGATCGATACAGATATCTCTGTGAGCAAAAACTTAAGCTAGAATCGGAGAAATATATGAATAGAAACATTTAGCTTAGCTTAGCATAAAGAAGATGGGGGTACAGCTAGCTTGGCTCTGTTTAAAGGCAAGCATAATCTGACAACCCTTAAAGAGCCTGTGACACCATCCCAACAACTGTTGTGCAATGAAATATTGGGCTACTAGTAATCTCGAACCGTCAGTTTAAAAAAGAAAAAGCGATACCGTTTCGTTAAATATCAATAATTTCAAACATCGCGGGGAAATTCCTTCACTCATTTTGAAGTTTTGGGGGAAGCCGGAAGTGACGTCAATGCGGGAACGCTTCGAGAGCCAAACACGGACAAAGTGTGTTGTCATGCGTAGAAATGGTGAATTACTGAGATTAGGCACGTTAAGAACGTTTTAATGAAGTTGACTTCAGTATATTCATATTTGTCAGTGCTTTCATGTCAATTCGGCGACATAAACATAAATGATCGTGGTGAAGATGATGATTACATTAGGATTACAAATCGGGAGTGAGAGCTGCTGAATTTCCTCCCGTCGGATGTGATATAAAAACAAATCGATTATTTTTGTGGTTATAAACTCAAGTGGATGAAACTACATTTATTAGTGCTTTCATGTCAATTCGGCGAACATATGATACATTAAATGATGAGTGAGGATGATGATTAAAAATCGTTTGTTTGAGCCGGTCTGCATTTACTGATGAGAAAACAAACCGATGCTTTTTGTAGTTGTAGTACACCAACGTGGATTAAACGTGTGTTTTTTTTACCACAATGTTGGGGAAATTAATGGATAAAATGCACGGATTATTATTATTATTCCCACTCCGATCGGGACACTAGGTCCACCGTTTCCCCACAGCGAGGCTCCCCCCGTTGACAGTTTACGTGGGCTGGGTGCAGTGGCGGACTGGCCATCGGGACGAATCCCGATGGGCCGGTACCGAAGTGGGCCGGTCGGATAAGTAACTAGCACATCCCCCATAGGCGGCGCGTGAGGCTCAGGTTTGAGAAGGCTAAATAACTTCTTTTACCTGACGCTGCCCGCCTCCGGCGTCTATAGAAAAGAGATTAACTCAGTGTGCGGAGTTTAAATCTCTCAAGTCATATTACAGGATAAAGAAAATACAGTTTAAACTGCCGTATGCAGAGAAGACGCCGACGTGTCGCACTTATCATTCATATTACATCATCAATCAGATCATCGATCATATAATATCATAATATATCATATATTTCCTTATCTGAGTCAGCTTCTCCAGCCTCATCTGGCCGTGCAACACTCACATTGTCACAGACTGGATGCAGAAGTATTATTTAACACATTATGTTGACGAAACACTCGAGACAAATGTAATTAAAGTCAGATCCACTCGTGTCTTAGACGTGAACGCGCTCTCAGCTGGAGAGAGAAACCCTGGCTTGATTTACCGAGTTGATAACCAGCGTCGTAGGACCGCTTAGCGAGATCTCGTTTGTTAGTTTGTTGTTAGTTTGTTTGTTACTCAAACATATCCAGGGTCTGTTGAACTGGCTTCGTAGTACAGGGCACAGGTGGCTAGCAGCGCTAATGTCAAAGACACAGACATTATACATTATATTTGTATTTTACATCCCCCGCTCCCCCCGTTGACAATTTACTAGCGGTACCGAAGTGGGCCGGTCGAGAGTCCCGGGATGATTTGTAGTCCCATTCCACCACTGGCTACATGACCATATGATCGCCCATATTGACGCACCTCATTCCTAAACTTCTAACAGATACAACATAAACCGATCCTTCAGCCTCATATGAGCTCTCAGACACGTTCAACATGAACCTGTCATCGCTGTCTGAGCTTGCTGCTGTGTGCGCCGTCGTGCGTTTACATCTGACTGTATATATATAAAGGTTTACATGCAGATGCTGGGATCCTGGACGGTGCAGCTGGAGCGCTGTGCCCGCAATGACGTCACCCATCATTTGGCGGGACTTGAAGAATCCGCGAGAAGATCCAGAAAATTGTCAACATTGAAGGCAGATTAATGGTTATCAAAGTACAAATATCCAAAATCAGTTCAGTAACGGTTTTCAAGGGGACAATATGTACTCAAATTGATGGGTTTGGATGATGGGGGAAAACCGTGTCACAGGCTCTTTAACTCTTTATTAAAAACCTGAAGTGTAAAAGTGGTTTCTGCACCTAGCTGTTACTCCTGGCTTTCAATATATATGCTATGCTAAGCTAACTCCATTTAGCAATAAGATATGATTGGGAATCAGCATTACTCTGCTGCCAGTCTACATGCTAAGCTAAGTTAGGCGTCTCCCAGGGCTGCCAACACTCACACATTGAGCGTGAGAGTCACGCAATGAACCCATATCTCACACACTCACGCCACACTTGCCTTTCTTCAAGCTAAGTTTTCATCCAAAATAAATGTATATAAATATAAAAATAAAGTGAAAGAAGAGCAAACCGAGCGGTCTACGAAATGAGACGGTCTTCTGGCTTAGTTCAGTAAAGTTGGAACGATATAGGGAGATTCTGATTTCACGGATCAATAACTCATGAACAAAACGTTATTCAGACACGAATGACGTCTCCTAAGTACCGTGGTAAGGTTGACAACGAACTACAATCACATTTTGATCAAAAAAAGCCAATACGCGCCGTCCTCTGAGCTGGACACATTACATTGGTCTCTATCCGCAGCTGGAGAAGAAACGAGTCCTATGGGACCGTCTGCAAAGTGCAACTCCCAAAAAAGAGAATACAATAATATTCAATCACTATTATAATAATAATAATTCCTTACATTTATTATAGCACTTTTTCAATGACTCAAAGCGCTTTTACATATACACACATATCATACATGCAATGGTCAGAAACTGTGGACAACACCCACAGGAGCAAGTTCAGGTGAAGTGTCTTGCCCAAGGACACACCGGCTTTACAGACGCAGCAGCGGCGGGTTTCACCCCTTGATCTGATGATCATTGCACAGCAGACTGCGCCACACCGTCCATCTTCACGCCTCGAGGCACTTTTACAAGTACACATTATACATGTACTGTGGACAATACCCACAGGAGCAAATCCTGTGTCTTGCCCAAGGACACACCGGCCTGACGCAGTGGCGGCAGGAGCGGGTTTCGAACTGGAGTTCCCCAGCACTCCCCCTTGATCTGATGATCGGATGCACAGACCACTGCGCCACCCATTATACATTGTACATTATTGTTACTACCAAACTCACTACACACATCAAGTCTCCTGGCTGTGTGTCATACTACAGCAAGGAGTTTGGAAGAATATGCTTTTGAATAATTCTGGGGAATATTTATAATGTAAAATCTTCAATAAATATGGCATCATCTTCAATAACTTTACTATTATACAGTATATTTCTACCAAACTCACTATTTGCATTGTTGTTGTTAGCATCTGGTTAGCTAGCTGCGCTAACGGATATTAGAAGCTGTTTCTAAAACAAGGAGAGGGAGCGCTCTGTCCTGTCAGACTGAGAGAGATAACTACAGCTCAGTGAGGTAAGGGACTCTCTGTTAAACTTTAGATAGTTAACTTTAGACTAGTTATCTCAGTGAGTCTCAAACGGTTTGGTCACCATTTATGAGAATAAATGAAAAACAGTTATGAAATACTATATGGCAGTAAAACAAGAATACAATTTAAAAGGGGAGTGATTAGTAAAATAACCATAAAGAAAAAGAAAATCTGTGTACAGTTCTGTTTCATCTGGGTGTTGAGAGATGTATCCTTAAATTCATTTTGCTCTCAAAGTGCACCAGGTTGATGCATTTAACCCGGACCCCCCTAGAGGAGGTGAGGACCCCCCCCCCCCACACACTTATAAATTAGCACTGTACCTCTGCTTACACCTATATGCCATTTGATATGCTGTGAGCTGATTATCGAGCCTTCATTGTAAGAGTCGCGGGTGCACTGTGTGTATGCGTATTCCACTGTGGCGCCCGGTACATTAATGGGAAACCCTAGTTTGTACATGTTCAATACATTTGTAACACTGTACACATGAACGTTTCTTTTTTCGGGTCACCAAAAAAGAAATCTCACTCCAAGCTGAACTCAAATGTTGGCAGCCCTGCGTCTCCTGATTCCAGTTTCATTTTTACAGACACAATTCAAGTGTGGTATCAATCTTCTCATCTAACTCTTAAGAAAGTGAATAACTTGTATGAATCAAAATATTGATCGGGCCCACCAGATGGCTCAGTGGTTAGAACTGATGGTTCATGCGGTGTCAACTGCCAAGTACGCAGTTTCGACTCCCCAGCCCACGGAACATTTCAGGGAAATGTCATCCCCTCTATCTCCTCGTTTCAACGCTGTAGCTCTGCTTAAGTCACCTGGCCCAACACATTTCCTTTTTTTTTAAATAGAAAAAGCTATTACTACTCCTTTCGAGATGTCAAAATGTACAGTAAAGATAACAATGCTTTACTTTTACCATATCTCCCTCTCTGCCCCACAAGTAAAAGTGAAGAAATGTTTTACAAAGGTGATGTCTGAAGCAAACATGAAATTCATCCTGACTCCTGGAGATAACTCACAATACCTGCGGGATCCTAAAGTGTGAATGCTTCTGTCTCTTTCTGTCAGTCCATGACAATGCACTGGATTGAGCCACATACTGGAAGGGTGACTTTCTCCTTTCGTGGCTTCATAAAGGAAGGACTTGGCTCGTACCTACCTGAGGAGCTCCCCTTCAAAGAAACTCAATTTTCACTTTAAATGGAAGACTGATCTGCCATCCCCTTCGCATCTCCTTCCTTTACTCCTCGGCCCTGTCCACTGACTTGTTCCCCTGGCCTGGACGAAGGACCATTACACAAATCTGTCACCCAGATAGGTGATGAGTTTGTAGCTGCTGTGGGATTTGGCAGACTCAGGGGGAATATTAAAGCAATTTCAGCCTGCCAGAAAAGTCTGAGGAAGGAGAGCGAAAAACACACACAAGGAAATATAAATCACTCCTGTGATGGCTACAGTTTTTCGGTGGAGAAATGAGACAGTTAAATTGTACAGAGAGATGAGTGGCATGACTAGAGCGCAACTGGATGTAGAAATTACACAGTGGCCAAATATAGATGTGTTGTAAAAGGTACTCGGAAATACAGCTTTTATGTGAGGGGTGGGTTAAACCCGTTAAACCTGTAGATGTGTATGTCTACCTATGCATTACAATGGGACAGTAAATATGTAGACCATAGTCCATGAATATATATTCTATTAAATAATAATAGAATATATATATTATACACTATTATATTATTTATATAAGGTATACAATATTTATATTTGAAAGTTGGAGGGTTACATACACGTATTGTGCACAACAATTATTCATACATTTTGTTACATAATAGAGAACCGCAGTGACGCGTCGTAAAACCCGGAAGTAAGTTACAGTAGCATTTTTAGCACTTCCGGTTCCTTCGTCAAAAAAGCAATGCATTTTCTCCATAGGGTTTTGGAAAATAGCTCGAAATAAGGTCTGTGGTTGACACAAATTTAAAAGATAAATCACGTTTTGTTCTACGACAGTAGATACATCAGCAGTGACCCCACTGGTGATTTTTGAAGAGTTTACGTGTCTGAAAAACGATGGTTGTTACCGAGTGGCTGAATAGGACTACAGAAATTGTCGAGGCCGCTGTACGTCATTACGCCTACACACGTAAACACTCCCGCTAAATTTGTTTCCCCCGTGTTCTGCTTGAAAGCAAGTACCTGCCTATCTTTAGTATCTGTATATCTATATCTGACCATTAGAATCTGTATTTTTGAAATTGTCGTTTTTAACACCGTAGTTTTACAACTTATAGAATAATGAATTACCAGTTTTTTCCAATTTTACTCGGCAGTTCGTTTCGTTAGCTAACGTCAGCTAAAGCTAGCGCTACTAGTTAGCTACGCAATGGTTTGTTGCTTTGCTCCGGGTTGCAGCCACAGGTCTTCGCATGAAACGTGCTCGTTCTATCGTTTCCCGGCCAATGTTTTCCAAAGGAGAGTCTGGATTCGTGCCATGAGGTAAGCTGACGTTACATTTTTGTCCATGTCACGGTGAAATGTAAATGATGGGTAGTGACTGTATCGCTGTTTTAGAGATGGCGCTTCTGAAAAGACCGCAACATAAGTAAAGATAATGAATACATCCTATTAAAACCTGTGTGGCTTATATGATAAGTCTAATTAGTACAAGCAGCATAACGTTTCACCATGTAACTAAAGATTGTAGTCAGGGAAATCAGTTTGACATATTGAACTAATAACAAATCACCTCTGGCTGGCAGAGAACTCTCTGCTCCATAGCTTCTCTTGGACGTAAAATCACATGTACATTTTACATTTATATTCAATTTAATATTGCATCCCTCACATACTTTTGTATATATAATAACTTCTATTTTGTTTTTCTTGTTATGCTGCTGCAACACAAATATTTCCCAAATTGGGATCAATACAGTAATATCTTATCTTAATTAATTAAGAAATATAACTATTATAATTAGTGTAGCAGCTGACACCTATTTTCAATATGGATTAATCTACCTTTATTTCTTTAGTTCAATTGTCATCTATAAAAATGTCAAAATAGTGAAAATGTTCACGAGACAAAGTGCAAGGTTATATCTTTAGATGTTTTGTTTTAGCCTATGTACTGTATGTCTTAATGCTCTTATATGTGACGGTGTGACTTCCATGAAACTAATATTTTATATCTTCCCAACAGACGAGCTGACAGGAAGCCTAACACTCTAACAACCACAACATTGCAAAGGTGAGTAAATGTAAATTAAAAACGATTCACAATTTCTTAATTTCTTCTTCTTTCTTGCAGTGAGGTGAAGCTGACCTTGCACTTGGTGCCAGTAAGGATGTTCCTCACGCAGGCTGAATGTTTCTCTTCCTTACTGACACAGAAGCCCTTGATTTGCAATGCTTCACTAATTGTCATTTCCCTGGCTCCGTAGGGACACTTTACCTCCAGCACAGCGGGAGACCCTTCCAGACCATCTGGAGATGCCCCCAACACTCCTGATTGGGAGAGCCACAAACCTGACTCATGGACCTGCATCTGGGATGCAGTGGTGAATGCCCTAACGCCCTCACATTCATTCATAGTCCCCCACTGTACAGACAAAACACCATCAAGGGCCTGTTGTTGCCCTAGCACCCTGGCACTAAGGGAAGCAGTCACACGCTTTGACCTCAGGACAGCTCCAAAGTTGCTGGCAGTCAACCTTCCTTTCCTGAACAAATGCCAGTTTGGGTTGGTTCGCTGACCAGTGGTAGCCACCTGAATTGCCCTCTGTTGCTCCTCAGGCAATGCCATGCTTGCCACAATTGCCTCAGGTCCCTGATGCCCAACAGGTTTGATCATTTCAGGAACAGTAAGTGTTTCCAAGCTGTAGTGTTCCTCTTCGGGCTCGGGGGAGAGAAGCCAAGACATTCCTGAGAACCTGCCCCCGAGTCTGTCCCTCAGCCAGTCACGATCTTCGGAGGTGGGCTCTCTTGTCAGCGGGTTGAATGAGTTATTGGTTGGAGGAAATAGCTCCTCCACTGAATGCGTACGTTTAGCTGACTTTGGCTTCTTCCACTGACAGGGGGTGTCAGTGCAACTGAAAGTGTGGATGGCAAAGATGACTAATGCAGCCATTCTCCACATGGGCATTCACATTTTGTGGAGAGAATTCCCTCTTCTCCTGTAGATACCTGTGGTGGTGGGATTGTTTTATTATTTAAAATATATTTATATTTGTAATGCCTTCCCAATTATCCCTTTAATTGTTTATAGCCTACTGTATGTTTATTTCATGGATAGTTCTGTGTTTTCTGGTGTGTAATATTTGTAATCTTGGGGCCTCTTCTCTTTAACGTCTACATGCTACCACTGGCTCAGATAATGAAGAACAACAAAATAAGTTACCATAGCTATGCAGATGACACACACATTTACCTAACCATTTCACCAGGAGACTATGCTCCAATTCAAACACTGAGTAAGTGCATTGAACAAATCAATGACTGGATGTGTCAGAACTTTCTCCAATTAAACAAAGATAAAACTGAGGTAATGGTTTTTGGAGCCAAGGCAGAACGTATAAAAGTTAGCGCTGAGCTTCAGTCTGCAATGTTCAAAACAACAGATAAAGCCAGAAATCTAGGTGTAGTCATGGACTCTGACCTGAATTTCAACAGTCACATTAAAACAGTTACTAAATCAGCCTACTATCACCTAAAGAATATATATAGGATTAAAAGACTAATGTCACAGCAGGATCTGGAGAAACGTGTCCATGCCTTTATCTTCAGTAGACTGGACTACTGTAATGGTGTCTTCACAGGTCTCACTAAAACATCTATTAGGAAGCTGCAGCTGATTCAGAACGCCGTTGCTCGAGTCCTCACTAACACTAAGAAAGTGGATCACATCACTCCTGTTCTGAGGTCTTTACACTGGCTTCCTGTGTGTCAAAGAATAGATTTCAAAATACTGCTGCTGGTTTATAAAGCACTGAATGGTTTAGGCCCAAAATACATTTCTGACCTCCTGCTAAATTATGAACCATCCAGTTCTCTCAGGTCTTCAGGGACTGGTCAGCTTTCTGTCCCCAGAGTCAGAACTAAACATGGAGAAGCAGCGTTCAGTTATTATGCTCCAAATATCTGGAACAAACTCCCAGAAACCTGCAGGTCGGCTGCAACTCTGACTACTTTTAAATCCAGCAAGAAGACTTTTATTTTTGCCGCTGCTTTTAATTGAACTATTCATATCTTAGACTGCACTGTAACTTTTATCCATGTATTTTTTCTTTTAATGTTTATTTTATTAGCTTTTCTTTTTAATGACTCATTTTAAATGCCATTTCTTAATGTCTTTCATTTTTTGTAAAGTACTTTGAATTGCCTTGTGTTGAAAAGTGCTATATAAATAAACTTGCCTTGCCTAATAAAGATTTCATGTGAAACATAAAATGGATTTGTTGATGGGAATTAATGTGAATAAATTAACTCTAGGTTAACGGTACTCTTGCTATAACTACTCACCGACACTCTATACACCTTGTCCCTCATGCTAGCCCTGACAACACCGGTAAGCACACCTTCATCTAGGCTGCACTGTTTTACGTGTCCTGACTTGTAGTGGTTCTCTCCTCTATCTCCAATCTTCTTGTCATCTTTGTAAAACGATATCAGACTGGTAATTGACACAGCCATGACTTCTAGTTAAATTCAGTGTGGCTAAAATGAAAAGCTTTGTTAAAATATGCAAGCACGAGGAAGTCAAAGTCAGCTTTATTGTAAAAAAATTCTACATGTGTTATACATCCAGAAATATCGTTTCCCACAGTGTGACATGTAGCCCATACATAAAACAAAAAGGGCCTAGATAAACGGGGTATACAGTTTAAAATGTTAATATATTTAAAGTGTTCAAAGTGCAGTTTCAGTGCAAGTCAGTTGAAACGATCTTAAGTTTGCGTGACGTTGAAGTCGTGCGACCCTGCTGCTGTACTGGCTTGTAGTTCGTTTATAGCATAACGTTAGCATTTCGCTTTTGGCGACTAGATTTATGATTCAAAAATTATAAAAGTAGGGTAGACATGTGGAGATTATCCGGCTGAACAAAACGTGATCCCTCTCTTAAATGTGTGTCAACCACAGACCTTATTTCGAGCTATTTTCCAAAATCCTATGGAGAAATTGCATTGCGTTTTTGACGAAGGAACCGGAAGAAGTTTACATCCGGGTTTTAGGACGCGTCACTGCGGTTCTCTATATAGCTACAGTTTAACATTTTGATGTAAATTAAACCCCTTATTTAAAACCATTTAAGATTGTATTACATGTGATGATAATAGTCATTTATTGAATATGTTTAAAATAAATACACATTTAGAATTACAGTGCTATTGCTACTGATATTTTGTCTGGCCCGAACAGTCTGAAAGTTACGGTGGCCCTGAAATGCAAGACACCACAGCATTTCACAAAACACTACAGCATTTCACAAAACACTACAGCATTTCAGAAAACACTACAGCATTTCACAAAACACTACAGCATTTCAGAAAACACAACAGCATTTCAGAAAACACAACAACAACAACAACAACAACAACAACACCAACTCTTTGCAAGTCATCACATGAATGCATTGTAATACATGGGTTGGCTGCATTCAATATTACACATCTGTCGTAGTTCTTTATTTATCTACAGAGATCGGGGCTCAGAATAGACCGGAAACTATTATTTTATCGTTCTGTTTTAATTTCACAATAAAGTTAGTAGTAGTAATATTTTGTTTTGATATTATTGTTTTTTATTAACACAGCTGGGTTGTGTTAAGACGATCTTTTCTGTGTTGCTGTGGGTTTTTTCCATGGCTTTTGTGTTACAAATATCAAAACAATAACAAAATATATCCGTCGTAAACTAAACCGGAAACAGCAGTAGCCTATATTTGATTGTGTTAACACTGTAAACTTGACAGCTTTTTAACCATGTTTTTCTCGATTGTTAACACACTAAAATTCTACATAAAGCACAATTATTTTAACTGACACTCAAAGAGCAAAACATCGGCTCAAATCTCCAAAACTCTAAACACGTTTTCAGCTTTTCACACAATTTGCAAATCAACACGGCACTTTTTGCAAACCACTGCACACGTTTCTCCACGTAAGACACAGGAATCTGACGTAAAGTCACGTGTTAGCATGTTTAAAACACTGATATTCAAAATGCCTATGTTAGCACTATAAAAAGACCACAGGTGAGTACTTTCTTACAGCAACAATGGAAGCCAACATGGAAGCAAGAGGAAGAGGAAGAGCTGGGCTGAGAGTGAGAGGAGGAGGAAGAGGTGGGTGAGAGTGAGAGGAGGAAGAATGAGAGGTAGAGGTAGAGCTGGAGGGAGAGGACGTGGACAAAGAAGAATACTCTCATGATATATCAGTGCTTATATCTGTTGTGTGAAACGTATTTACTTCATTACTGTAATTGAATTGTTGGCATGTTGCGTACTATAACTGTACAAACATCCTGCACAATGTTCTGTGGTAAAATTACTTTTATGCAACACACACACACTGACCAACCACTATGTCTTTGTTGTTTATCTGAAGGACTGAGAAAAGAAGAGGTGGAAGGCCAAGGATGTTCAATGAGGCAGGAAGCAGCAGTTACAAACTGGGTTTTGGCAAACAATGCCATCACACTTAGAGAGATCCGAAGCAGTAACTATGTGCTGAGATGCATGTTGCACAATGTTATATTTGAATAAAATATGATTTCATTCAACAACTCATTTGTATTTCTTCATTTACTGTATTTCTGTAAACTCAAGCAATCTTTCTCTGCAGAACCCTCTATGTACAGAGCATACTGTAGCCCATAACAGATTAACGTGCTTTAGATGATGCTCAGCAGTATGTAGCTGGGTGGTCAAACAATCTAGTATTATGAATGAAGTGTGTTATATTTGGTGCTAAAGTTTGCATTTGGTAAGTGTTTATGTAGTTTTGAGGGCAGTTCTTCACTTGGCAGGAGAAATTAGGTGTTTTGCACTTTGGGTGTGTGGTTTTGTGAATTGTGTTTAGTGTTCTGAGAAACTGAGCAATTTAAAAAATAATGTGTGTTAGCAATCAAGAAAAACTGTAATGACTGTTTTAAAATGCTTTTTTCTGAATGTCTTTCATTTTAGTAAAGCACTTTGAATTGCCTTGTGTTGAAAGGTGCTATATAAATAAACTTGCCTTGCCTAATCTCTGCTGCATGTTTTGTTGAATGTGTTATATTTGATGAAAACATTTAGAGTACATACAAAATAGGGGGAAAGTAGAAATGATAGAAATAGAAATATAGAATAGAAAAACATCAAGAAGATAATGTAGATGATATCTAGAATAAAACAGTTTAGTGCCGGATGTACAAAGATATTAATAGGAGGATATGCAAAACAGACAAACTAATTAGGCTTTATTAAAACATTAAATAATACTTTAGGTTAAGGTCTTCTTTGAAATAAGAAAAAAGCTTTGGGGGTACCTATCTACAGATAAATATTAAACCTGTACTTAAAGACTAATATATTGTATATTGTATGTTCAGAATACAACAGTTTAATGGTGGAGGTACACACATATTGATAGATGTCTTGTTGAGGAACCTATGACCCAAGTTTGTCATCATTGCATAACTACACCGTAGTTGTGTATATGATATGTCAATAAACCTTAGAAAATCTTGAAATCTAGAAACAGATGTGCAAAATAGCCATTATATACAGTTTCTGATGAACGATTATAGAATAACGAGTAATTAATATGCTTTCTAGGGATCTGCAGATACAGTTTTTGTCTTCTCAAGCACCCACTATCAAATATCTCTCCTGATTGTTGGCACTTGACAATCACCTTCACTGAATTTTACTCAGGTGTAACTAAAGTCTGATTTAAGGGTTGTTTATATTTCACATCATTAATCCAAATCTGCAAAGTAACTAAAATAAATGTAGTGGAGTAAAAAGCAGGTTAACCTTAAAGAAAGCCCTCAGGATTATAAAAGACCCACCCAGCCACAAACTGTTCTGTCTGCTTCCGTCTGGCAGGCGGTACCGCAGCATCCGGACTAAAACCACCAGACTCAGGGACAGTTTCATCCCACAGGCCATAAGACTATTAAACACCTGAACTTAGAAACAACATCCATAACATTCATCTGGCTGCTACTTAGAAATTATTTATCTAATATATCATATTCCAATCACTTGTAAATAGACTCTTATGGCACTATTTCACTATTTCTCTTTTTGTATTTACTTGCACTATTTTGTCTGTGTATCTGTTGTATTGTGTTGCACTGTTGTTGCCTGTGACCTAAGATTTTCATCGTCATAACGACACTGTAGCTATGTACGCATGACCAATAAAAGCCTTGAACCTTGGGGTGGGGGGGTGGACACGTTCAAGTCGAGTTTTGGATAGTGTGCAGTCGATGGGTTTCATTCCATTTCAAAGTGCTGTTTGACGCTCAGCGTAAACTTTGCGCACTGCCACTCCAACATCCAATCACAGAGCTTGAGGACTAATCACGGGGTTTGTCAAGCAAAGCGGCTGGTGTAGTCCTAAACGATAGCTGAGGATTATGGGTAGTGTAGTGTCTTCTGCCATCATAAACTCCGAAAAAATATTTGTTTTTCCGAATCGATGGGGAAAAATACAAAAGCATTGCACACAATTTAAACCAATCAATGTTGTGTAATGTGATAATCTGGTATTTTTTAGTTGATGAGTAGTGCAGATATCACTGTCAAATCAATCGACAGTAAGGAGAATACTTACTTCCGGGTGTAAAATTCTCCGTTATCCAATGGGAATGGACGCTCACATTGCCTTTAACTGCCGCCGACAAGGACCGATGCGGTGAATACCGCTGCAGAATACATTGCAATCAGTTGAAAGCTCTTTGCGTCCGTTTATGAAGCTGAAGGAGACTCGGTGCGTCACATCTGCACGCCAAAGGACCCTAACCAAGCGTCGCTATTGGACTATCAGGGAGTGGGACTGTGTTGCCTAGTACAGCCATTTTTCAGTAAAGCACATTACAGTTTTTCTCGATTGCTAACACACATTATTTTTTAAATTGCTCAGTTTCTCAGAACACTAAACTCAATTCACAAAACCACACACCCAAAGTGCAAAACACCTAATTTCTCCTGCTAAGTGAAGAACTGCCCTCAAAACTACATACACACTTACCAAATGCAAACTTTAGCACCAAATATAACACACTTCATTCATAATACTAGATTGTTTGACCACCCAGCTACACACTGCTGAGCATACTCTAAAGCACGTTAATCTGTTATGGGCTATGCTCTGTACATAGAGGGTTCTGCAGAGAAAGATTGCTTGAGTTTACATAAATACAGTAAATGAAGAAATACAAATGAGTTGCTGAAAAAAATCATATTTTATTCAAAAATAACATTGTGCAACATCCATCTCAGCACATAGTTACTATGCTTCGGATCTCTCTAAGTGTGATGGCATTGTTTGCCAAAACCCAGTTTGTAACTGCTGCTTCCTGTGCCTCATTGAAAACCCTTAGCCTTCCTCCTGCACCTCTTTGTTTCTCAGTCCTCAGATATAAGCACTGATATCATGAATTATGCAGAGCTAAAAACTGGGAACTAACCTGTTTTCAAGTCTATTGTCCGGATTACAGAGGCAACAGTTCATCTGCTTAGATTAGGCTGAACCCTGTGTCCAGCCTCTCATCGTCAAACCATGGTTGATAACATTTCATTTCATTAGAGAGTATTCTTCTTTGTGTTTCTTGATCATTGGTCCATGTGTGAGGCATTTTGAATATCAGTGTTTTAAACCTACTAACACGTGACTTCATGTCAGATTCCTGTGTCTTACGTGGAGAAACGTGTGCAGTGGTTTGCAAAAAGTGCCATGTTGATTTGCAAATTGTGTGAAAAGCTGAAAACGTTTTTGGAGATTTGAACCAAGTTTTGCTCTTTGAGTGTCAGTTAAAATAATTGTGATTTATGTATAAATTTAGTCTTTTTGCAATCGAGAAACTGTAAGCTACACTTCAGATATTCAGTCTGACTTCTCGCTAACACTGTTAGCTTGTCCATTATTAGCCTGGTGTTTTGTTGCTCCTGATGAAATGGGGGAGACACGGCTTATATCTCCTTTTCTCCACAAACCAGCTCTCCTCTGTGTCCTCCTCCAGATTTCAGCGGGGATAGATGTGTTCCGACCACCATGCTAGCCTAGGGTGACCAGAAGTCCCCGTTTTCGTTAAAACTACGTTAAAAACACATAGCAAGGTGAAATACAACGTTTCATGTCAGGAAACACTGGGCAAACAGACTGTTGTCAAGCCAGCCCCCACTTCGGAAAACAGTCAAGCCAGCCCGCACGTTGTATTGCGGTGCGCGAATATCAACAAGTCCTCCAACTCACAAGACCAAATGGGTCGATTGTTTAAGCCCTTATTATGACCAAATATGTCGTTTGTTCAAGCGCTTAATACGACCTATAATTACGTTTGAAAATTGTCGGCCTCGAGTGCTCCCGTTCAATGCAAACGTTACAGAGGGTTGTTTATTCACAAATAACCCTCTCTGTAAAATCCTAAATTGTAGGATAGTTTGGCCATTAAAACGCTTTATGATTAGATTTCTAGCGAGAAGTATATATTGTACTTTTAGAATCCACGTCTAGTCGATATGTAGGATCTATAGTTTGATAGATATTACGAAGATGATTTGAGATTTCGTCAGGAGAACGTGTATATGCGGCAAGCTTCCATGTAAAGTTACGGGTTGAAAACAGTATTTCCGGTCTCGCCGTTTTCATAATAAAACCAATGATCAAATGATTTAACAGTGATATCTGCACTACTCATCCACTAAAAAAACATCAGTTTATCCTAGTTAATTATACGACATTAATTGGTTTAAATTGTGTACAATGCTTTTGTGTTTTTCCCATAGGTTTTTCTCTTTCGATTCTGAGAGACACATTTCTTTTTTCAGAGGTTTTGATAGGCTAAAATCACGCCGCAATGCACGTCGGGATATGGTGTTTATGTGATATGAAATCGGCAAACATTAAAAAAAAAATAATAATACTTTATTCCGAGTGTTCTTGCTTTTCTCTTTGAAAGTCATCACATAACGGCATTGTAATACACGGTTCGGCTGCATTAAATATTACATACCTGCCCTAGATATGTATTTATAGAGCCCTGATCAGAAGACCTTTTGACAAACTGGAAGAGATGCCGCCAAAACTGAATACGTGACGTGGACCATAAATATATCAACAATTAAACAACATCTTCCATTTCTTTTCACACAATACGTCTCCTTGCAGTATCAACACTAATTCGGCTGACTTTTATATTTGATCCAATTAGTAGATAGTCTGTATTTACACCATAATGGTGCACAGCTGATAGAAAGGGACTTTTTTGTAGTTTTTAAAGATATTACTGATTTTCTGAACTACCTTTCCAACTCCTCATGCAGTTGACTGTTACAGGTCTATACAGGTTCATGGTACAATGCATAAGCTTCACATCGAGAGACTGAAACTGTATTTTCCTTTACCGTTCTGTTTTAAACTCACAATAAAGTGAATAGTCATATTATGTACGATATTATTATGTTTTATTAACTAGACCACTGGTCTAAACCGCACCTCCTAGTGGTTAAAGCACGTTATTGAATGTAGTTGTTGAATAAGTTATATTTATTTAGTTATTGATGAAAACATTTAAATATTAAGAGTAGCCTACATACAAAATAGGGGTCAATGATATAAATATAGAATGGAAAATATCAAGAAGATACTGTAGTGATCTCTACAATAAAACAGTTTAGTGCAGGACGTCCAAAGATATTAACAGGAGGATGTGCAAAACAGACAAACTGATAAGGCTGAATTTTACTCAGGTGTAACTAAAATCTGATTTAAGGGTTGTTTATATTTCACATCATTAATCAGAATCTGCAAAGTAACAAAAATAAATGTAGTAGAGTAAAAATACCAGGTTAACCTCTGAATTGTAGTAGAGTAGAACAAAGTAGTACATGCTGCTGTAACAAAAACATTTCCCAACTTGGGATCAATAAAGTATCTTATCTTAAGATGATCGATGGCTACTGCCATATTTGCTAAATGTGCATCTGAACCTTGACAAGTGCATGTTTCAGGCTTATCAATTAACAACAGGAGGGGTCACAGACATAAGACCAGCTGTCATGTGGTATTAATGCTGCCCATTATGGACACAAACAATTTTCACCCATGTATTAATTATATGTTTTAAATGTGATAACACCAATGTGTTTCGTGTCCCCTAAACCTCCAGGGATGTATACAGTTTAATACTGGCAACTTCTAATTGTGGGAAATACGAAAACGTCTTTTAAAACTACATTTCCCAGTAGAGACGTGCCATAGAACATGTTGCGAAACACACAATAGCCAGCAAGTGTAATTCTGGGGGGGAGGGCCGGGCTGGACCCGTCCAAGTCCAGTTTTGGATAGTCTGGCGTGGTTCCATTCCATTTCAAAGAGCTTTGACGCTCAGCGTAACCTTGTCGCACTGCCACTCCAATATCCAATCACAGAGCTTGAGGGCTAATCACGGGGTTTGTAAAGCAAGGCGGATGTTGTAGTCCCAAACGATAGCTGGGGATTCTGGGTATTGTAGTGTCTTCGGAAACTCTGTAGTGTCTAAACTCCGAAAAAACAATTTGTTTCTCCGAATCGAAGGTTAAAAACACAAAAGCATTGTACACAATTTAAACCAATCAATATTGTGTAATTAACAAGGATAAACTGATGTTTTTTAGTGGATGAGTAATGGAGATATCACTGCGTAATCATTTGACAGTGTGGGGAATACTTCCGGTTTTATTATGAAAACTTCGAGACCGGAAATACTGTTTTCACCCACGCTAACTTTACATGGAAGTTGCCCCATATACACGTTCTCCTGGCGAGACCTCAAATCATCTTCGTATATCTATCAAACTGTAGATCCTACACATCCACTGGACGTAGATTATAAAAGTACAATATACACTTCTCGCTAGAAATCTAATAAAAAAGCATTTTAATGGCCAAACTATTCCACAATTTAGGATTTTCCAGAGAGGGTTATTTGTGAATAAAGGACCCTCCGGAGCGTTTGCAATCGACAGGAGCATGTTGTTTCTTACACGACCACTAGAGGGGCTACACTTTAAAAGGTGTCTTTGGGTCGTATTTAGCTGCTGAACAATCGACCCAGAGCCATTTAATAGAAGAGTTACGACATCTCCGTTCACTCCAATGGACCACTTTTTTACAGCAATGGCGGATCGTGGAGCCTCTCAATCGTTCCCCGGAAGTTAGCGCCAAGGCTGGCAGAGCTGGCAGAGCTGTGGAGCATAATACACCGTTCGTGACGGACTTTTAAAGGTAAGAAGAACTTTAAAGATTTATATTGCGGATATTATCAGTACATCTGATTCAAATGAACATGTGTATTAAAGGATGTCAGTGGATTATCCCTAAATTAGTAGATTTAGGGAACGTTTACAGATAACAGATTAAGCTAGCATACCGAAGCAAGTTAGCAACACACGTTGAACAGCCTTTTATTTGTAAATTCCGTTCTCTTTATGTCATTTCGTCCAACATGTTGAATTAGAGAAGAGGGGCTTCTAAACGGGATTGTATGCGGGGGTGGAGGGAGTTAAATATTAGATAAATATAACTTTGGTGCGTGTAAGAGTGAGTGTTTTTAGCAGAGCCATATTGTGTCCTTGTGATTCTGTTGATTATTACCCGTCTGTATAATGTTGCAGCTCAGCTGATTCTGGATTGATGGCAAAGGGAGAGGGACTTAAGTGAGAGTGAAAACACAAGGTAAGTGTAATACTACTGTTTTACATAAGTAAACACCTTATCTCCCCAAGGCATTTCCCATCCAATAGGTGTGCTGTGTGTGTATAACCCTTTCTCCTGTCTGTTACTCCCTCTTTCAGCACAAGAACCAGAGGGGGATTCAATGGAGCCTGAATACCTGCACTGAGACCCTCACCCTGCACCCTGAGTCTCAACTCTGTGTTTTTCAAGCCTTTCCCTGTTTTTTTGTATTAAACAAAACATTAAGCTTTCCCAATGGTGTGGTTTTCGTTTTATGAAAAAGTGCAAATGCAGTGTTTGTATATAATTACATCACATATTGTGTTGCTGTTGGTCGTGAAATTGCTCCTGCTGACTTGAGCCAGCCATTTTTTCCTCCGCTCTGTGTCAGTGGGGAAGCCGTACATTCGTACTCCTTTCTCTGAGCGATTTGAGCATCCCCAGGCAGCACAGCAAACCATGGTGGCGACTAGGAGGCAGCACAGCAAACCAGGACAACACGGAGGAAAAGGCACCGACAAACTGCATGATATGCTATTCAATGTTTATTAAATTCCATGTATTTGCAATGGATGTTCCTAAAGCAACACATTTACCATCATCATCATCATATGCTGCTGCTGCTAGTCCTTTGATAGTCACCTGTCGGTCTCCTGTCCTTTCTGAAAGCCATAAAGATGACATTAGTCATTTAGATAACTTGTGTCCTCAGTTACCATGGGATTACTGAAACTACCATGAATTTAAGAAAGTGATAGAAATTAATCTAATCTGAATTTTAAAGCATTACTTTAGATCCCCTCCCTCTAAATGTATCAATAAACATTAGAAAGTGAAGCTCCTGACTACCATACAAGTTTAAGAAGATAATATTGGTTTGAAAGAATTCAAAGCTATAAATAAACTGCAACAGGCTCTTTAACCAAGGCACTGTTAGTAACATGTACACTAGTTGTTCACACTAATCCTAATATTATCACTTAATATTAGCAAATTCTATTTTATTTTTAAAAACATATTGATGTAAATACATACACATATCGATTTGTTGTATAAATATTGCAAATCAAAACCTTTATTCACTAATAATTACCAAAAATCGTAGTTCTATCTCCTGTTATCAATGCATTCACATTGCCCGCCATGAACTTCCGGGGAACGATCCTCGTCTACATGAACCACGTGACGATAACCGTTTTTGGACTTCCGTTGTCGTAACTCTTCTATCTATATGGCGCTGAATCGACCTATATGGTCGTTTTTTGTAGGAGGACAGGCTGGCGAATATCCATATGCATTACGGTAGAGGCCTGTAAAAACTGCCTTCAAAATAAAAGCGTTTACTCTGTGAATAACAAATATACCTAAAAAACACACCAAACATATTCCTATATACTGGAGCTTAAATTAAGAAATATGTACTATATAATGTGATCAATAATAATTTAAAACATACTACGTATAACTACCACATTATAACTGAGTGAATGTAAAATGTAAGGATACAGTTATGAAGACATATCTGACATTTCCACTGGGTGACTAATTTCAATTGATGTTGACACCATCTCACAACACTCCTAAAATAACATTACTTTCTGAAGCACAATTTAAAATGTATGCTGTTTAAAATCTCAAATTAGATCCATCTATATTTTGATTATTATTTAATGGAAACGGTCCATAATCAAAGAGTCATTTGAAGTCAATCAAATACTTATTTCACTTCAGGGTGATCAGGACACCCCATCTAGTCACTCAGAGAGAATCAGGACAATCTGATGTAGAGTTTCAAAATAAAATACCTTTGTAGTCTCATATATGAGCTATCATCCCTCTATTTTTAGATAAGAATAAAACAAAAACTATCCAGTATCAAATACTTATTTCACTTCAGGGTGATAGCAGGACACCCCATCTAATCACTCAGAGAGAATCTGGACAATCTGATGTACAGTTTCATAATGAAAGACCTTTGAAGTCTCATATATGAGCTATCGTCCTTCTGTTTGAATCCAACAGTTAAAATGTTCGAATTACATTGAACCAGAATTGTCCCCCTTTTTTATTTTACAGTGAAGACAATTGGATATGTTAATGATATATTGACCGCAAAACTCAAAATGTCCCCGGTTTTAATTTTGAAAATCTGGTCACCTTATGCTAGCCGGCTTTAGCACAATTAGCTTCTCCCTGGGGTAAACAAGGCAGACGTGCAGTTCCTGTGTAACAGCAGCGTGGCGGCACAACAGCAACTCAAAGGTGAAAAAAAACAACAAAAAATATCTCTCTACAAGAAAGTTTAGAGATGGTATAGATTAACAAGTTACTAATAGAATTAAGATTAAATAAGAAAGCTACAACTTTAAAATAGTTCAAATCTAGCAGGAGCAACTGCAACAGCATTCACACTAAGAATAGGTTTGCACATATTATTGTCAAATACATATGCACACACTTAAATCTTAAGACGGAGTCAAAATAATGCAACAGTTTTACATATATTCAGTAAGTACAATTATTAATAAGAAGTGTATTATTATTATTTTATGCTGTTACCTTTCGCACATATTTTGTACAGTGAAGGCAGCAGGTGCTGAGCATTGTTTATTTAAATAAAACAAGTGAATTATTATGTATTTTAGCAGTTGGAACAGGGAAAGAAAATGTTACCACAACAACATTTGTGACTAAACCATGGGGTCACATATCACTGTAGACAGAGATAAAATAACACATCTCATTACAGAGCAGTTTTCACCACAGGCGCTACTGTACGGAGCAGATGTAAACTGCTTCAGTCAGACTACAGCAGACAACTTTCACTTCATATTGTAAATCCCGTGTTTGTAAATCGCATTCTCGCAGCGATATTTCATAATGACAGCAGTTACTACTCTGAACCGCCCCTCAGCTTTCATGTCCTATTTTCCCCTGACATCCCATCCATCATTAACTGTCACTGAAGAACGAAAGTTCTCGCAGAAGAAGTGTTATTCTTTCCCGCTCATCAATCGACATTACACCATTTAAAAAAACTGCCCAAATGACCTGCTGCGCTGTATCTGGAGACATCCGGCTTGTTTGATTACACCAATTGTGTGCTCTTTTATTCTGGTAATGAGTGCCTTTCATAAAACACCACCTTGTGACCTTTGCACCGAGTGCATTCGCTTCTTTTTGAGATGCCTCTTTAAAGACAGACTGCATAATCAACTGCGGGTTGACATTTAAAAACATGAACATTGCAAACAGGAGTGCAGTGTGTGTCCACTGGGTAAGTGGCGGATGGGGCCAGCATCTGCCGAGAAAAAGTCTTAAGTTGCCTCCTGGAGGCAAAATGCTTAAAGTGGCTGTCTCTTCTTTTCCTTTTTTTCTTTTTTTTAAAAAGCACTTGGGCTTTATTCGACAGTTCACACTAAAGAGGCAGAAAATGGAGCAAGAATAGAGGGAGTTCAACCTCCTCTCATAATGATTTAAAGTGCTGCAGCTTCACGGATAAAGAACAGGCCATGTCCTGATTTTTATGCAATGCAGGTTTGTACTTACAAATTGTAGGACGTGAGGGGATAGAGCTGGTGCAGTGACTGATATTCAAACACACACGCATAAACAAACCCAACCTACAATCCCCTACACACACATAGTCTCGCTCTTACGATCCACTCTGATGCGCCTCATCGCACAATGCAGCGCTCTGGTTCAACAACACCCTCTAAGGGGAGCGAGGGAGGCAGCTTCAGCCCAGCCAACCATTGGAAACTCATTATTACTGTACTAAGTGATGGATCATTTCCAAATGATCTCCATGTACACCTCAACAATTAAGCCACCAGCAAGGCAATTAAAGATCGGCAATATAGCGTCTGGACACTGATATATTACCGGGCTTTAACCTTTGGGCCAGCGGACAGATTACACTTATTAAGCCACAGCGTTATTGGACCTATACAAATCGTTGCAGGTCCATATCAGCCCACATAACTGCAGAGGTGGACATTGTTCTTGCTGGAAGAGTGTGCTGGTGAAATTGGTGTTTGAGGGGAGAGCAGTGTAAAGGAAAGCGGTCAGATTGCCTGCTAAAAAACACTGACATGATTCTGGAAACTTTTTTTTCTGGAAACAGACATCTTTGTCAAACTTGTCAAAAAGGGGGATTTTCCCGGAAAGAGATTCCAAAGTTAACGTTATCTTTCTTCTAGGCACATTTTTGTTCACTTAGATTTTCAGGCACATAAACTCACTATGAATGATTTTTCTCTCAATTTTAGTACTCTACTTTGGTCCCGACTGAAATATCTTAACAACTATTTGATTGCTATGACATTTTGGGTAAATGTTCATGGTTCCCAGAGGATGAATCCTAATTAAATTAATAATCTTAGAACTAATTGTTAAATTCTTCCCAAACTAATGACATTTTCACGACAGCTCCTCAACTGTACTTGTGTTTACAGATTATTAGACTTTTTTTTTAAGTGGCAACAGACATCTTTGCCTCCACTGTCAACAAGGGTTTTCCGGATAGAGATTCCAAAGTCAATGCTACTACGTTACCTTTCTTCATGGCACATTTTTGTTCACTTACATTTTCAGGCACATAAACTCACTATGAAATGAATGATTGGTTTTTCTGGATAGAGTTTCCACAGTTAACGTTACTCTGGTTGTTTTTCGTCTGAGGATAGCAACCGTAAACAATTTATTTGAGTTGCCTCATAGCAAAGCGTTTTCTGGTGAGCAGTGATGCAGTGTATACATGGGCCGTTTGTGAGACAATTGGCCCCTTGGCTCTGACAAGGAAAAGGTCCCACAACCTCTCCTAAATAGGAGCCAGACACACAGACTTCATAGAAGTTTAGCCTCTTTTCATCCTTTTTCTGTGTCATTTTGTATTTATTTGTAGTTGTTTTGCATGTTTTTACGGTAGTTTTGTCTCCTGTGGTAATCTCTTATGTCTTTATGGTCGCTGTGTGTGTCTTTGTATGGTTTTCACATATTTGCATTGTTGTGGTCATTTGTGTTTCTTTGTACTTAACAAAAAGTGTTTTGGTCTTTTTGTAGTTTTTTTTTGTGTAAGGTTGTGTTGACGCCTCTGTAATAACTGTGACTTTGATAGTAGCTGTTTTTTGTATACATTTTTTGTCGATTTCAGAGGTCTGAAGGCCAAAACCCCACCAGACGCGTACCCTATGCCTTTAATCCATGATATCCTGGAATCTCTGCATGGGGCTAAGTGTTTCAGCACCTTGGATCTTCGGTCTGGGTATTGGCAAGTGGACATGGATGAGAACAGCAGGGACAAGACTGCAGTAGTGACGCCTTTTGGCCTGTTAAAGCCTGTAAAATTGTTACTCTTTCAAAGCAATGCCATTTGGGCTTAGGAATGCCGGAGCAACCTTCAAACGGTTGATGGAGAGAGTCCTCTGGGATCTGAGGGGGATCCTGTGCTTTGTTTACATTGATGACATCAATTTATATTCTCCAAACCAACAGCAACACTACAATGATCTAGATGCTGTTTTAAGCAAACTGCATCAGGCCAACCTGACCTTGAACCTCAAGAAATTTCACAATTTAAAATCTCAACTGAAGTTCCTGGGACATGTGGTTTCAGAAGAAGGGGTGGCCATTGATAAAAAAAAACGGCAGCCGTAACACACTACCCCTCTCCCAAGGACATTCCTGCCCTGAAAAGATTCCTGGGGCTTGTAGGGTGGTACCACAAGTTTGTACCCCACTTTGCTGATGTGGCGGCCCCTCTGTACAAACTGTAGCGTAAGGGAGAAAAATGGGAGTGGACTGGCGAGTGCCAGAAAGACATGGAGACGCTGAAGGCAGCCCTTGAGAGTCCGCCTGTCCTCTTCCAGCCTGACCTTTCACTTCCTTTCCGAGTCCATACAGACGCTAGATCGGTACGCTTGGGTGCAGTCCTAATCCAGGCTACAGCAGAGGGGGAAAAAGTACTCGCATACACATCCCGAGGCCTGAGAGGGGCAGAGTACAACTATTCTACATCTGAGAAGGAATGCCTGGCTGTAGTGTGGGCGGTAGAAAAAAGGGGAACATTACTTGGAAGTGCCGTTTGACGTTTATACTGACCATGCAGCCTTGACCGGGGCTTTCAACACCCCCAAGGCAATTTCAAGGTTAACCCGATGGACACTGAGGCTATAGCGTTTTCGGTTCAAGGTCCATTATCGCAAGGGCTGCATTAACACTGTACCAGATGTCCTATCACAGGCAGTGGACCGGCCAACAAACATGATGGTGTCCTCGTATGGTCTGGCCAACATAAAGTCCTTGGCTATCGATCTCCCGAGTTCGCTAGCAGACATTTCCCAGGCCCAAGACCTTGATGACGATGTCCAAGCGTTAAAGCTCAAGGCGCCTTTAGGGGCTCAGCAATCCCATATAATTGGATGGGAAATACAGCAGGACATCCTATACCGGGCCATTCCTACTAAAACAGAGGGGAAAAAGCTTGTGGTGCCTAGATCTTTGGCCAACCAATTCCTTCATTACTACCATGACAACCCAGTAGGAGCCCACCTTGGGAGGCTGAAGACTCTATTGAGGGTGTTGGAGGTGGCCTGGTGGCCGTCGGTGAGAAGTGATATTTGGCAGCATGTGAAGGGGTGTCGCACTTGCCAGCAATACAAACCTAGCAACTCGAAACCGTCTGGGTTCCTACAGTCTACTTCAGTGGAGGATGTTGGAGTTCATGGGCTCTTTCCCAATAAGTAAAAAGGGAAAGTGTACCAACTGGTGATAGTGGACTACTTCACAAAGTGGGTAGAGGTATTTCCCCTAAAGAACAGTAAAACCCCCAAGGTCTGTCAGATATTGAAAGAAGAAATATTCACTAGGTGGGGAGTGCCAAAATACATGGTCTCTGACAGAGGTCCTCAATTCACAAGTGAAATCCTTCGGGAGCTCTGCAAGAAATGGGGAGTGGTTCAGAAACTGACAACCAGTTACCATCCCCAAACCAATCTTACAGAGAATCAATCGGACTGTGATGGCTGCCTTTGTCAGAGACAACCACAGAGACTGGGATAAGTGGTTGCCTGAATTTCGCTTTGCTATAAACAGTTCCCAGCATGAGACAACTGGACACAGCCCCTCTGAGCTCATGATGGGAAGACCATTGAAAGGGCCCCTGGAAAGGCTTATTGCAACACACACTCACTCCCTAAACTTCCAGAAGCGACGCTTGGTCAGGGTCCCGTGGCGTGCAGTTGGGACACGCCGAGGCTCCTTCAGCTTCATAAACGGACGCAAAGAGCTTTCAACTGATTGCAATGTATTCCCATCGGCGGCGGTATTTGACGCTCATGGAAGCACCGCACCCGTTTAGTGTTGTCACGATACCAACATTTTGGTTTCGATACCGATACCAAGTCAAGGATTGCGATTCCGATTCTTTTTCGATACTTTTCTTTTATTATTTTCATGATCAATAAAATTGTAGTTTATCTGTTAAGTGTTTTCTTACAACATGGTCTCTTCTTTATACTTGAGTTTATGTGACATGTAATAGTACAGTAATTTAAATAATTATTGACAAAATGTACATTGCAGATGTTAGCCACATTGGTAAGTTAGCTAAAAAGATTGATGTGTTGGCTCCCTTGGTTTGCAGGGATCTAAAACATTTCTGCCCTCACTGTCAGAGATATAGCTAAAATACTTCCAAATTTCGCTTCCGGCGTCTTTTTTGTCAACAAGCCGAGGCGCAGCGGCAGTTGCACTCCCACTTGCAGCCATGCTTCTCATTTTCTCACATGCTCTGGCAACACACTCTCACTCCATAATCGTCCAGGTGCAACGTTTGGTCAGGGTCCCGTGGCGTGCAGTTGTGACGCTCCTAGGCTCCTTCAGCTTCATAAAGGGATGCAAATAGCTTTCAACTGATTGCAATGTATTCCCATCTGCGGCAGGATTTGACGCTCATGGAAGCAGGGCATTAGTTTGTGTCGGCTGACCTTAAAGGCAATGTGAGCGTCCATTCCCATTTGATAACGGAGAATTGTACACCCGGAAGTAAGTATTCCCCTTACTGTCGATTGATTTTACAGTGATATCTGCACTACTTATCGACTAAAAAACACCAGATTATCCTTGATAATTACACAACATTGATTGGTTAAAATTGTGTGCAATGCTTTTGTATTTTTCCCCTTCGATTCGGAGACACAAATATTTTTTCGGAGTAAAGCATGGCAGAAGACACTACACTACACAGTATCCCCAGCTATCGTTTAGGACTACACCATGTGCTCTGTTTGACAAACCCCGTGATTAGTTCTCAAGCTCTGTGATTGGTTGACCTCCAACTGCATTCCATATGAAAAAAAATGTTTCGTAAAAGATAGAATCATACTTTATTCAGCAGTGCTTGCTTTACTCTTTGAAAGTCATCACATGAATGCATTGTAATAAATGGTTCGGCTGCATTAAATATATTAGACATCTGTCGTAGTTCTTTATTTTTATTTATCTACAGAGATCGGGCTCAGAATAGACCGTAAACTATTCTTTTACCGTTCAGTTTGAATTTCACAATAAAGTTAGGAATATTTTGTTTTGATATTCCATCCATCCATCTTCTCCCGCTTATCCGTGGTCGGGTCGCGGGGATAGCAGTTCCAGCAGAGAGCCCCAAACTTTCTTTTCCCTGGCGACATCAACCAGCTCTGACTGGGGGATCCCAAGGCGCTCCCAGGCCAGCGAAGAGATATAATCCCTCCACCTGGTCCTAGGTCTACCCCTTGTTCTCTTCCTAGCTGGACGTGCCTGGAACACCTCCCTAGGGAGGCGCCCAGGTGGCATCCTAACTAGGTGCCCGAACCACCTCAACTGGCTCCTTTCGACGCGAAGGAGGAGCGGCTAAACTCCGAGTCCCTCCCTGATGACCGAACTTCTCACCTTATCCCTAAGGGAGACACCAGCCACCCTGCGGAGAAAACCCATCTCGGCCGCTTGTATCCGCGATCTCGTTTTTTCGGTCATGACCCATCCTGCATGACCATAGATGAGGGTAGGAATGAAAATGGCCCGGTAGACAGAGAGCTTTGCCTTCTGGCTCAGCTCCCTTTTCGTCACAACGGTGTGGTAAAGCGACTGCAGTACCGCTCCCGCTGCTCCGATTCTCCGGCCCATCTCACGCTCCATTGTTCCCTCACTCAAGAACAGGACCCCGAGACACTTGAACTCCTTCACTTGGGGTAAGGACTCATTCCCTACTTGGAGTGGACAGTCCATCGGTTTCCTGCTGAGAACCATGGCCTCAGATTTGGAGGTGATGATCCTCATTCCAGCTGCTTCACACTCGGTTGCGAACCGATCCAGTGAGTGCTGAAGGTCACAGACCGATGAAGCCATCAGAACCACATCATCTGCAAAAAGCAGTGGTGCCGTGTCCCCCCCTCCCCCACCCCGTCCCCAGAACTACACATGCTGGCTATTGTGTTTCGCAACATGTTCTCTATCTATGGCACGTCTCTACTGGGAGTTGTAGTTTTAAAAGACGTTTTCGTATTTCCCATAACAGGAAGTTGCCAGTATTAAACTGTGTACATCCCTGGAGGTTTAGGGGATAGGAAACACTCACATTTAAAACATATAATTAATAAATGAGTGAAAATTGCTTGTGCCCATAATGGGCAGCATTAATATATATACCCACATGCCAGCAAAGGTCAGAAGAGCTTTATTTAACAGCTGGTCTTATGTTTGTGACCCCTCCTGTTGTTAATTGATAACATTACATTACATTACATTAATTGATAAGCCTGAAACATGCACTTGTCAAGGTTCAGAGGCACATTTTGCAAATATGGCTGTAGCCATTGATCAGCTTAAGATAAGATATACTTTATTGATCCCAAGTTGGAAACATTTGCGTTACATCAGCATGTGTAACAGTTGTAAATATGCAGTGGTGTTTATTTGTAAATCATTTAGTATAATCACACAAATTCTGTGTTTTATATTGAACAATTCTGTGTTCTTTATTTATTGATTGTTCAATACCTGACAAGGCCGGAGATGAAATATCTACATACATCTTAAAAGAGTATAATACATATGTATAAAATAAGTGCTTCAACATAGCAATATAGCATAACATTGCTGGAGGTATGCACACATATTGATAGATGTCTTATAATGCACTATTCAGGAACCTGCGACCCAAGTTTTTCATTCAATGCATAACTACACCGTTTGTGAATATGAGAATGTCAATAAACTTAGAAAATCTTGAAATCTTGAAAGGGATGTGCAAAATAGTCATTATATACAGTCTTTAATTAACTATTAGTAGAGAATAACGAGTAATGAATATACTTTATAGGGATCCTATTAATATCTAATAATACAAATAATGAAATTCAATAACATGCTTTAACCACTAGGTGTCCCTTTATATCAGCTGTGCACCTTTATGGTGTAAATACAGCCTATCTACCAATTGGATCAAATATAAAAGTCAGCCGAATTAGTGTTGATACTGCAAGGACACGTATTGTGTGAAAAGAAATGAAGCTCAGCGCAAGTTCAGACAGGAAGACCCATCACTCCGTATTGCACGTCATGGCAATACTCGCTCCTTTCACTAGATGAGAGAGAGCGCCACTCCTTAGCCAACCTATCACTTCCCTCCATTCACAAGCCTAATTATCGCACCTGTTAATCCCTCTATATATGCTCTCCCCTTTTCTATCAGCTGTCTTTCAGGTGTCAACGCGCAACGGTAGTGCAAACAAACCTCCGCGTACGACAAAACTAACCTCAAAGATGTCCAATTCGGACGATTTCGAGGACGAACTCTTCCAGGAGGATCTCAATCCCAGCCCTGACGCTCCGCCCGAGGCAGCTTCCCCCTCCTCAAGCTACCGGCGCCCGAGCACCAGTGCGGGTTCCCGCAGCAGCTCTCATTCAGCAGAGGCAGATCTCCTCACTCTTCAACTGCAGCAGAAGGGCATTTCCCCAGCCCCAGGTACTCTCTCCCAGCTTCGCGAGCTCTCAGACCAAGTAGCAGGCTCCGTCCCCCAGCTCACGCCAGCAGCTCCAGCCGGCCCCTCCGACAGATCGCGGCGCGGCCGAGGCCGCGGGGGTAAGAGGACAAGGAAGTCGCCCCCCCCAGTAGCTCATCCGTCCAAAAAGTCAACTTCCTCCCAGGCTCGCACCATCGCTGACCAGCCCGGAAGCACCTTAAACCAGCCTGGGCTCATAGATACCAGCTTGGCCAACACCCTGCAATCCCTGGCCAAATCCATGCAACAAATCGACGCTCGCCTTCAGTCTATGGAAAGGGCAGCAGCCAGAGCCTCCACTTCATCAACTCACAGGGCTGCGCTTCCGGCCATGGCGCCGCCGGGGTTAATGCCAGTCCAAGCCCCTACATTCCCTCACAGTGTAGCCTACCCTCATTCCCTGGCTTCCGCCCTCCCAGTCACCCTTTCCACGCCTGCAACGATGCTCATCCGAGGTCCGTATGTCCCAGGCGCAGCCGGCCTAAGATCCCCGCCCTGCTTCAGAAACCACATGGCGGGAGATTCTTCTGATCATTCACCCCTCCACTCCCTTAATATCACTCGCTTAGCAGCGTCTCATCTACTCACCCAGATCCCGTGCTCTTAGAACTATCTTCCCTTAGGGCTCAAACACATTCTTATTTTATTTTTATTTTTTATTAATAAATAAATAGATACAAAATGCCTATATATAAAAAAAAAATTAAATAAAAACGTTGGTAATCACGCATATAACTGGTGGTGGTGTCATTAGCATATCAGCTCACATATCATTGTCATGTTTTATATCTGGATTCTATTGCATCATCAATCTAAGATCACAGGCACATTTACACTACAGGTCCTGTCGTGTTACATGGTTATTCAAGTCATGTTCCACGTGTTCTGACCGAAGGGTCTCCGGCTCGAGTGAGCCAGGACGTGACATCCACGCATTTTTATTTTCATGTTTGACCGGAAGGGTCTCAGGCTTGTGAGCCAGGATGTGACATCCACGCATTTTTATTTCACGTTTGGCTGGAAGGGCTTTTACTTTTCATGTTTGACCGGAAGGGTCTCAGGCTTGTGAGCCAGGATGTGACATCCACGCATTTTTATTTCACGTTTGGCCGGAAGGGCTTTTACTTTTCATGTTTGACCGGAAGGGTCTCAGGCTCTGTACATGACAACGCTCTGTTTATATGCCTTGTATCTGTCTGCTTTGTTGAATTTGTATTTTAGTTTAGTTTTTATATATGCTTGTATTTTAGTTTAGTTGTTATGTTTTTATATATGCTTTTATCATAATATAAGTATCTCTGTTGAATGTTGTTTTACTGATTGTATTTACCTGTTATTTGAAGTGAATTTTTGTTTTAGGATGACTTTTAACATCTGTCCAGGGACTACAGATGAAAAATAGCCTGTTGGCTAACTCTGGCGCATTTACAGAAATGTCAATTAATGTGCACTGTCCCTGTCAAATAAGTATAAAAAAAAAAGAGGCTTGTGAGCGAGGACGAATCCATCCATGCATTTTCCCACTCTTAGTCCTACGCTAGTCAATAACATGTTTTCTCTGTCCCCGTATAATTCTCTAATTATATCCATAAACCACCGCAGCTACCTCATAAGGTAAGTAACCCAGTACATCTCAATTCTATATATTTCATTATTTTGGGGATTCATCGGATCGGTTCTCCCTTCCCGAATGATATTCCTGCACAACGGGAAACCCCGTATGTCCGGGATGCCCCGTATGTCCGGGATGCCCCGTACGTCCGGGATGCCCCGTACGTCCGGGATGCCCCGTACGTCCAGGAAGCCCCGTACGTCCAGAAAGGATGCCCGAGGCATCAGTACGTCTAAATCCCCACATGTATTAACCTCTCATTTCATCCATAGATTTCCACCGCATCCCACAAGGTAAGAATTCTTCACGTTCAGTACTTCATACTTCACTTCTTTTGGGGGTTCATCGGAAACGGTTCTTTCCCTTCCCGAATGATATCCTACAAAACCTGGGCCTAATCGCCAAACACCATTTTGTTCTTTTGTTATAAACTATCATTTTGTTTCATTTATATAATGTGACGGATAATAAACATGTATTACATACATCACGTCTCTCCAGATTGAAATGAAGCTCAGCGCAAGTTCAGACAGGAAGACCCATCACTCCGTATTGCACGTCATGGCAATACTCGCTCCTTTCACTAGATGAGAGAGAGCGCCACTCCTTAGCCAACCTATCACTTCCCTCCATTCACAAACCTAATTATCGCACCTGTTAATCCCTCTATATATGCTCTCCCCTTTTCTATCAGCTGTCTTTCAGGTGTCAACGCGCAACCCTCCTCCACCCCTTCGCCTCCTGCTTTCAACTCCATGCATGCACACACATGTATTTCCAAACATTTGGACTACCTATGTTGCAAATGTATTATCTTTTCAATTTACACACGGCATCTATTGCACGTCTGTCCGTCCTGGGAGAGGGATCCCTCCTCTGTTGCTCTCCCTGAGGTTTCTCCCATTTTTCCCTTTAAACTGGGTTTTCTTCGGAAGTTTTTCCTTGTACGATGTGAGGGTCTAAGGACAGAGGGTGTCGTATTGTCATACTGATATTCTGTACACACTGTGAAGACCACTGAGACAAATGTAACATTCGTGATATTGGGCTATATGACTAAACATTGATTGATTGATCGATTGATTGAACTCAGGACCAAGCTTAACCTTCTCTCTTCCAACCGGACCTAACCACTTATCACCATCACCAGTGTCTAGACCCGGGGGGGTTCATCGGAAACGGTTCTTTCCCTTCCCGAATGATATCCTACAAAACCTGGGCCTAATCGCCAAACACCATTTCGTTCTTTTGTTATAAACTATCATTATGTTTCATTTATATAATGTGACGGATAATAAACATGTATTACATACATCACGTCTCTCCTGATTGAAATGTAAGATGTTGTTTAATGGCTGATATATTTATGATCTACGTCACGTTTTCAGTTCCTCATGTTTGTCTAGAAGTCTTCTCATCAGGGCTCTATAAATACAGAACTACGGCAGATATGTAATATTTAATGCAGCCGAACCGTGTATTAAAATGCCGTTATGAGATGACTTTCAAAGAGAAAAGCAAGCACACTCGGAATAAAGTATTATTTATTTATATTTTAAATGTTTTCGGTCTGTTTCCGGTATTTGTTAATGACGATGTGCTGTGAGATGTGAGACTGGAATTGCACAGGGGAAAATAACGTATCTTTAGATGCGGATTTTGTTAAACTAATATGTTTGCGCTGTGGACCAACACTATACATTGACGGGGAAGGGGGTAGCAATAAAGATAACATCATTAAACAGTTACACAACATAACAGAAATAATATCGATACGATAACAATGAAAACGTTTTATGGAATACAATTTCCTGAAGTAATCTTCGTAATAACTAGCAAACTAAAGATCATGTACATCCACTGCACACATAATCTGAAATAACAACTCATATTTCTCGCATCAAATGACATCAAAACGCATTTTAATTGCCAAACTAACTTTAAAATAGGCATTTTCCACAGAGAATAAAACGAAGTTCGGCCATGTTTTTTTTTCTAGGGAGAAATTTGAAGATCACGTGACATAGACGCCAGCCATTGGAATGAATGGTGAAAAAAAACGGGGTTTGTCAAACAGAGCACATGGTGTAGTCCTAAACGATAGCTGAGGATTATGGGTAGTGTAGTGTCTTCTGCCATCCTTTACTCCGAAAAAATATTTGTTTCTCCGAATCGAAGGGGGAAAAATACAAAAGCATTGACAAATTTCAAATGTGTGATAAATGATATTTATAAATGAATATGATCATTATTATAAGCAAGACAATAAATGGCAAAGATATGTAGAAAATAAACGTATTTAAGATACATTCATAACAAACGTAACGTGGGAGAAAATATGTTTCTAGAAGATATGTAGAAAATAAATGTATTTAAGATACGTTCATAACAAACGTAACGTGGGAGAAAATACGTTTCTAGCTAAACGTTATTAAGAATGCAGTTTAGTTCTGTGGGAAAGTAATTTTTAGGAGACAGGGTTGGACTTTTTTTGTATGAATTTATGTTTCATCCAATCACAGAGCTTCTTGACTTATCACACAGGTGTCACAACAATAGCTGGGGATTGTGGGTAGTGTCTTTGGCGCGCCACATTTCAGACAAAACAAGTTGTTTCTCAGAATTGAAGGGGAAAAACACAAAAGCATTGTACACAATTTAAACCTATCAATGTCATTTGATTAACAAGGATAATCTGGTGTTTTTGAGTTGATGAGTAGTGGAGATATCACTGTCAAATCAATCGACAGTAAGGAGAATACTTACTTCCGGGTGTACAATTCTCCGTTACTAATGGGAATGGATGCTCACATTGCCTTTAAGAGCTGCCGACATCAATGGATGCGGTGCTTCCCTGAGCGTCAAATACCGCCGCCGATGGGAATACATTGCAATCAGTTGAAAGCTCTTTGCGTCCGTTTATGTAGCTGAAGGAGCCTCGGCGCGTCCCAACTGCACGCTACGGGACCCTGACCAAGCTTCGCTCCTGGACGTTTAGGGAGTGAGAGTGTGTTGCTTATTGAGGCTCCCCAGCTCACTTCCAGTGTGCCCTGCTTGAAAGGCAGCATCGTCTTAGACAAGTCGTTCAGAAAAGGGTAGGGGAGGCCTAACGCAGACAAGCAAGATATTACAATACCCATAGGAGAGAAGTGGAGTATTTAGGGGGAGATCTGGTCTGGGTTAGGGCGCACCCCCTATCTAAGACCTCTGAGCACTTTTCATCCAAGCTAGCAGCTCGGGGGTCAGGGCCAGTCCAGGTGATTAAGAGGTTAGGACCAGTGAACTATAGGGTTAAGTGGCTGAATGACAAAGGTAAGGAAGATACACCACATTTGATTTTGATTTGATTTGATTTGATATACTTTATTAATCCCCGTGGGGAAATTGTTTCTCTGCATTTGACCCATCCTAGTGTTAGGAGCAGTGGGCTGCCATTATGAAAGGGGGGGGGGATCTGTGACAGACGCCATCACTGTAGACATTTTCTGCTGTCCCTCTCTCCCCTCGTGCTTTCACTCAGTTAGGTGCTGTTTACACGAGAACGCAAACGGTTGTATCCGGTACTTTTCTCTTTCGTATAGCCAGTTCGTTCACACGAGGCCATAACGGAAATGCGGAAACGGACCCCGCAAACGATAACGGGTCCCAAGATGGATAGATCTGCAAACGGAACGCTCTGGGGGGACAAACGGCTCAGTGTGTACACCCTATTCGATCATTTCCTGATAACGATGAAGCCATAGCCCCACCTATACTGCTCACTGCTGCAGCATGGTCAGGAGCTACTGTCAGTAGCTACTGCTACTGACCATGCTACATATGTTAGTGCAAAATCTACAGCTCCTCTACCACAACCATCAGCAACAAGTGGGCATGGAAAATTACATGAACTACATGTTGCTAAATCCACAGCGGGGCATAAACATAAAGGTACCATGGCAACCATGCTTGGGGTCTTCTTCGCTGCTTTTGGTGTATTTTGTGGCGGAAGTACAGCGCCACTTACGTATGTACTACAGCGTCTCCAGCAGCTTCTACTGAAGCCAGTCCCCAACTCCGGGGACTTCCGGCCGGGAACTTCGGGTGGCAGTATACGCCGTGAAGCTGTTCGCGGCCTGCCAGTAAACCCAAAGCAGAAGAAGAAGAAGTGACGTCAGCGGCTTCATTTGCCTAATCCTTCCCCAGGAACTTATTCCGGTGTTCATGAACCTTGTTTGGAAAAGTACTGCGGTGTGAATGCGCCTATCAATCAATCAATGTTTATTTATATAGCCCAATATCACAAATGTTACATTTGTCCCAGTGGTCTTCACAGTTTGTACAGAATATCAGTATGACAATACAACACCTTCTGTCCTTAGACCCTCACATCGTACAAGGAAAAACTTCAAGAGAAAACCCCACAGTTTAAAGGGAAACATGGGAGAAACCTCAGGCAGAGCAACAGAGGAGGGATCCCTCTCCCAGGACGGACAGACGTGCAATAGATGCCGTGTGTACATCGAAAAGATAATACATTTACAACATAGGTAGACCAAATGTTTGGAAAGACCAAATGTTTGGAAATGCATGTGTCTATAATAGGAAGATGAATCCACAAGGATTTCAGCAATCCTGATGGAGCCATCAGGGAAGTAGTATGATGAGAGTCAGGCAGGACCACAGAGACAGGTTCAGCCACGACTCGAAGTTTAGGACTCAGATCCAGTACTCAAGATATAGGATCCAGGACACACGACCACAGCAACAGGATCAGCCTCGACTCAGGATCCCGGCGTATATATGGACACAAAAAAGAGATTTGGGGGAAGCTGGGTTAATCGGAACATGAGAGTACACAGGTACAAACAGACAGAAAGAAGGAGTAAGGTACCTCCCCCCCAACAGTCCAAGCCTATAGCAGCTAAACTAACGTGTCTACATACATGCACTCCCTTAGGATAGGTTGAGGAGCAGAGGTGGAGAGCAGTGGCGCCTCCAGAAATGTTTCATAGGGGTGGCCAAATGGGGCCACTGAAAATCTTGGGGTGGCCCACCAAGAATTGAATTGTTGTAAAGGTATAAACTAGATGAAAAAAATGGCAAATAGAATCACCTACTGATATACTTTGGTTTCTTATTTTACATTTTCTGATACTATTCATTTGAAGTGAATATAATACGGAGAGTTAACATTTTACTACAAACAACATTTAAAAGAACCTTGTTTTGTGTTATGTATACATGTGTTGGTGATTTATTGTTTTGTTTTTTATATATGCTAGTTATTCTTTCCTTTTAAAAAAGACAAATACAGCTTAATTTAAATAAGTTCCTTTATTGTAAGGCACACAATGTTCAGCATTCTCAACACATACAACACACAAAGCAACACAACATGTTCTTCAGTTACATTCTGTCTCTAGGTTATAACTTGTTTTAGAACAAAGCTGTTTGTGTCACACTGGGATCAAAGATGATTGACATGACTTTATTAAATCAAGTTTTAAAACACGACTATTTTATTTCAACAGGACCCAAAAACACAAGGGGTATAAAATGGTAAATACATACTGTGATTGAACACAAAAACACCATCTATTATTGACCTTTATAGCAAATTCAAAACATTATAAATGATACAAAACACCACCTTTTAGTATTAGACAGAAAATAGGTGACGAGACATAATTCAATTTTTTTAGATTAGGCCACTGTGGTGAGAGTAATACATATAGCTTGTATTCCATTTGTTTTGTATATCTATATTTATACTTTATAAACAAACTGGTTACCCTTTTTTTAAATTAGCATACTGAACATTATGAAAACAAACTTGACTAATGGTCGGCTCATAACCTCAGAACACAGAAGAGGAAAAACTGCATATATTCTCGTTTCATTTTGAAGTAGCTGCAGACCTAAAGTGTGTAGAAGACTTAAATGATTAAAAAGGTCACAATCACATTAATACAACTGTACTTAGGTTTTAGTTTCACTTTTACAAAACAGTTCTCACTAGCCCTATGCTGCTGCTCCCCTGCCAGCTCTGTCTCTCCTTTACTCATCTTCTTCTTCAAATAAGAAGAGATGTCTGTTGACTTTCTCTTCATTTTCTGCAAATTGACATTACACACAGCAGTGATTAATAGTAGCATACGCATTACACCAGCCCAGCAGACCGACATCAGCAAACGTTAGCTTAGCAAGCTAAACTAAGGCTAACTAGGATAGCCGCCAAAGTGTGTTTACAGACGAATTATACCTGAAGTCAAGCCAGCCTTTACTGAGCCCCGAGCCTGTTTTCCAGGTCTTCCAGCGTTTTTAATGCCATTGAACACACATTTTGATCAGAATAACAAATAAAGGTAAGCATATCTCTGTTTTTTGCTACCTAAAGCTAACACACTAAAGCCTAAAGTGTTGTGGGGCTTAACAGGCAACGAACGTATACGACTTACCTTCTAGAAGTCTGGTGGATTTTTGTCAACTCCAGTCCAGTCAGTAGAAAGAAATGTTTTGCTGCAACCTGCTGCTGTCTGTATGAATCTCAGATAGTGATGCGCGCGAGTATCAGAGTGGTGCGCCGAGTATCAGAGTGGTACCATGGTAGCAGAGGGAGAGGGAGGGGCTGCAGTATGAGCGTTGGAAGCTCAAATCAAGCGTGTATCTGGCTGTGTATTTGTTGTTAAATATCAGATAAACTACTACACAAACGTGATTGGCGAGGCAGTGTGTGGGGTGGGGGGGCCAGTGGGGGGGGCCAACAAATATATCAGGGTGGCCATGGCCCCCCCTGACCCCCCCTGCTGGCGCCACTGGTGGAGAGGCACAACGTGTCTACGTACATGCACTCCCGGATAGGTTGAGGGAAAAGGGTAGCAAGTAAGAAGTAAGAAACAGAGGTGGAGAGGCACACACAGGGAAAAAGGTCCCCACTGGAACCTTAATTGGAATTGGTTAGAGGTAAGGAGTAGGTCTGTGACTACGTTCCACACTCCCCGGCCGGGCTAGGCCTTCTCTGCAACCTCTTACCCTCTAATAAACCTCGAGAGGTCAGAGAGGGGAAAGGTTTTGGATAAAGTTTTAAATATAAGATCTACGTTTTTAGGATTTAAATGAAAGAGTAAGAACTAAAATGTATAGGTGAAGAGGCACAACGTATCTACGTCAATGCACTCTTATTAGATTATTGTATTTTATCACTATAAGCTTTATCAAAAAGGAAGGTCTTAAGCGTACTCTTAAAAACAGATTGTCTGCCGCCCGAACACAAACTGGAAGCTGATTCCACAAATGTGGAGCTTGATAAGAAAAGGCTCTGGCTCCCATTGTACTTTTAGAGACTCTAGGAACAACCAACAACCCTGCATTCTTGGAACACAATGCCCTAGTAGGACAGTAGAGTATAATGAGTTATTTAAGGTAAGATGGCGCCTGCCCATTAAGGGCTTTGTAGGCGAGAAGAACATTTTAAATTCTATCCTGTGCCTATTGGTTCAAAAGATGACTGCACTATCTACAACAACTCCTGAGTAGCTTAAGGTTGAAATTATGTTACATGCACCGCTAATGGTGGATGGGAACACATGATGCAGCTTGGGGTATTGAATGGTGTAGGAATACATCCTAAACATTTGTACCCACCTTGTCTCGAAGTCAGCGTTTTTTCATCGTTTTTGGTTAGATGTCTGAAATAAAATCTGTGGTTAACACAAGCTAAAGAGATGTTCATATTTTGTTCTCTGACATAAATCATGTCAGTAAATACCGCTTCTATGTTTAATAATTATGGTGGTTGCTGAAAAGTGGCTAAATGAAACTACTAAATGTCATCACGGCCAACACTCTTGAATCCTCAAAAAGATATCTCTCAATATAGCTTTCAAACTCTGATCAACAACATTCAGAAAAAACATTTTTTATTCAAGGAAGCCCCTGTTTGCTAACATCCGGGTCGGCCTACAAAAATATGCATTGTGACTACCCGATTTGCACGGCTAACCGATTTGCACTGCGCAAGCGCACGTTTTTCCGCCATATTGGACAGCAATGTACGGCAACCCATATATTTGACACAGCGGCGTTTCGCAGAGAACAAAAAAATACCAAAAACCCAGACATTATTCTGAACGAGAGAAATTAGTTATTGTTATTACAACATCATTTCCAGATTATTTGAGAATAACTCATTTTAGTGAGTTAACTACATTCTTAGACTAATGGATTTAACTTCCGTTTGACAGTTATCAAATAAGAAAACTGTAAATGTATGCATAATATATGGCATTAATAATTAATATATAACAAATTCTTAACTGTGAATGTCTTTCATCTTTTTTAACATTAGAAATGTATTAGTCTGGCCAAACTTTCTCTGTTGAGATTCCTGGAAAAGGAAAGTGACATAAAATATTTTTCCATAAACAAGTTAATTCAAGAACAAGTCTCTGTTATTAGATCATTATTTTTCTTGCATGACAACAATATTGATCAATCTGAAATGTCTTTCCCAGTTTTCGAATTTCTCTGTAAGGGCCAGACAACGATGCACTTTTGATTACGAATATCTAATGTCCTATTTGGGTTGCCGTACATTGCTGTCCAATATGGCAGACCAACTTGCGCTTGCACAGTGCAAATCAGGTAGTCACACGCATCACTGCAGCACTTTATTTGAAGGAAATCAGCCATTATTGTTCATGGTGGCTGAGGATCATGGGTATTGTAGAACTAAGACCTTTCAGCCATTCCACAGCGATGGACAAAACGTAATTCCTAAGTTACAAAAGTATTTAAAACTGGTGACAGGTCTTGACTCTCCTAAAGGGTTTTTTGTGCTGATAGCAACACACAAAACTGAGGTAGTGGCATAAAAAACATAGGAACAGACAGAAATGTGAATGAAGAATAAACTAAACGGAACAATACTTAAGAAATGAAAAAATAGATAGTATCTGCAAACAGTTGCTACTAAGGGTGGTTTTGTAGGGCACACGCACGTATTTGTATGCACGCTGTTTACTTTCTTCCCCTTTCTGAGAGTTCTTCTGAACAATCAACATTCATTTTGCATCTCCACAGAAACAATCGTAAGCCACCAAAGCGTAACTTGCAGTTTATTATCTGTGACACTCAGTCGTAGGCTAACTCTCATAAAGCTGTCAGCTGTAACTCGAGGTGACAAGAAGATGGCAGAGAAAACTGTTTAAATTGGGTGGATGAGCAATGAATCCATGCAGGAAAAAACAACACAAGAACAGCGAGAGAGTGAGTTCCACACTGATGAAAAAAATGAAGAGAGATTGAAAGAGAAAAGATGGAAATAAACTGACACGTTTTTCCACAGTAATGAGTACAGATTAATTCAAAGCCACATGCTGTTGCTAAGGTCCTTAATTAACTGCTTCTATGTACTGTGTGATGTTATGAGTTTGACAGCATCTCCTTTTTCCTTCGTCTCTGTGACCCTCCTCTTTTCTCTTCTACTGATCTTTCATTAAAGAACACCCACGTGTGCTCTGTCACTTGGAACATCTAGCAATAATATGCAATATTTGAAAAAAGGTGGAAATGTCAATTCTTTACATTGACTTTCCCTTTTCTCTGTTGCATCATAGTGCAATGTGTGTTTTACTTAGATAACATTCCCAGGTCTTTTATAGACTGGTAAGACTCTGTTAACAGGAAAAGGAGAGATAATTAAAATATTAATGCTTTTCATTGTGAAAGGCGGTTATTTAAGACATCATTCTTCATTTTCTTGTAAGGCTGTAAAAGTCTGAGTTATTAAAGGGAGTTCCATAATGAACTCTTTTGTTTCCATAAGATTATTCCAATCAATTTCTCGGGACTGATCATTAAAGTTTCATTACGTTTAATTTTCTGAAATTCGCGAATATGAACGCCAAACATTAGAGCAAAATTAACTTTTAATTTTAAAGAGAAATGGCAAACTGAAACGTCTTTTTTATTACAGGAATAGTAGAGAACATGCTGTTTTAAAATCTATGAAATGAGGCATTCGTTTTATGATGCAACTGTACATCAGTTACATCATAACACGAATGCCTCGTTTCATATATATATACAGGCATATGTGAGATTTAATGTTGCATTTAGCGGATACAATATAAAGATGTATTTTGAAGTAGTAAAAAGGTAGCAATAATATCAGATAATAAGTTCCAGATTTATTATGAGGTCTGGTATTGTCGTAAAAAGCCACACACACACCCCAGTTATATACTGTCCATCCACTGATGTCTCATTAATCACCTGCTGTAATATAAATTGTATACAACTATTTGTACCTAATAGATTACAGGAGTGTTATAATGGCTGCTTTGCCACTTCAGGGTATTTTTTGTGGGACTTCCAGCTGCTGACATTTATACACCGTTAAAGGTGTGGTGTGACAGAATGCTCTCCTCGTGTCATTAGGGCATTGTACAACCCTGTCTCCTTTTAAAACCATTTCCCCATACAACTAAACTGCATTCTCATATCATTTTAACTGTATATATACATATATCTATTATACAAAGTATTATTGTAGCGCATTGTCTTTTGCTCTTTAGGGTTTTCACTTTACTGTAGTGTGTAACATATTGTAAAAGCTAAAATCCCTGAGTTCCCTCCAGAGGGAGTTTCTCTCCCCCCCTCCCTGGAACGGCTCTTATTGGACCCCTTTGTTTACTTCCGTAACATAGTGACATCACTATGTAAAACGTGCGCTTTAATTGCCTAGACAGAGGCTGACAAGAGGTGCTGCAGCACAGGCAGTATGAGAAAAAGAAATTGCTTTTCAACATGTGAATGTCGTAGAGCCACAAAATACAAGTATGAGCCTGAACATAATATGTCCTCATTTAGTTACAGACATGAATTAAAATAAGTGAACACTGAACATACAGGACAAAAACATGGTAATGCACAAACTCTACATTTTTCAGCTCACCCTTTAACTAAAACCAGAATTATGATTTTTATAATGAGCACTTAACTGGTCTATTTTCTATAAAAGTGTTTGATCTCTACTTCTGATTCACATAAAAATAACTAAGTGGTTAAAAATCTTATGAAGCATTCAATCAATCAATCAATCAATGTTTATTTATATAGCCCAATATCACAAATGTTACATTTGTCTCAGTGGTCTTCACAGTGTGTACAGAATATCAGTATGACAATACGACACCCTCTGTCCTTAGACCCTCACATCGTACAAGGAAAAACTTCCAAAGAAAACCCAGTTTAAAGGGAAAAAATGGGAGAAACCTCAGGGAGAGCAACAGAGGAGGGATCCCTCTCCCAGGACGGACAGACGTGCAATAGATGCCGTGTGTAAATAAACTTAGCAACTGAATTAGATGTATATGTTATGAACCGAGATACAGGACGCAGGACCCAAAAGCAGGATTTGGAGACAGATGTCCAAAAATAGAATGTTCTTTAATCACAAACTAAATCGTACTTTCACAAAAAATAGAAAGTAGATAAAAAGCCAAAACAAAGTTGTACAGCAACACAAAAACTATAGGTTACTTACATAACCCCAGGTCTCAGAGTAACATGAAGTGAGATGTCTCACTATGGGATGCGCCTCATCGCGGAGCAAACAGAAGCATCAATCTCATTACGCCAATCCTGATTGGCTGGTGATCTTGACGTCAACGTCATGGGAAATCACCCCCTATAAGTAGCCTGCGCCATGACGCATGCATCATTCAAAATAAGCACCTCTTCTCGCTTCACCATAGCAAGGAGGGCCGTCTGGTGAGACATCTCACTTCATGTTACTCTGAGACTGGGGTTACGTAAGTAACCTATAGTTCTCATTCATAACACTCCGTTCGATGTCTCACTATGGGATATTGTAGCTCCCGTATTGCCAGACGAGCTTATCTCGAAGATCACCGATCAACCAGAATTTAACAGGTGGCGTCCCGACTCAACAAGGTGCCCAGCATTGCTCGGGCCACGCTTGGAGCAGAGACGTCTAGCCTGTAAAAGCGGACAAAAGTGAGCGGCGAAGACCAGCTTGCCGCTGCACAGATGTCTTGGATGGAAACACCCTTGAACAAAGCCCAGGATGTAGCCAGGCCCCAAGTCGAGTGAGCCCGCAGACCCGAAGGTGCTTGCAGATTCTGACACGTATAGGCCAAAGCAATCGCCTCCACGATCCAGTGGGAGAGCCGTTGCTTAGTAACAGGCTTACCCTTGTGAGGTTTAGCCCAGGACACGAAGAGTTGGTCATTAAGACGAAGCTCTTTTGATCTGTCCATATATGTGTGTAAAGCCCGGACTGGACACAACAGATCCTGCTGCTGCTCCCCGGAGGAAACCAGCTGCGGAGGAAATGCCTCAATGTCAATTGGGGTACACGAACCGACCACCTTTGGTGTAAAGGCAGGGTTGGGTTTCAACAACACTCTCGTTTGCCCTGGGGCGAACTGAGTGCATGAGGGATGTACAGACAGTGCATGGATATCGCTGACCCGCTTGGCGGATGCCAGGGCCAGTAACAGCACTGTCTTGAGTGACAGATGTTTCATGTCAGCTCCTTCCAGGGGTTCAAATGGGGTCATTTTGAGCCCATTTAAAACCACTGCCAGGTCCCATAAGGGCACCAGCGACCTGGAGACAGGGAGGAGCCTGCGCGCTCCCTTCATAAAACGGCAAACCAAAGGATGTTGGCTAGCCGTCTTACCCTCAAAGCCCACATGGCATGCAGCAATAGCAGCCAGCTACACCTTGATCGTGGAGAAAGCTCTGTGTTTTTCGATCAAGTCCTGTAGGAATGATAAAATCACCCCGACAGGACATTGAAAAGAGATGTGCCCTTCTTGAAGGCACCACTCCTCAAACACCCTCCACTTACAGTCGTAAAGAGACCTGGTGGAGGAAGCTCTCGCACTCTGAATAGTGTTTATCACCTTCTGAGGGAGTCCCACTGTATTCAGATTGTACCACTCACGGGTCAGGCCCATAGTGCCCCGCGCTCTGGGCGTGGGTATCTCCGCCAGCCCGTACGATGCGGGCTAGGGCGGAAACATCAGAGTAAGTGTGTGGCGTTGCTCCTTCACTCTGGCCAGAGTTGGGGGTAACAGAGCCAGGGGTGGGAACACGCACAGAGGACCGGAGGTCAATCGTGTACGAGTGTGTCCCCGCCTAACAGTGCGTTTAAATCGTGCATTAAAGAGAACAGCTGTCATTGAGCATTTTCTCCTTTTGCGAATAGACTTAACACGGCTCCGCCGTAACGCACCCACAGCGGACTCCCGATCCTTGGATGAGGAGTCCAGTCTGCATAGAGTGGTGCACCTCTGGACAGTAATCCGGTTCCGCGGCTGCCGCTCTTGATGAGCCCCAGACCGTAATGGTGAGGGACTCAGTCTCTGCGGCGGACGCCCCCGCGTCTTGATTGCCAGCCGGCCAATCAATGGACATGAGGGGATCCTGTCCCGACAGGCTAGCTTGTCGTGCTAACCGTCGGCGGAGGCTCTTCATGGTGAGGCTGGCACAATGCCTGCACGAGCCGGGGTTGTCAATAGCCTCCTGGGCGTGTTCCAGCCCGAGGCAGGACGAGCAGACCTGGTGTGAGTCTGTGCCTGATATCTTCAACCCGCAGCCGCAGAGTTGAGCCTCCGAGTCCCTGACTCCTCTGGTGTGAGGGAGAGAGGCGTTCATCTCGTTCGCCGCGAGGCGTGGAGAGGACCCGCTCTTAACAGGTACGTCGAGAAAAAAGGTGTTACCAATCTGTCTTTAATCCGGAGAAAAAAAGGACAGTGTGGGTCTTTTTCCTCAAAGAATATTACCTGGTGTGGTAATATTCTTTTAATCCTTTTCTCCTCCGTGAGAAGAGAAAATAAAAAACGTCCTCGCTACCGTGGTGTCGGCAGTGAGGGAAAAAACACAAGCTGGCAACGGGTGTGTTGCTAGCTTGAGAATCAAAACCTTAATTCCAGAGGAAGAACGGCGAGGTTGATTATAATACTAACTGGTGTGTTAGTACTATACTCTTCTGCGAGGCAGAATAGGGTAGCCGGCTAACGCCCGTCGACCGAAATTAGCTTTTGGTTCAGTCTGTGGACTGTTAAGCTAGCCCGGCTACCATTAGAGATGTGCTCTGAAGCGAGAAGAGGTGTTTGAATGACGCATGCGTCGTGGCGCAGGCTACTTATAGAGGGTGATTTCCCCTGACGTTGACGTCAAGATCACCAGCCAATCAGGATTGGCGTAATGAGATTGATGCTTCTGTTTGCTCCGCGATGAGGCGCATCCCATAGTGAGACATCGAACGGAGTGTTATGAATGAGAACTCACTTGACAAAAAGTCTAAATCACAAGGTACGTATCAGGAGTCAAAAGGCCTGGGTGCTCACGACATGAAACATAACGAACTGACAAAGGAACAAAGAAACACCAGGGCTATATATAGGTGAGGGGGATGGGCACAGGTGAAAACAATCAGGGCAGGGCCAAGCAATCTCACGGGCGGGAAACACACAAAGGCAGGAACTGTGGGATCTGAAATGACAGGAAAGATTACTTTCAAAATAAAAACATAACTAAACATAACATATCTGTCGAGTCACAACAGTATATGTGAAGAAACTAACAGCAAACATTGCCTCACTTGTTGTTCAGTGAAAAACAACAATTTAAAGGAGAGGAATTAACAGTTGACTGTATTATTATCAGAATGAGTAGTTCCTTCTGAAACAAGCTGTTGAACAGGTGAGACATTAAAAGGACTGAGTAGACTTTATTTGGTATGTATTGACGCTTCCATTATGTCTCTGTTACAATGCAGAACTGCGGGGCTAAGCCATTCATCTGTTACTTGATAACTAAAAGTAGCATTACACAAGCAAACTGAATATGAGCTGACCATGATCATAAAACATTTGATCTGGAGCTATAGAAAATTGAAAAAACGGGGAAAAAAATAAAAGCTACAAGACTGTGTTCATAATATTTTTTTAAAGGAACTACCCATCCCATAAAACCATTGTGAAATGCCTGTTGCCGCTCGAAACATCAATGTAAAATAAGGAAGGAGCATAAGCCGTCGTCTCATAATTACATAACTCAAAGTCAGTCTACCTTTGTTAGTCACAACATTATTGCTACAAATCAGGATCTGCTATTCAGAATTACAAAGTCTCTCCATTGAATCCACCACTTTGGTACAGACTGAAATATCTCCACAGCTATTGGTTCTAGCATCAGCTGCCCTTTTTTGTGATAATTTGCAAATATTTAGACACTTTCTTACTTACTTTAGTTTAAACGGTAAACGTTAGCATATTAGCAGTATCATTGTGAGCATGTTAGCATGTTGATTTTAGCATTTAGCTCAAAGCTCCATCGTGCGAAACCTTCAAACTAAACATTTAATCCTCTGCTCACCTACTTCTAAACCAGTATAATTCAAGTAAAATATAAATAACACGGAGCATTTGACTAATCGTATTTCAATCATTTTGTTGGTGTGTGAAGTAGCCTCAATGGCAGCTTACTCAGACCTAAGACATATCACTATCTATAACTAATCCCTACAATTTCTCTTTCACAGTTTGTCCTTTTGAAAAATTGCATCCAAATTTCATCACACTGATTGAGATGGAAATTACACAAATTATAATAGTTTTGGCCAATCAAGATATACAACCATCACAGAAAAAAAGTACCGTTGCAAACACAGATAATGAGAGCTCCTCTGAGAGCTTCCTCTGTAGTGCAAGCCAAGCTATTGATTACAGCTCTGTGGGAGAGCATTGATTTTTATCTCGGAGTGAGTGAGAGGACAGAATCCTCTCATCAGAGGGAGGAAGGGTTAAACTTCAGCAGCCAAAGGACAGAGCATGGGAAAGAGGGTCAGACTTGACTAAGTGAGTGAGTAAGCCACTTGTTTTTCCTGACGCATGTTCAGCACTTATACCACCAACACATCTTTTAAGGCTTTTATTTACAGAGCCTTGTCTAATGTGTAATGGTAATAGCCGCACTTCTTCCTTCAATTGTATTTATTTTCTCAGAGTGGCTCGGTTATATTTCTTACACATTTCACTTTGTCTGGGTTTAAAATGAAGCAATTACTTGCCACAGGACATCCAGGCAGGGCTAATAATCATTGATTATACTCACTGTCCAAACAAGATTTAAACTTCTTGTAAAAGTATCACCAGGCTAGGGGATGAGTTCATGATTGATCTGCCTAACTAGACGGATTGATGGAGTGTAGATAACAGAGAAATGTCGACGGCAGCCACAGCTAACTGGATTAGCATTTGTATTAATACCAGCAGAGGTTAATGTTTGCAGATACAGAGAGGCTAATGCAGGGACATGCTCCATAACAGAAAAGGTCAATTGGACTGGTTAACAGTCAAACTCAATGGCGTATGATTACAGACTGAGGTACGCTGTACTGGATGTCTCTCATGGAGCTTGGCTAGTGAATATGAACATATAGAAGGTAATCATTTAGATCTATGGAGATAAGGCAGCAAACACAGTGTCTGAAAAGTAAATTAAATGCGGAAAATTGAGTGGTGACTGTAATAGCAGTCTGATTGTATAGAAGTCTATAAGAAATTGGTCTCAATCGCTAGTTCCAACAAATGCATTTTGTAAATTATAACAGAGGAAAATGGACCAAGGGTATCTTTTAGGTCATGGCTATTTAGTGATTGACATTTCACTACAGCTGGGTTTTTCTGCTTTGGTTTGCCAAACACTGACACTGTTAAAGTTGTAACAGTTTATCACCACTAGCTTTAAGTGTTTGGAAAATATATTGCAATTGATGTATTTTCTATGGAGAAAAGGACGACATGGCTCATTTCATTGGAATAAAAGCTAACACAGGATTCTTAATTGCCTCCTGTTCAGGCTTGTATCATATTTAGCCAATAATATATAATTAGTCAACAACAGCATGCATCCAATCTGTCACATGTCTGTTGCATGTACTGATCACAGAAGCCTCCACAATACCAATAAGACATTCCAATTACAAAATGTACATAATCAGCCATGGGGTGTATTTAAGACATAATGCCAAAAAAAACACTAAATAATACTGCAATACACCTGTGCCATGATGCATGTTCATCCTATTGTAAACCAACTGTACAGTATAGACGCTGATGAGTGCAAGCATTTTAATACTTAAAAACACTCCTACCTAATTTAAAATACTTCCTGTAATCCAGTATAACTGTCACACTAGAGTCCAACAATCCTAAAACTGTGGATTGTTGGACTCTATTGCAGCAGAAGGAGCCATCAGAGGCGGACAAGAGAAAATAGTGCAACGAAGAAAGAGTGGACTACTACTAAAAAAAGGTAGAGACAAACCTGGATTTACTCAGAGACTAGAGGGGGCAGCAGCACAGCCAAAAACAGAGCCAGTGAAGTGTCCTTACCCCTGAAGAAGGCTTAGCATTAACACAATTGGACACTGTCCTGTTTGTGGTCCAATAAATATCAATATAGCACAGTATCTTTAAGTCACAGAGGGGGTGATAAAACATAACAGTATACAGTCTTTTAAACTTTAAAGCAATTCTAGAATGTCCAGTTCACTTATGCAACTCTAAAACATGTTTTTTCGTACCAGTAAACATCTCTTTATAATGGAAACTGTTATTTCCTCCTTTTCCATTAGATATCTAGATATATACGAGTGGTTGGACATGGATGGCATAGTTTGTTTGTTTGTTGTGTTTCATATCATTTACAGTGACACTGCCTTCTAAAGCGAGGATTGAAGGAGAAAGGGAAAGCTTGTTTTAAAACAGCAGCCAGTCAACACTGACATGTCAAGCACCCATTTCATACTTATTCATCTATTTATAAAAAGTTACAGTTGGTTTTATTAACTCTAAAACTAATTGTGGGCTTATATCACCTATAATGTAGCCTAAAGTATGTGTGAACAAGAAAAGCATAATGCTATTCTGTGTGATGACAAGTAAAACACTATTTGGAACATAATTTAGTTTATTATTGCAATACACAAGTACGCGTACATATTTGTTTGTGAGCAATCATTTTGTGTGTGTTGCGATGTTCTTTTTTATTTAGCGTAGTGTGCCAAGACCCGGATGAGGACTGGCAGGAGCTGGCAGGAACAATCCTCCTAATCCTATTAGTGAGAAATAAAAATATGTGGATGTGAATTTCTATCAGCTTATTGTTAAGAGCTCCAATTTTCATTAAATACCTCCTTAATATACAATACGCCATGGCTGCTGCAATTTCATGCATAGTTTTAGGACCCATTTTATGAGGTTCTCATATTATACACAGCTGTATATTTCCAATACATCTCACATTAACATTTGGAAAATTACACTTGAAAACCAAACAATAGGAAATTGTGGACACGGAGCGTGACGGCACAGGAAGGATGAAATTGCTTTTAGAAGCCTGGCATGGTGACTTAGACAAGGGGAAGAACAAACTGAAAGTACGAAAAGACGGAACACAGAAAGAACGGAGAGCGAAAGAAAGAAAACCAATGACAGTAAATTGGCGAGTGAGACAAAGTGTGTGTATTTCCCACCGAGGCTCGGCGTCAGGCAGCCGGAGCCGCTTGACGGATGGAGCTTTTAATGGACTTCATCGACGTGGGACGAACGTCGGCCAATCATCAGAAGAGCTGATGCAAAACAACCGAGGGCTTTTGTTTCTAACAGAAGGGCTTCCATTAGACCAGATAATAGGCCAAGCTGTTGATATCTCTCTGCCCTCTATTCTGTCTGCTGAAGGTACAGACACACCATCTCACACACACATCCAGATGTTTTCCAATCAGCTAGCTTATCATTTCGCTTTATAGATCTGCTGCCAGAGTGCTTCAGTTAACTGTGGCCCTCTTTTTCTCATGCATTTCTATTAATTTATCTTATAAAGTCAGTCAAAAACTATTTGAAGCAATCTACAACATACCCTCATTATGTGAAAGGCACGTACTTCGCTTTGCTGCTAAGAGAATAGATAATAATTTGTACTCATCAAGCCAATTCTTTGAATGAAAGCCATACAAAAAAGTCAAAGCAACTGTATTGCCATGGATTTTCAAATAATGTTGTTATTTCCTTTAGGCTGAAGAGAGAAGTAGGTCTTTGTTTAAAAGAGGCTCTTGTTAGAGAAATGCCTTTATTCATATTACGCCTTCTGACTTTGGTGTTGGTTGGTACTCTGTTTCCATTCACTTTGTTCATTTAATTACCACAGCGGTAAAGAAATGCGCATATAAAAGTTCAGTGCATGTATCATACTAAGACTTTACACCCTCATGGGTATATATTTAATAAATAAACCATACAGCATTAATTAAAGCTGCAATAACAATAATTTAAAATTCAGTTTCAGTGGTCTATTGTTCAGATAGCAGCTCTTTGTAGCGGCGCAAGCCAGCAGGGGGGCTAGCCCCCTGTTATCTGATCGGTTGTGCGTCAAAAAGACAGTGGTAACAAGGTCAAAGTTGAAATCATTCAAACTTGAAACACCACAGCAACGTCAGCACGAAGCCGTTTTGCTGCGTGTCATGTAAAGGCAGCTTTACAAACAACATACAACAACAATGGGCCATTCAGTCATCATTAAAGGGGAAACCTTTACACATCAAAGTGTGATTACAGGCAGTAAAACGGCACAATATGTGAAAAGGTTGTCTCTGTTTCAAGAGGAATCTGATCAATTGCCTCAAGTAAATATGGGTGATTGAGTTGCATTTTGGGTAGTATAGCTGTAAGGTTTTGAGAAGATGGAAGAACAAGGAATATATAAAAAAAACCCTGATATTTCTGGTTCTGCTGCATCAATGTTATTAATCCTTTTTTTAGATTTATTTTGTAACCCGAAAACAATGTCATAGGAGTTCCTTGCTAAATCACTGGAGTAGCCTACCCTTCAAGCTATAGAGAGAGTGCGTTATCTTTATTTGTCTCACCCTTTATGTTTGATTTGCCAGTGGATTACACAACAGAGGATTTTTTAGTGGGGGACACGTCTATCCTGTCCCAATGCATCATGTTCTTTCTCAATTTGACTAACTGACACTCTTATTAAATCAGATGATGCCATCTTCACTTGGCTTCTTAACAAAAGACGCCCTCAGAAGTCCTTTCCCTCACAAATGGACTGTACCACATGTTGCAGATGTACAGGGATACTGTTCGTCTCAACTGGATACAATGATGACTGTTACATTGTTATTTTGTAAACATGTACAGTACAACTATTTATTGTGTACATACGTTTATAATACTTACAAGTTTTGTTCAGGGGGAGAATCTCCAAATATTAATACCACTTTAATGATTTTTGAAGCATTAAGGCTGAATTAAAAAGGCATTTCTAGGCTATAAAAAAATACTTCACGGTTGCATGCCTGTGCATCAGCAGCGCTAAGCTATAGGCGGCTAATATTTGGTGTAATAACGTTAAGTAGCCTACTCTCATTGAGTCAATTGTTAGCAACCACTGTTTTTATGACACCTAGAAGTATGGACTGCTTTGGTGGGAAAGGGGCATGAGTAAGGATTTTAGGACCTACTCATGCCATTGTAGAGGCGCTGCGATAATGAATTCACAGAATAGTTGATGATAAATCACATGTGGTTTCTTCCTAGGGTGTTTCAGTACAAATGTTCATGTTACCCTTTGATTAAAGCAGTTACAAAGTCTCCCTTACTGATAGTCTGATGCATTACTTGAACATTGGCTTCAGTGATGTACCGCTGGCTGGAGTGCTACAAGTCTAGATAAAACAGGAAAATTATTTTAATACATTTGGTATGACATTTAAATCAATGTTAGAGAAGACCTTCAGGGTATTTTGAGGAGAAATGAGCTAAGGAACAAAGAGAATTATTCTGATAATTATGTGTGGGATGAATCATAAGATACGGAAGAAAAAAATGTTCAGCATCAATTAAGAATGTGCCGGTGTCAAGTGACAGCGTGATGAAGCACGTCTGTACAGAAGTTGGAGTCTCTATAAACCTTCAGAGCTCATTTCCTTCGGCACTGACTGAATCTTTGAAACTCACTGCCGCCGTTATTCCCCAGCTACATGTGTTCGGTTGGTAACTGCTGAAATTATGACAACTCTGATTGCATGTCAAATGTACACACCATGTGATTATACGCCAGCAAGGCAACACATATGGCAAGTAATAAAATGCTAATATTTGAATATTTTGCCCGGCCTGCGATTGCAGTCAATTCAAAGACGCTGATAGACATCACTTATATTAGTAAATCCTAAAGCCAATCAGCATTGAGATTACCCTCCTCCTCATCGTCACTGACATTCAGTGTTGCCAACTTGGCGACTTTGTCGTTAAATTTGGCGGATTTCCAAACCCTTCGGCGACTTATTTGTGTCAAAAGCGACTAGCGACTATTCTAACGATTTATAATGGTGTTATTAGCGACTTTTCTGGTGTTTGGCGACTCACGTATTGTTCTGCAGTTAACGAGCTGCCGTGAGCCCCGCCTCCCTCCCATAGTACTCACAGGCGCTCAGACTGACAGTTGCCTGGCGGCAGCAGAGCTGCTGCTGCTGCAGTCAGAGAGAGCAGCGAGGAGACAACCACACTCCCCGCGTCGAGACTGCAAATGAATTGCGCATGCGCCAACTGCCAAGCCATCCTGGTTTTGAGCGGGATTTAAATGTAAAATGTAAATGTTTCTTCACTCACTTTCACACTATAATACATTCTGAGTTATGTTCTGCTTAAGACGGGGAAGCAAAAAAGTAATTTTCCATTGCAGAATAGAGACATTTCTGTCGTCTGGATTTAACTCCGGTGGTTTCAAGTTTTGATCCTTGAAGGGGTGGGAACGTGTTTTGTACTCCCCTCTACCATGCTCTCTTCTACAGCCGCCATTACATGATATGCAAATTAGGCGATGACGTCATTTAGCGACTTCTGGCGACTTTTGTTGGCAGCCAATAGCTACTTTCCTTACTAAGGAGTTGGCAACACTGCTGACATTGTCAAATAAAATAAAAAAACAGACATTAGCCCTTGGCTATGGGCAATGGAAAACAGAGCTCTACACCCTTTTTTCTTTTAAATCAGAAACTGGACAACAATCTTTACGTTTATAAATGTATGTGTACAAAGCACACACCGCTTATACTACGACAAATAAAGTACCTTGCTTATTTACTGTATGTCACATGATGTTATTTTGAGTGTGGCCTGAGCAGCTACAACGGTAGCTTAGCCTAGCCTGATCGATCCATCTCGATCTACCAAAGCATTGAGTCAGGGTTTTTGCTAATCATTATCATTATGTTGTTATTCTGGCATCCTTTCTATACGTTTATTGCAATTAAACCACGGCATAATCCGGTCTTTTTGGGATCATACCACTGTAGTAAATAAGATTGATTAAGCAGACTAGTGAGCCATGACTCTGCATAATGTTATCAGTGGCGTTTTTTTATATGTACAAAACTGGTGGGGCACGAACAACTTAGATGCATATATAAGCTTCTGGTGCTTTTTTAAACACGTAAACAAATAGCTGTAGGCTATCCATGGTTCTGATAGAGAGAGGGGGGGTATAAGGAAAACACAGACACTCATCACCGAGGTCCCAATATCAATCGATCCAGCAGAGCAATAGCCTATAGGCAAAACACAGTAGATCAACAAAAGATATGACATAAAATGAACTTACCAAAGCTGAAGTAGATGGTCAACTTCATTCATTTTCTTTCCGTTTTACTGATTTTAATCGCTATACGCTGCTCTCTCTCGTGCCCTCTTCACAAACAACTACTATCTTCGCGGCACACGTACTTACAGCCAATCAGCTCTCTGAATTATGAGATGACGTTTGGTAGGTATGTCAGCACACTGCCCCTATGGTGATTATTTTTTGCCGCACACATTGAATAGAAAAATTCTCTGAGCATGCACAGTGTAGTTTTTACATTACACGTTCACAGTGAGAGAGAGGGGCTAGATCGGGGCTTGATCCATCCTAGTACCAGGAGTCTAGTACTAGGAGCAGTGGGCAGCTATACAGCGCCCGGGGAGCAATGGGAGTGAGGGGGGTGGGGGGTGTCCGGTGCCTTGCTCAATGGCACCTCGCAGGGGAGGAGGTGGACTGGGACCTCTCCAAGTAGCAGTCCACACTCCATATTTAGGTCTGTTCGGGGACTTGAACCGGCGACCCTACGGCTCAAAGTCCAAGCCCCTACTAACTGAGCCACTACCTGTGTACCTTTGCTGCCTTTGGTCCTTGGCCCATCTACACACCTGCTCTGAATCAGTCTTGTTAGTTCTTCCCTTCACCCAAAGTACTTTCCAGCCAATCAGCTCTTTTCCTGTTCTATATAATCACCTCATTTTCCTCACCTGGAATCCACACCCATCTTGCCACCTGCACTTCATCTCCTTGTCAGATTAGTTTGAAAGCAAACAAAATGGAATGGAACCACGGCAGACTTTCCAAAACTGGAATTGGACGGGTCCTGCCCCCCCCCCATGTTCTATGGCACGTCTCGTTATAAGACGTTTTCGTATTTCCCACAATTAGAAGTTGCCAGTATTAAATTGTGTACATCCTGGAGGTTTAGGGGATACGAAACACAGTGGTGTTATCAAATTTAAAACATATAATTAATAAATGGGTGAATTAATATACCCACATGACACCTAAGGTCAGAAGAGCTTTATTTAACAGCTGGTCTTATGTATGTGACCCCTCCTGTTGTTCATTGATAAGCCTGAAACATGCACTTGTCAAGGTTCAGAGGCAAATTTTGCAAATATGGCAGTAGCCATCGATTTTCATTTCATTTCAAACCTTTATTTAACCAGATTGGTCCCATTGAGATCATAGATCTCTTTTTCAAGGGAGACCTGCACGATCATCTTAAGATAAGATAAGATATACTTTACTGATCCCAAGTTGGGAAATGTTTTTGTTACAGCAGCATACTTTGTTCTACTCCACTACAATTCAGAGGTTAACCTGGTAGTTTTACTCCACTACATGTATTTTAGTTACTTTGCAGATTCTGATTAATGATGTGAAATATAAACAACCCTTAAATCAGACTTTAGTTCCACCTGAGTCAAATTCAGGGAAGGTGATTGTCAAGTGCCAAAATAAACTATGCAATATATTGGACGTTAAGTACTTTGTCAGACTTCATATTTATCTGTGGATAACCCCAACGTTTTTTTTTTATTCAAAAGAAGACCTTAACTTAAAGTATTCTTTAATGTTTAAATAAAGCCTTATTAGTTTGTCTGTTTTGCACATCCTCCTGTTAATATCTGTGGACGTCCTGCACTAAACTGCTTTATTATAGAGATCACTACAGTATCTTCTTGATATTTTCTATTCTATATTTCTATCATGCCTTCTACTTTCCCCCAATGTTGTATGTAGGCTACTCTTAATATTTAAATGTTTTCATTAAATAAAACGTATTCAACAACACAATTCAATAACGTGCTTTAACCACTAGGTGGTGCGGGTTAAAAAATCAGTGATCTAGTTAATAAAACATAATAATATCAAACATAATATGACTATTACATTTATTGTGAAATTAAAACAGAACGGTAAAGGAAAATACAGTTTCAGTCTCTCGATTTGAAGCTTATGCATTGTACCATGAACCTGTATAGACCTGTAACAGCATGAGGAGTTGGAAAGGTAGTAAATAATATCTTTAAAAACTACAAAAAAATCCCTTTCTATCAGCTGTGCACCGTTATGGTGTAAATACAGACTATCTACCAATTGGATCACATATAAAAGTCAGCCGAATTAGTGTTGATACTGCAAGGAGACGTATTGTGTGAAAAGAAATGGAAGATGTTGTTTAATTGCTAATATATTTATGATCCACGTCACGTATTCAGTTTTGGCGGCATTTCTTACAGTTTGTCAAAAGGTCTTCTGATCAGGGCTCTATAAATAAATATCTACGGCAGATATGTAATATTTAATGCAGCCGAACCGTGTATTACAATGCCGTTATGTGATGACTTCCAAAGAGAAAAGTAAGAACACTCGGAATAAAGTATTATTTAACATTCTTTTCCGATTTCATATTGCATAAACACCATATCCCGAAATGCAAAACCTCTGAAAAAAGAAAGGTGTCTCTCAGAATCGAAAGAGAAAAACCTATGGGAAAAACACAAAAAGCATTGTACACAATTTAAACCAATAAATGTCGTATAATTAACAATGATAACCTGATGTTTTTTAGTTGATGAGTACTGAAGATATCACTGTTAAATCATTTGATCATTGGTTTTATTATGAAAACGTCGAGACCGGAAATACTGTTTTCAACCCGTAACTTTACATGGAGGCTGCCGCATGCCTCAAATCATCTTCGTAATATCTATCAAACTATAGATCCTACATATCGACTGGACGTGGATTCTAAAAGTACAATATACACTTCTCGCTAGAAATCTAATCAAAAAGCGTTTTAATGGCCAAACTATCCTACAATTTAGGATTTTACAGAGAGGGTTATTAGTGAATAAACGACCATCTGTAACGTTAGCATTCAACGGGAGCACAAGAGAAAAACGTAATTATAGGACGTATTAAGCGCTTGAACAAACAACATATTTGGTCATAATAAGGGCCTGAACAATTTGGCCCATTTGGTCATATGAGTTGGAGGACTTGTTGGTTTTGCACCATGTGCCAGAGGCAGTCATCAGATTTGTTTCCCTTTCCTGTCACATTCAGTATCATTTGAATATACAGCCTTACATCTGAGTATCACCACCATCATCGGCTCTAGAACTACCTTTTTTAATGTTTGTCTCAAGCTAAGGGGGCTTAAAGAGACGGGCACTAAATCAGTATATTCATATTTTCTAATAGAAATCCAAAATACAAGTGTAATCCTTAAACACAGCATAAGATGTCCCCTTCAATGTTTTAAGATGTTTTTTTTTCCGCACGTGAGTCTTTGTTCAATGTATGTCAAAATGACTGCTAATGTAATAATACAGTTAGCACATTTGCTTTTTGACATTGCCAGGTCATAAGAAATGTAATTTGAGTAGAATTAACACACAGACCGAACACAGAAGAGAACAGAGCAGAGCAGAGGGAACATTTAAGCCAGCATTATGCAATCACGCTCACACAAGAGATGGTGCACAGTCAAGGAATTAGTCCCTCAAATGTATTTATTCATTTCCTTCAAAGAGGCAATTTAACGCATGACTTAATCCATCTTTGTGATGTCGCAGAAACGCCTGCTGCCCTGCATGACATGAGCGGAATATTTGGGCCATAGATAAATACTCGGAGCCAGATATATTGGATCGCTGCAAAACAGACAAGAGGAGCAGTAGAGGGAGGAGGGGGAGGGAGAGGAGGGGGCGGGGATGTGGGTCGCAGATGTTAGGCCTGGCAATCTCTCTTTCAATCTGCAGCCGTATATTGGCCACTTTAAAGGGAGACACATTTTATTCGCACATGACCCACGTGTGAGTAAAACTAAAGTGAGTTTGAAACTCTGCAGAGAAGGGGGGAGATTTTCTTGTGGGTGCTCAACCTGCACTGATCCACTGGAGGCGTCTGATAGGCCAGACGGTCCAATCAGAGTGCCAAAATCAGAGGAATGTTCATAGCTTATCAAGCCCTGTTGTCATCGGGCCCAGTGGCACGGCTCGCTGCGAGCTGACTGTAATGGGCTGCGAGGACAATTTAGCTGGAAGGAGATTGGCTTGTTGCGGCGCCCACTGAGAGGGAAAAAGAAACTCGCTTTACACAGATTGTGATGTCCACTGGTGAGCGGAGCATCTGCGGGGTATTACATGAAGGTTAAATAAAAAACGGGAAGCACACAGAAGCCATGCTCCTCAGTTCAGTTGCAGGACTCTTGCCATTGTAGCTGTAAAAGAATGCAAATAGGATTACAATGTAGCTCATAATCGTATTATAAAAAGTTTATGGGAGTGCATCCATATCACAGCACAAAGTATTCTCAATTGGTGTCGTGTCATGCTTTTGTTCTGACGGCCCGAATCCAAACCAAATTATCTGAAAAATGTCTTGTTGGGTCAAATACACTTTATCCAAAACTCTGGGATATTGGGAAAAAACGAATGCTCAATGCGCCGAAGGCTCATTGCCCCAAAAGTACATGCTCTGTATGCAGGGCCGCCCCTGGCCAACTTGGGGCCCAAGCGACATTGTGAGATGAGATGTCTTTTAGGCTGTAAACTTTAACTGTTATGTAAGCCAACTAGACAGACAGTTTATCTCTCTTCCTCCTGTACATTAGCAGATAAAAGGCATCACATACTTGAATGAATGGTAAATAAAGAATGCTGGAAATAACTGCATCTTTAGCCTATATGCTATGCAGAGACTGCCTTCTTCATGTTGTGAATTGCAGCTGATGTTTTAATATGGCAATTGGCACTTTGACTTATACAACATTCGCAAGTTGTACATTTGACTCATACAATAACCCACCTTCGAGTGATGCTCTAGTTTCTAGTGTTTTTTTCCCCTCTTGCTTGCGCCGGACTGAAACTGTCTTTTCACCGACATCTCTTCACCTGCACTAGTGGCCGTATCAAAGCCGTGATTGGTCAGATGTCGATTAATTGCAACGGTGTCGGGTTACAGACGTGCTCCCCTTGTCACCTCTCACTCTCGCGTGTCAGCGGGGGGTGCGCGGAGAACATGCGCACAGCAGCTGAGGCCCTCTGGGCAAGGCGGGGCCCCATGCAGCCTGCATGATTGGCCTGTAGGGAGGGGCGTCCCTGTCTGTATGCAACAAACAGAAGCATGTGGCTCATTATTATGCAGGGTAATGACAGCAAAGGCATGTCCCACCATAGTTTGCCTCTGATTGGCTGAACCCTAACCCTAATCAAACACAATCCTCATAGCTCAGGCGGTGTTTACACAAGAACGAAATGGATTGTATCTGCTACTTTTCTCTCGCGTATAGCCCGTTCGTTCACACAAGGCCGTAACGGAACCGCAGAAACGGACCCCGCAAACGATAACGGGTCCCAAGGTGGATAGATCTGCAAACGGAACGCTCTGGGGGGGGGCAAATGGCTCCGTGTGTACGCCCTATACGATTATTTCCTGATAATGATGAGCCATAGCCCATCTCCCCACCTCTGCTGCTCACTGCTGGTGCATGGTCAGTAGCTATACTGTCAGTAGCTACTGCTAGTGCTACTGACCATACTACAGATGTTAGTCCAACATCTACAGCTCCTCTACCACAACCATCAGCAACAAGTGGACATGGAGAATTACATGAACTACATGTTGCTAAATCCACCGCGGGGCATAAACAGAAGGGCAACCATGGCAACCATGCTCGGGGTCTTCTTCGCTGCTTTTGGTGTATTTTGTGGCAGAACTAGAGCGCCACTTACAGGCCTGGCATATGTACTACAGTGTCTCCAGCGCTTACGAGCGGACTCGTGCGGAAGTACAGCGCCACCTACAGGCCCGGAATATGTACTACAGCATCTCCAGTGGTCTCGTGTGAACGGACACGTTAAATGAGCCGAATGCGTGTGAACGGAAGACTTTTTTGATAACAAATTCGGTCCGTTTGCGTTTGCGCTCCTGTGTAAATGGGGTCTAAGACCTATCCAACCCTTATATCAAAGATAAGGAATAACCAATCAGAGGCAGAGTAGATCGCGTCTTGCATTTGCCATAATAGTAAAAAAAATGCCTCCCCACCTAATTTTAAAGGGGCCTTATTATGCATTATAGGGGTTTCCATTTCCTGAAGCGTGTTGAATAGGGTTTAGTGCATGTAAATGGTCTTCAAAGGCAAACATCCTGACAAAGGGTGAAAAGAGGTGCTGCAGCACAGGAATAATAAGAACAATTAAATACCTTCTTGAACATTAAAGCATGGAGAAATATCGCAGTAGAGGCACAACATACAGTTATGAACCTGAACATTTACACATTGGGCATTTTTAATATTCAGAATTTAACTGGCAAATTAAGCAGAATTTGGGAAAAACTAAAACTAAAAAGTTGTTAAGTAGGGACGGAAGTAATGTCTCAATTTAGATTTTACACAGGACACGAACACAGCCTGCACAGCAATATATTTTCTTCATCACTTGTCATAATAATCATGAAGACATTTTTACAATTACCACTTTTACATGAATATATTACACGATATTTATGATGGCTGTGATTGCATTGATTACATTTGTCATACTTGCTCAACAGCACATTTATTTTATCCTCCTTCTCTTCCTCTAGTTGATGAAGCTTGGAAGCAGGATCTGGTGAATAAAACGGTAGCAGCAGCAGCAGCTGCAACATGAAGCAAACTCCCGTGGATGCACATCGCCATTACACGCATTCCGAAATTAAAACTCCCCACCGCCCCTCTAATTTCCCCTCCTCTCTCTGCTAACCACCCCAGCACAGGAGGGAGTTTTGTACAAAAGTTTTGTCTGAACATCCTCTCGGTTAATGGGCAAATAAAATGTTTGTGCACTTGAAGCTCCCTGGGACTGCTTGTCTGCTAAAGCCCATTTCAAGACACTGTTCGACTGTTGAGGTGACCCAATTATTCACGGAGAGTGCCTTGTGAATTAACTCCAGCGCCATGTAGGATGACAGAACCATTTTATAAGCGCGTGTAGGGAAAAGCCTCTACACGTCAAGTTTAATTATTTTCTCTAACATGCCGGTTTTTACTAGACCTACAGGAAGGAGCTGTAAAGTTGCTGTTCATTGCTAGTATGTTTTTCTTCAATGAAATGAGGCTAACATTTGACTTCACACAGCTTCTGATCTCTATCATGGGAACAGTTTGAAGATTGTTCCATCACAAGTTTATTAAAGTGATTTAAAGAAGAGTCAGCAAAGTTAACCGTCAGATGTGTTCAACTCTAGATTCAATATCAGTGTATATTCACAATGCTTTTTTACATGCATGGCAAATTATGACAAGTAAGTACATAAACAAATCTGGAATGACTCTCATACGAAAATGTTATTAGTCACGCCTTTGCCCTAAAAAGCACTTAATCCGTTGGGATTTGCAAATATGATATCATGTCTTAATAATGATGCTAATGCCCTCATTATGTTCTTATCGTGTGCCTATGATGTGTTATAATCCTCTTTCACCTCGAGCCAAGTGTTACTGATGTGTTCATTAGTTTGTCGCTTAATTCAACCTCGAAGAATAGACCAAACGAGGATCCATGAGCTAAAATGACTGTATTAATAACTGATTGATCCGCCGCAGTACTATTTATTTGTTCCTAGCCTCAAGGACAGTAGCAGTACACAGCTTCTGCTCTCCTTTTTCTCATATCTCTTTCTGCACCGTTAAAATGTAATGGAACCAAACATGCCATTAATCAATTTCAGCAATTGAGAGGCAGGAAAATTGCTATTGCTTTCTCTGGACCTGCTCTCCGAAGACACTGAGCTACACGAAAACACACACTTTCATCTCCGCGTCATGACGCCCAAGACAACACACAAACTACAGTACATAAACACCTTGTACACTGTAACCTGGTTTAATGCAGCTTGGGGCACATCGCCACCTGCCTCCTCTAAAACGTTGTACACATCGGTCTAGATTCGTGTATGGATTTAAAGGTTTCCTATCATGCTATTTTTAGGCATATATTATGGGTCTCAGATATATAAAAACATGTCTCTGATGATCGATCACCCATTCTAGCCATGCCTCATACCCCTCTATTTCAGCCCTGTTAGAGAAACGCTGATTTTGGGTCCTTGGCTTTAAAAAAAAAAAAGAGGAGATGGGAGCTAATGCCTAGCCAGAATTCTAGCGAGAGATTCTCAGCTAAATGCTGCCGTGATGAAATGCCATATCATGTTCAAAACCACATCAAGGATTATTTCTGAAACAGTATGGAGCTCAAATGCTTTTTCCCTTGCGGGTTCACCACAAGGTGAGTTCCTTTCTTGATTTCCTGCTTTTTTATGCTCTCTCCAGTACAGGTTAGCTCTGAGTGTTAGCGATGCTTGCTAATGTAAACAAAGACCATATTACTTCCAAAACGTTGCGCATTGTTTCTGATACAAAGGTTTCTGATAGGGCCGTGGGTCCACATTTCTGATATTGCGTCATATCGGACGCAAATCTGGATCAGTTCCGTTGTTCCCCCGTTTTTAGAGATTTGGGTATGGAGGAAAAGAGAGAGGGTTTTGTTTTCTGACACTTTATGAGTTCCCTGACACACCGGGGTTACGTATTTATGTATAAAAGGTATCAAAAAGTGCATTTTGCATGATAGGAGACCTTTTAAAGACAATGAAAACACACAATAGAAAGTGTCTTCTGTGAGCTGTGGAAAAAAGATGTAGTACACAAAAGAAGAACTCACGCAATTTCTTGTAACCGGGAGTAGACACGCACAACGGGTCTGCTGTGAATTGTTAATATTTCAGATAACTCTGGATCCCATCAGCCTCTCTTGTTCCACTGCAAAGACACTGATGTTCATTTTGGATCACAGACTTACAGATCCATTTGCTCCATCGCTATGCAGGGAGAATATCACAGGAATCACTAGACACTGGATCAACAAACTTTAATAGCTTGTGGTCGGGTAGATTGATGTATTCCTCGGGAGCAACATCACTCTCATAACTCTCCCATGATTTATGGAAGTTTGTAATATATATTTCCTTCCACTAATGTGTCCCTTGACTGGCTAAACGTCACAGGAGAAGAGAGAATGAGGCACAAACACTGAAGCACTTCCACAGGCACTCTTCCTTCAAATGCCTTCCAGCTGTATTAACAGCAGCTCTGATACAGTGATGGGCTAAGTAAGCAGTTCTTAAGAGTCAGCTGATTGCTTGTCCATCTTTTCCCGCTCCATGGGGGGAATGGGTTTACTCCCGGGAGAAAGGTAGTGTTTATAAAAATGTACGGAGAGCTTCTCCTTTGTTAGGCTGTGCATTTACTTGTCAGCTGCTAACAGGAGAACTTTCCAACCCCATTAAAATGCAAAATATAGACATGCACTGTGTCGTGAGAGTGGGTCAAGGGGAAAGCATTAGGGATGAATGTGAGACATTTTCTACAGTTCTAATCCATCATGTTTCACAAAGCGGGGATTCTCGAAATGTATTCATTGCGAAAACTGTCGGGCAGACGGGTGAGCTAACGGGGGCCAACAGTGGCAGGGGGTAATACAGAAATAGAAGAATAACAAAATGGATTGGATTGATAATACACCAGTATTCCACCAACCACCGGGCTGCCTGCTAAGTCAAGTCAGCTCTCTGATGCCTTTTCATTTTTACACTTCATGATTTTGCACATTTCTCGCCTTCTAGAGCCAGCGTTAAGTCTGCCCAACAAGTCCTGATTCAGTCTTTGTGCACTAGATAACATTAACATCTACTGTTTTGTTGTGAACATAATAGAGATGTTCGTAAATCACAGGTGTCAAACTTACTATCAAGTGTGAATATGAATAGTAAATAAGCTAGAAAATAGAACTGTCAATCATTATAATGCACATATAGCCTTTCTAGTTGTATCTATTTATATTATATATATCTGTACTGTTGTAATATTTTTGGATTTCTTCTACTAGACTCAGACTGTGATGCCCTGTGGGTTCATCTTGAGAGGGTGTGGCTGTGCTGCATCCAGCCGCTTCATTGTAGTAACTCTGGGCACCTGGGTCTGGTGCCCTGCAGCTATTTAAAGCCTCTCTGCTCTTCTCTGTTCCCCCTCTGCTTTCTGATACAGGCACCCGGTTTGGTTGAGTATGTCACTAGTTATTTCAGTTGTTTTACTTTGTGCACCTCAACACCCTCACACATAAATGTTCATGCAATCCTCACCCTGCAGTTACATTACCACTGACATTCACACCTCATGCTTTACCTGCTTTGCACTTGATTAACTTGGTTGATTTGAATTGTTTGTTTAAATAAACATATTTTGCTAAAAGATGATATGGTGTGTCCCCTCTTTGTTGTGGCCTTTTCAGCCAGGTCATAACACAGACCCATGACCGTTCCTTTTTTATATATTTACTGTTGTGCCTTCTTTTATGTATACCTCTAAATGTGTGGGTGTAAAGGTGTGAATGTATGTACTTTTTTGCCCCACTGTACATGTATACATATACTATATGTTTTTAAATACATTTTTGATACCTAGGATTGTTAGATACAGAATGTTGATCACCCTTACTGTATCATACAAATAGAGGAATTGCAATAAAGTTGACTTTTACTTAGTTAAGTGTGAACTAAGCAGTCAAAGTTGATTCAGTTTTATGATGGCCCTGTTTACACCTGGAGTCTTTAGTAATCTGTACTGGTGAGAATGCACTCGAGACGCATTGGGAACGCATTGAGATCCGATCACGAGTTGTTCTGGGCCTCATATGCTAAAATATAATTATCTTTAACAGCGTGCGTCCAGGGCCACGATGACTGTCTGCTCATCTGATCTGTGCGCGTGTGTTACTCACCGAGTGATTCACAACAGCTCTTAAGATTATAGAACAGTGTACCTTATACTTATTCTGGGGAAGAGTTTTTAAAATGAATAAGACTGCGAGATTCAAAGAGGCAAAGTGAAGATAACATCAACACTGCATACAAACTCACTAACCAATGAAGATGACAATAAGTGCCAACATGTTGACAGATTCTGGTGTCTTTTTGTTTCAAAGGGGCCCTAATATGGCCATTCTAAGGTACATATTTGTATGTTCTGCCTCTACTGTGACATGTCTCCATGCTTTAATGTTTAAAAAGCTCTTTATTTGTCTCATATGGCCTGTGCTGCAGCCCCTCTTTTCACCCTCTGTCTGAAACCAGAGCCCAGTCTGCTCTGATTGGTTAGCCGGCCGGCACGGATTAGATTGGTAAAACGCTTAGAGATGTCCCGCCCCTTAGCCTATCATGTACAATGTGTTTTAGCGCTAGCCAAACATGGATAGTTAGCCTTTGCAGACCATTTACATGCACAAAAACCAATATAACACACTACAGGAAAACCCCCAATAATGCATAATAGGGCCTCTTTAAGTTGATCCACCAGATAATACTCTTTTAAAACTGTTGGATGATGCTGTTTATCCCTATTATTCTTTGAGGTTTCCTGGAAGAGTTGTAATATGTTCCTGTTTCTTTCATGTTCACTTTTTAATGGAACAGACTGCATTTATGAATGCCTTTAAATGCTACATTGCTCTCCAGAAACTCTTCATATCTTCCCTTGTGTGAAAAGATTAGTTTGGCATTCCGTTAAGACACCAGTCATAATTGTGTTTTAATGAAACCTCAACTTTTGACGTACATGTTTATTTGAGAGCGATGTGTTCACAAGTGGTCACTCGAGACGCACGTGGAGACGCATTATAATGCGGGGTAAACGGAAATATTAAGAGCTGTCCCCTTGTGTTCGGATCGCCAAAGATTAATGTCAAAGCCTGGTATTCAGATGTGGTTTCTGTTCTTTAACATATGCAGGAGTATTTCTAATAAAGTACAATGTGGTTTTACTTTTGAAAAACAGAGAGATGTAATCTGTAAACATAGTTGCTTGAAAACATTATTATTTGGGATATTAAGTTAATATTTGTAGAATTAGGGCTTTATGATAATATGCATATCTGTGTTCTGTCGAGGTGGTTTTATCAAAGGGTGAAAACAGACCAGAACCATAAATGGATTTGTATTGCGCAGCCAACCACGATGGGGCTGCATTACACCGTGACGCAGAACTATAATATCAGATTAAGCTGCAACACCACTGGGATGCAGTGATCATGGCTGCATATATTGTCTTCAATGAGACCTGGGAGAGTTGGAAATGGTGTTTGGTTTTGTCTCAGTAAAAACCTTTGTCAGCAAAATATACTTATGTGCTTAACTGTTGCTCTTATTTAACAATGCTTGTTGCTTTGAAACATCGGTTGCTCATTAAGCACAGGTTATTTACAGATCACGGTATCTCTTTGTCTCCATCTCTTAAAGGTATAGCTTGTATTCTTATGTAGATCCTATTTTTAACAGTTGTTGCTGATTTTGCGGGCATATATACTGGCTATGCCCAAACTTATCGCGTTTTTGGAACTCAATATTTAAAACTATTTGAGGAAACATGGCATAACCATCTTTTGCTGTCTTTCGGGCATAGACAAGAACAGTCCTCTTCCTACTTATTGTTACAATAAGCTTTGAGATGTCAATATTCATAATGTAAATCAGCGTTGGTTACCTTTTTTCTACTGCTTACTGTACATGTTTTTTTTCAGTCAAATTGAGTGAAATGTGCTATCAGTGTTTACTGATTGTTTGTTAAAGTGGACCTATCATGCTATATTTCAATAACATATTGTAGGGCCATACCTATATACAAAATGTCTGTGAAGATACCAAACAGATCATGCATTTTAGCCATGCCTCATTCCGCTCTATTTGCTCTATACCAGCCCTGTCTTCAAAAGGGCTGATTCTGTGGCAAATGAGCAGCAGCTGACCACACCCCCCTGCAAAGGAGGGGGGCGAGGCACGAGCGTCATGTTACGCAGCGCCATATAGATAGAAAAGTTACAACAACGGAAGTCCAAAAACGGTTATCGTCACGTGGTTCATGTAGACGAGGATCGTTCCCCGGAAGTTCATGGCGGGCAATGTGAATGCATTGATAACAGGAGATAGAACTACGATTTTTGGTAATTATTAGTGAATAAAGGTTTTGATTTGCAATATTTATACAACAAATCTATATGTGTATGTATTTACATCAATATGTTTTAAAAAATAAAATAGAATTTGCTAATATTAAGTGATAATATTAGGATTAGTGTGAACATCTAGTTTACATGTTAGGGCGACTGTGTCTGCGAGGGAGGGCGGTCGTTTGCGAGGGAGTGCGGTCGTCTTTCCACCAGAAGGTTGTGGGTTCGATCCCAGCCCATGCAGTCAACATGTCGATGTATCCTTGGGCAAGATACTTAACCCTAAGTTGCTCCCGATGGCATGGCCAACGGTGTGTGAATGTGTATGCGTGTTAGTTCCTAGAGTAAGATACACTGCTCTGTATGAATGGGTGTGTATGGGTGAACGACATGTAGTATGTAAAGCGCTTTGAGGGGTCTTAAAGACTGGATAAAGCGCTATATAAGTACAGTCCATTTACCATTTACATGTTAGGCTAACAGTGCCTTGGTTAAAGAGCCTGTTGCTGTTTATTTATAGCTTTGAATTCTTTAAAACCAATAGTATCTTCTTAAACTTGTATGGTAGTCAGGAGCATCACTTTCTAATGTTTATTGATATATTTAGAGGGAGGGGATCTAAAGTAATGCTTTAAAATTCTGATTAGATTAATTTCTACCATTTTATTAAATTCATGGTAGTTTCAGTAATCCCCTGGTAATTGAGGACACAAGTTATCTAAATGACTAATGTCATTTTTATGGCTTTCAGAAAGGACAGGAGACCGACAGGTGACTATCAAAGGACTACAGTAGCAGCAGCAGCATGATGATGATAATGATGATGATGATGATGATGATGTTAAATGTGTTTTTTTAGGAACATCCATTGCAAATACATAGAATTCAATAAACATTGAATCGCATATCATGCAGTTTGTCTGTGCCTTTTCCTCCGTGTTGTCCTGGTTTGCTGTGCTGCCTCCTAGTCACCACCATGGTTTGCTGTGCTGCCTGGGGATGCTCCAATCGCTCAGAGAAAGGAGTACGAATGTACGGCTTCCCCACTGACAAAGAGCGGAGGAAAAAATGGCTGGCTCAAGTCAGCAGGAGCAATTTCACGACCAATAGCAAAAAAATATGTGATGTAATTATATACAAACACTGGATTTGCACTTTTTCACAAAACGAAAACCACACCATTGGGAAAGCTTCATGTTTTGTTTAATACAAAAAAACAGGGAAAGGCTTGAAAAACACTGAGAGTTGAGACTCAGGGTGAGGGTCTCAGTGCAGGTATTCAGGCTCCATTGAATCCCCCTCTGGTTCTTGTGCTGAAAGAGGGAGTAACAGACAGGAGAAAGGGTTATACACACACAGCACACCTATTGGATGGGAAATGCCTTGGGGAGATAAGGTGTTTACTTATATAAAACAGTAGTATTAAACTTACCTTGTGTTTTCACTCTCACTTAAGTCCCTCTCCCTTTGCCATCAATCCCAAATCAGCTGAGCTGCAACATTATACAGACGGGTAATAATCAACATAATCACAAGGACACAATATGGCTCTGCTAAAAACACTCACTCTTACACGCACCAAAGTTATATTTATCTAATATTTAACTCCCTCCACCCCCGCATACAATCCCATTTAGAAGCCCCTCTTCTCTAATTCAACAACGTTGGACAAAATGACATTAAGAGAACGGAATTTACAATTAAAAGGCTGTTCAACGTGTGTTGCTAACTTGCTTCTGTATCCTAGCTTAATCTGTTATCTGTAAACGTTCCCTAAATCTACTAATTTAGGGATAATCCACTGACATCCTTTAATACATTAATTAATAGTTCATTTGAATCAGATGTACTGATAATATCCGCAATATAAATCTTTAAACTTCTTCTTACCTTTAAAAGTCTGTCACGAACGGTATTATGCTGCAACTCTACAGCTCTGCTAGCCTTGGCGCTAACTTCCGGGGAACGATTGAGAGGCTCCACGATCCGCCATTGCTGTAAAAAAGTGGTCCATTGGAGTGAACAGAGATGAAGTAACTCTCAGTCTATATGGCGCTGATGTTACCATGCTGTTACAATGCCACGAAACATCTCATTCCTGATAGGTGGAGAGTTGCCCATATAGGCGGAGCACTCCGTTTCTGACGTCAGAACAATTTCAAATCTGTATCAGTCTGTATCAGATCCGTTGCAGCCAGGGGTGAAAGTGGTTTGAATTTCTTGCAGGTACTATAATGCTACCCCGACCTTCATTGGTTCATATTGTTCTCCTCCCGCCCCCAGCTTCATGCATCCCTGAACACAAACTTCACATTTTGAATGCCTTTATGGGGTAGAAATTAGAAACACTTGACTATGTATAGTCAATTATTTATTTTCAATTGTGCATAAAACTTGTGTAAAAACTTAACAGACCATTAGCAAGGCATGTTGAGGGAGGTAAACTACACACTTTTCCACATTTTCCACAGAGGGCTGAAGTAGCTCTCCTCTTCTGTGTACCGGCGAGCCATGCAGCTTGTTGAGTGGGCTGCTCTTCTTCCTTTGCCCAGCCAGGTCTTCACGTAAGGCAGTGGATCCCACTGTCTGCATGGTGGTCCCACAGAGCTGATGAAGAGGAGATTTGCTGCATTTTTTGTTATAAGTTTGCTCCTATACTCAGTTATGATGTTGTTCATTGTGCTGAACCCCCGTTCACAGTCAGCATTGCTTGGAGACAGTGTGTCCACTGCCATGAGCAACTTCTTCATTTTGTTGGGAATGTTTCTTCCTCCACTGGCCTTGTATTCTGTGAATCCAAGATGGGCCTCTTGTTGGTTCACATGTAGGACATCACACAAAGCCCTCACCTCATTATCTCCAAATCGAGGATTGTCATGGTCCCAGTTGTCAGGGTTGAGGACTGCCATTTGATTGATAAGGCTGTTATAATCCTCTTTTCGGTTGGCTGCAACACTGGCCTGTGCTCTGTTTGCTGTGGTTGTGCCCAGTCTTTCTTTCATATTGTCTGCCACTGCTCGGATGAACTGAGCAGAGTCAATGATGGGAGATCTGCCAACTCTTAACTCCTCTCCCTTGAATTTCATCACTTCCTCTGCCTGAGTGGCATCAACTGCATGTTGTCCTGGGTAGCGATTGAAACTTTCTATGCGTTTGACATACGTCGTCATGATGTCATGGGCCTTTGGGAGTGTGGTCTTCCTGTTCTGAAGAATTTCTGACAAGTTCTTAAGTTCAGTCAGAACATCTGCCATCAGTGCAATACTTTTCAGGACGTTGATGGAGCACAACTTAGAAAGCAGAATTTGGCCCTCTCTCTGCTGTCCCTTGCATCATCCTCTGATGCCTCACGGAAATGTTGTGCCAAGGCTGGATAAGACTGCCAAACTGCAGAGACTGCCCTCCATGAAGAAGCTACCCAGCGAACACTGAACACTTTTCCAATCCTCCTGAGGGCGATGTCCAGGTTGTGAGCACATTCACTCAACTGCCGCATGTTTTTTGGTGACTGGCTATATAATGAATATAGGCTGTCCATGAATGCCTGGAAGTCCTTTGTTCCCCCTGTCACATCCAGTGCCTGGTCAACAGCAAGCTCCAGTCTGTGATTAAGGCAGTGCCATAGTATGATGCCTGGGAAGTCATCCTGGAGCAACTTCCCAACACCTGACTTCACTCCCAGCATGACACTGGCCCCATCACTGCAAAATCCAATGAGGATTTCTCTCAGCAACTCAACAGTGAAGCCATTTTTAAGCAAGCAACCCATAATCTGTTCCTTGATATGAGCAGCAGACATACTATCCAGCTCAACCAGGTCCAATGGAAAGGCAATGGGCTCCATGTCTCCATCAACACTAGCCTTCAGGAACACAATTAGTGTTGATTTGTGCCCAACACTGGTTGACTCATCAGCCAATACTGTGATTTTTCTCTTGGTCTCTATTATTTTTTTTAGAAGTTCCTTTTTCATCTGTGACACATGCTCAATTATGTCAACACAGACAGTTTTGCTATGCAAAACACGCCCTAAATCAGCAGAATTTGCATGTTGCAGGTCAATCAGACTCTCAAAGTCTGTGAAAGGCTTGTTGTTCTTGGCCACATAATAGGCTGTCATGAATACCTTGGCCGTAGACTCAAACACAGACTCCTGACTACTCGCGTTCATGTTCAGAAGAATATCTTTATTTGCTGTCTGAAGAATCTTGACTGCTTCATTATGTGCTGCAGAGTTCTTGTGCTCACGGATTTTTTTGTGCAGTGATGAAAGCTGGACATCCCTTGATTGACCAGCTGGGATTATCTTTCCATCAGCCCACTGAATAGCAATATTAACACCACGGGATGCCATGACACCCAGATCCTTCACATCATGGCATGGGGTACAGCCTAGCCTTCCATTGTGAGCATACATCCATTCATTTTTCTGTTTGAACTGTTCATATTGTTCTTCTTTCCAGAAGGGTATGCAGTAGGGCTAGCATCACCTGTGGTGGCTTCTGAGGGACCTGCTACCACTTCTTCTGGCTGAGTCTCCTCTTCCTCCCTCTGGGCCTCAACTGTTATAAATTAGAATAAAAATGTATAACTAAATTCAGCAGACAGTCAAAAATGTACAAGTCTCTGTCTTTCTTTGAATTTTCAGAATAATGGTTACATAAATTAAAATAATAAAATAAAATGTCTCAAAATGTATGCCATAATGTGCAGATTAAAATAGAAGATATCAAAACAAAAATATTTAATGTTAAAATAGTATGCTGTGTACATGTTGTGTTCTGAGTAATATAGCCATTGACTATAAAGAGCAGGGGTGCCCAACCTTTTTTGATCGTTGATGGGGGGGGGGGGGGTTATTAACTATAGTTATTTGACCACAATTACAGTTTATTTTATTTTCAACTATATTCTTCTTCTTCATATTACTACTATTATTATTATTATTGTTATTGTATATGTCACTTTTTCAAGTGAGGGTGCATAACATTCAACTGGGGGTGCAATGCACCCTTATGCACCCCCGTAGAACCGGGCCTGGAGGTGGCCAAACTACGGCCCGCGGGCCACATGCGGCCTGTTGATCTGTTTAATGCGGCGCGTCCAATATTGGTATAAATGAGCCAGGGTTCCCGCGCTGATCTTAAAAAGCCTTAAAGTCTAAAATCCAACTTTTATTTATGTTATCCCCCACTGTCCACACGCCGCGAAAAGTCCCTTCCTCCCTGGTCGTCGCAGCTGCGCGTGGATGTCGCCCCGCGCGCGGGAGAATGAGATTAAAACAACCCTCAGCCGACATGAATCAAGACGGAACCAAACAATGCCCCCCGGCCCGGCTGTCACATTATTGTGGCCCCTGAGCCAAAACGTTTGGCCACCCCTGTTGTAGGACATTAACGATAAAACAGAATATTGTTGTTCTACTTTTAGACATCTCACGATCGACTGGGGATCGACTGGTTGGGCACCCCATATAGAGATATACAGTTTGCTAGTTAGCCAACTTATTATATTCATCATGGCCAGGTTCATGTCCATTCTCTGGACTAAATAAGCATCATCACCTGTGTCATCTGTGGGCGTTGTTTTTCAAATTTTAAGCACATTCTGAGTTTCTTCATCTCTCTCCTTTCTCTTAAACATCTGAAGAATCGTCGTTTGCATTTTTGCTTTAATTACCACGTAGCCACATTCTCTAGCTGTCATTCAGTCACTCCATTCTTTTCTCCTCCCGCTGTTCTGATCAAGTGGGAAAAAGCAAATATGTGACCCGCTCTATCGAAATCAGTCGGAAGTCGCAACGGCTCATTTCAAAATAAACGTGGATTTGCGTAAAAAAATTGTTTTTCGGGGGTTCGGGTGTTTTGTTTGATTTTAAATAAACAAAGTCTTGGCTTTCAGAATATGAAACTTGTTTCGGCAAATTCAGATGATAAATACAACTTAGAAGCTTGTAACGGCATAATTACAAGCGGAGAACGGAGTAACTTGAGGTCACAGCAGGCATAACAACAGCCGGTGTTTCTCACACACACACACACACACACACACACACACACACACACACACACACACACACACACACACACACACACACACACACACACACACACACACACACACACACACACACACACACACACACACACACACACACACACACACACACACACACACACACACACACACACACACACACACACACACACACACACACGGGTATGGGTGGTTTGTCAGGACTTTTTCCTCGTACCAGTTCAAACACTGACTTATGGGGACCCACCTTTCCCTTTGCCGTAGAGAGACAGCAGAGTGCTTGAACTGATCATAAAAAATGCAACTACATTTCTGGCTATTTAGAATTCAGTTTTGGTAAAAGAGTGTAGAGATCTAAAGACCTGAGATTCTACAGGACTGTGAGGACGGGGGCGGAAGTGGGCGTTTCCTGACACAATTATGACTTATGAGAACCCCTCTGGATTAGCTGGACATTACCCATACACACCCATACACAAAGCAAGTCCCTGAGTTATGAGGACCACAATGGTATATCTGGACAATATACACACACACAGCATTGTAGAAAACCTGTACCCATGAGGACAATAATGGTTTCACTGGACATTATCCTCAAACATGTGTTGCGCAATATTTTGTTACTGAAAAAGTAGCCCAATACTTCCGTTTATTTTAAATGTTGAACAGAAAAAAGTATTTAACTTAGGAGAGCAATGGTACGAAGAGCAGACCACTTTCTCATGTTCACAGACCTCAGTGTTCAGAGACCTGAACATCAAGATATGCAGCTTTTTTCTTGTTGCTTTGATGACAAACACCTGTTTTTAATAACCATATGCAGGGATTTTGCGATGGACAATACAAGTATTTCTGACAATCTCTTTACTAGTCGCTGTCATTGAAAAGTGACAGAGGATTTAATTCTGACAGAGACCTTGACATATGATAGAACCTGCGCAGCCTAAAATGATCATGGAAGGAAGTGAAATATTGAGAAATGTTGTCTTTTTAGTGGACAAGTGAATATTAAGTTGATTTAGTTGTGTGGTGGTTGCATTCTCCAGCCACCTTCCTTGTGTGTGTGTTTTCCCTTTCCCTGTCTGTGTGGGCGTGGTGCCTGTCACTCCTGGCTCCCGGCTCAAATCTCCACCAGCTGCAAACAGTTGAGCACTCTCCTCTGCAACACACCTGATTCCCATCAGCCATTACAGATGGTATATCAGCGGAGGCTCCACAACCTGTCAGCGCCAGATCGTTGTTAAACCCCAGTGGTAAAACTCTTAGCCTTCTCAGCCTTCTTATAGTATAGTGACTATTTTCGCTACACCTGAATTTATTCTTACCTGTTCTTCTTGTGCTCCAGGATTACGCTTCAGTGGATTACGTTCCAGTGGATTAAAATTCCGGAGGATACTCTTCAGTGGATTACGCTCCAGTGGATACTCTCCAGCCGGATTATCTCCTCCAAATAAATCCTTTATAACACACTGCCGTGTCCTGTGTTTGGGTTCTCTCAGATAACCGTAACAGAACGATCTGGCCAGTATGGACCCAGCGGACACCGGCTACCAGGCCAAAACTACGGACGAACTCTGCCAAAGCCTGGCCAGTCAAGGTGCTCTCGTGGGGCATCATGATACAGTTCTCCGTGAGGCATTGGAGACTCTCCGGAACCTCTCCGTTAATGTGCAAAGAATCGGCACGCAGGTAGAACTGCTCACTTCACAGGCTTTTCCTCCGCAGCACGCTGCACAGCCGACAGCCCCTCCCCCCCCTCCTGCCGCACTCCTCCATCAGCTACGAGAGGCTGTCATTCCCACACCTGAACGATACGCTGGAGATTTGGGTAATTGTAGAGCCTTTTTGTTCCAGTGTACGTTAGTTTTTGAGCAGCAGCCTAGTACTTATCACACAAATGGGGCTAGGGTAGCATATGTAATGAGCCTGTTGAGGGGGAGAGCTTTAGATTGGGCTACAGCTGTTAGGGAGAGCCAGCCACACATTTGCTGGTCATATGATACTTTCATTTCCGAAATGAAAAAAGTTTTTGATCACCCGGTCCAGGGGAGGGATGCTGCTAGGCGCCTTCTTTCTCTCCGGCAGGGCTCCCGTAGTGTAGCCGAATTTTCAGTGGAGTTTAGAACAGTGGCTTCCGACTCACGCTGGAATAACGAGTCACTACAGGATGCTTTTCTTCAGGGGCTGAACGAAGCAATTAAAGACGAGCTAGCGGCTAGGGATGATCCAGGTAGCTTGGATAATTTAATAGCCACAGCCATTAAGATTGATAATCGCCTCAGAGAGAGACGTAGGGATAGGACTAGCCGTCACTCCAATCCCAGCGACTTCTCACTTGATCCCCAAATTGGAACCGCCACTACCCCTATTCCCCGATCTTTCCAGACTCCTTACTCAGCCTCATCCCATGGAGATGAGCCCATGCAAGTGGGAAGGGCCCGCCTCTCACCATCTGAGCGTGCTAGAAGGATCCATGCTGGGGAATGTGTTTATTGCAGCCAAACCAGTCATCTCGTTTCCTCCTGTCCTAGTCTGCCAAAAGGTCAGGCTCGTCAGTAGCTGTGGGGATTCTGGCGAGCCCTTCCTCCTCTCTCAACCCACGACCCAGAACGCAGCGAGAAGCCATGCTTTGCTGCAACCAACAGTCCCTACCCCTGCTCGCCTTAGTGGACTCGGGGGCGGATGAGAATTTTTTGGACATTGACATTGCAGCTCAGGCAGGAATTTCCTGCGAAGTGTTAGATTCACCTCTTAGTGCTAATGCTCTAAATGGAAAATTCCTGGCCCAAGTCACTCACCGCACCAAGCCAGTAAACCTCATTCTGTCTGGAAACCATCGTGAGTTTATTCAGTTTCACCTAATTTCCTCACCTCAGGCCCCCATAGTGTTGGGCCATCCCTGGTTAAGAAATCACAACCCCCAGATTGATTGGGTAACTGGCAAGATCATTAGTTGGAGTTCTTTTTGCTTATCCTCATGCCTGCAGTCTGCCCTACCGCCAGCAGAGGCCACCTCTCCACCACTCAAGATCGAGCCGCCTGACCTGTCATCTGTCCCCACTGAATATCATAACCTAGGAGAGGTGTTCAGTAAACAGCGAGCTCTTTCTCTTCCTCCTCATCGACCCTACGACTGTCCCATTGACCTCCTTCCCGGGGCCCCTCTGCCTTCCTCACGTCTGTTCAACCTATCTCGCCCTGAGAGGAAATCCATGGAAAATTACATCCATGACTCCCTGGCTGCTGGTGTCATTCGGCCATCCTCCTCCCCGGTCGGTGCAGGGTTTTTCTTCGTCTCCAAGAAGGACCGCTCACTGCGGCCCTGCATTGATTACAGGGGTCTCAATGCCATTACTGTAAAAAACAAATACCCACTACCCCTCATTAACTCCGCCTTTGAACCCCTCCAGGAAGCCACCATTTTTTCCAAACTGGACCTCCGCAATGCCTACCACCTCGTCAGAATCCGAGAAGAGGACGAGTGGAAGACGGCCTTTAACACACCACTCGGTCACTTCGAGTATCTGGTGATGCCTTTTGGACTGACGAATGCCCCTGCAGTCTTTCAGTCAATGGTGAACGATGTGCTCCGTGACCTCCTCAACCGATCAGTCTTTGTCTACCTGGATGACATCCTCATATTCTCTCGTAACAAGGAGGAGCACATTATCCATGTCAGGCAGGTGCTGCAGAGACTCCGGGAGAACAGACTCTTTGTAAAGGCGGAGAAATGCGAATTCCATGTCAACACAGTCTCATTCCTGGGCTACATCGTTGAGGAAGGAAAGCTTAGGTCCGACCCTGAGAAGATCCAAGCGGTGGTGGGGTGGCCCAAACCAACCTCAGTCAAACTGCTTCAACAGTTTCTTGGTTTCGCCAATTTCTATCGGCGCTTCATCAGGGACTACAGCAGAGTGGCGGGTCCTTTAACCAGACTCACTTCCCCCACAACTGGCTTTTCCTGGACCCCAGAGTGCGATGCAGCCTTTTCAGAGCTAAAGAGACTCTTCACCACTGCCCCTGTGCTCATCCACCCTGATTCCTCTCGCCAGTTCGTTGTGGAGGTCGATGCCTCCAACACCGGGGTAGGAGCAGTTCTTTCCCAGCGCTCGGAACGAGACCAAAAATTGCATCCTTGTGCATTTTTCTCTCGCCGCCTCATCCCAGCTGAGAAGAACTATGACGTGGGTAACAGAGAGCTGCTGGCTGTCAAACTTGCCCTAGAGGAGTGGAGGCACTGGCTGGAGGGAGCTGAACTCCCTTTTATTGTATGGACGGACCACAAGAACCTGGCGTACATCCAATCTGCCAAGCGCCTTAACTCCCGTCAGGCTTGATGGGCCCTGTATTTCGGCCGCTTCTCATTCACCCTCACCTACCGTCCAGGGTCACGGAACCTCAAGCCTGACGCCCTCTCTCGCCAGTTCGCTTCCGATGGACCAGCTGCCAGTCCAGACACTATCCTGCCTGCCTCCTGCGTGGTAGGGGCTGTTACCTTGGAGATTGAGTCATTGGTCAGGGAGGCCCAGCGAGCGCAGCCTAGCCCAGGTAACTGCCCAGCTAATTGTCTTTTTGTGCCTACCCCTGTTCGCTCCAAGGTCCTGCAGTGGGCACACACCTCTCGTTTCTCATGTCATCCTGGTGTCCATCGCACACTGTTCGTTCTCAAACAACGCTTCTGGTGGCCTTCCATGGCTCAAGACACCAGGGCCTTTGTTGCTGCCTGTACAGTGTGTGCCCGCGCCAAGTCCTCCCACCAGCCTCCCGCTGGCCTGTTTCGCCCACTGCCAGTACCTAGTCGCCCTTGGTCGCATGTGGCATTGGATTTTGTTACTGGATTTCCACTTTCACAAGGAAATACCATCATCCTAACTATTGTGGACAGATTCTCAAAGATGGTACACTTTGTGGCTCTTTCCAAACTTCCCACTGCCCGAGAGACTGCAGATCTTCTGGTCAACCATGTAGTTCGACTTCATGGGATCCCCACCGACATCGTCTCTGACCGGGGCCCCCAGTTCATTTCCCACGTTTGGAAGGCCTTCTGTCAGGCTCTGGGAGCATCGGTGAGCCTGTCATCTGGCTATCATCCTCAGACGAACGGGCAAACAGAACGGGCCAACCAGGATCTAGGGTCGGCCCTTCGTTGTGTGGCTTTCAAGAACCCTTCGTCATGGGTCCCACATCTGCCATGGATCGAGTATGCCCACAACTCCCTGCCAAGTGCAGCCACAGGTATTTCACCTTTTCATTGTGCCATGGGTTTCCAACCACCTCTGTTTCCAGCCCAGGAAGAGGAAGTTGCTGTTCCCTCCGTTCAGACCCATCTTCGTCGCTGTCGTAAGGTGTGGAGGGACACCCGAGCAGCCCTGCTCCGCTCCGCTGCCCGCAACCGCCTCATCGCAGACCGCCACAGGACCCAGGCCCCCAACTACTTACCAGGTCAGAGTGTTTGGCTTTCATCCAAAGATCTCCCACTCAAGACAGAGTCAAAGAAACTTACCCCACGGTATGTCGGTCCCTTCATCATCGACTCCATTATTAATCCATCTGCAGTCAAACTCAAACTTCCCTCACACATGAAGGTTCATCCAACATTTCATGTATCTCTGTTGAAACCTGTTGCCAGCAGTCCTTTGTCTCCTCCAGTGAGTGTTCCCCCACCCCCCCGCATCATCAATAATCATCCAAGGTACACCGTCAGGCGATTGTTGGACGTTCGTCGCCGTGGAAGGGGATTCCAATATCTGGTGGATTGGGAGGGCTATGGTCTAGAGGAGAGGTGTTGGGTTCCCCGGCGAGACATCGTGGGCGCATCTCTGATACGGGACTTCCACCGGGATAACCCTGGAAGACCTGGTAAACCTGGTAGACCGCCTGGAGGCGTCCCTTAAGGGGGGGGTACTGTGGTGGTTGCATTCTCCAGCCACCTTCCTTGTGTGTGTGTTTTCCCTTTCCCTGTCTGTGTGGGCGTGGTGCCTGTCACTCCTGGCTCCCGGCTCAAATCTCCACCAGCTGCAAACAGTTGAGCACTCTCCTCTGCAACACACCTGATTCCCATCAGCCATTACAGATGGTATATCAGCGGAGGCTCCACAACCTGTCAGCGCCAGATCGTTGTTAAACCCCAGTGGTAAAACTCTTAGCCTTCTCAGCCTTCTTATAGTATAGTGACTATTTTCGCTACACCTGAATTTATTCTTACCTGTTCTTCTTGTGCTCCAGGATTACGCTTCAGTGGATTACGTTCCAGTGGATTAAAACTCCGGAGGATACTCTTCAGTGGATTACGCTCCAGTGGATACTCTCCAGCCGGATTATCTCCTCCAAATAAAACCTTTATAACACACTGCCGTGTCCTGCGTTTGGGTTCTCTCAGATAACCGTAACAAGTTGCAGAAGCAAAATTCTAACGTTATGCTATAAACGAACTACAGCAGGGTCGCTGCTTCCATGTCTCGCCAACTTAAGATCCATATTCAAAACTACAGACTCTAAGGTACAAGTTGAAGCGTTTGTTTTAACAGTTTGCAGGAGGCAGGGACTTGCTTTCAAGCAGAACAGGGCAAACAAACTTAGCGGGAGTGTTTACATGTTCGCCATAATGACGTACAACCTCCTCCACGACTTCTGTAGTCCTATTCAGCCACTTGGTAACAACCATCGTTTTTCAGACACGTCAACTCTTCAGAAATCACCAGTACTGATGGATTTAATGTCGTAGAACAAAACGTGATCCGTCTCTTAAATTTGTGTCGACCACAGACCTTATTTCCAGATATTTTCCTAAACCCTATGGAGAAATCCCATTGGCTCTGAGACGAGGGAACAGGAAGTGGTGAAATGCTGACTCACTTCCTGGTTTTAGGACTCATTCCTGCACCACTATTTGGAGTACACACACACACACACACACACACACACACACACACACACACACACACACACACACACACACACACACACACACACACACACACACACACACACACACACACACACACACACACACACACACACACACACACACACACACACACACAACACACACACACACACACACACACACACACCACACACACACACACACACACACACACACACACACACACACACACACACACACACACACACACACACACACACACACACACACACACACACACACACACACACACACACACACACACACACACACACACTAGCCTAACAATACCTTAGTTATAAGGACATCTGGTATAACTGGGCATTTTATACACACACACTAGCCTAATAATACCTTAGTTATAAGGACATCAGGTATAACTGGACATTTTATATACACACACACAAGCCTAATAATACCTTAGTTATAAGGACATCAGGTATAACTGGACATTTTATATACACACACACATGCCTAATAATACCTTAGTTATAAGGACATCAGGTATAACTGGGCATTTTATACATACACACACACACTACCCTAACAATACCTTAGTTATAAGGACATCCGGTTTTAACAGGTTTCTAACCATACAAAAAAGCATTCTTGATGTTAGACTGGTTGTAATAAAGGGAGCAGGACACAGTTTTTCAGCTCTCTGTTGGTTAACAGTCTAAATCACTTGCAGTTTTAGCTGAGGTGAAAGAGCCCCTACATCTCTCACCAATGACAAAGGAATGAGCTCCCTAAGATGCTGCTATTGTGTGGCCTGCAAATGCATATTTTGTTTTACAGGATTTCTGTACCAGTTGAGTGTACAAAATTGACAAGGACTTTTAATTTGCAGATATTTCAAATTATTTTTTTTAAGATGTTTTGTGTGCCATTATTCCAGAGAGTGTGAAGTTGGAAGACAGAGGTTAAGACACAGAGGGCTAGGGATCCGAACCCACCTAGTAGGCAGCGGAGACCACTTTCATGGGCCGCACGCACTAACCACTGCCGTTCAATATTTCAAATTCTAAAGAATTGAATATACTGACAATTTATACGTTTTGCCTCAAAAGTGAATATTAGACACAGATTCAAACTGTAGAGTCAATGGGATTTGTTCAAATAAAAAAGGACAATAGACTCAAGAGCTTGAATTTAAGTATTTAACTCATTTTAATGAACCTTTTCAACAAAAATGTTAATTTTCCTTACACAATCTCTTATGTTCTGAACAGATCTTTCTCTCAAAATAGGGTCTTCAGCAAGCTTGCACTGCTCACGCTCCAACTTTGATGCGAGGTGCCCCTTTGTAATGTGTGCTTTGAAGTGTTTCAATACAGCATTAACTTCATTTTTGCTCCATGGTCTTTTCACAGATCTTCCTTGGTGGACCGCTGCAAATCATGAGAAAAAGAATGTCATTTTCATAATTTGTAGAAAAAAAACATTACATTTAGATTAAACGCCTATACATTCAATAGAAACATGTACAATGGGGTTTGTTAGTTGTATCTTAAAAACCTAGAGCTTTATGCAGACAAAATCATGTCCCCAACTGAACTCTAAATGTAGTGCTCTGTAAATATACTTTCAAAAATTCCTAATACTAATCATTTAAAAAGGTGTAAACAGTATACTTTCAAAAACACAATAAAGAAAATCATTTTACAGTGTTTAAAAGAAAGAAACTCAAAAGAAGTTTAAGTTTTTTCAACAAACTTGAGTAGTATTAACCAAGGTTCTATTTCGTCCCTACTGACCGCCAGAGGCGGTGCTTTAGCACTGGATATGTCCATCGCGCGCATGCGCAGCTCGAGTACCAATAACAACAAAGTCACCTGTGACCCACGTGACACCGGCTATATCAGCCGATATTGTCAGAGGATCTGTTCCTTTTCATCTTCTCGCTGCGCGAGGGTACCGTGGCTACGTTTTCGTAGCCTACAGCGTTCAGGTTTGAACATTTGATCGGAGGGATTTCTCTGCAAACAGCTGGCCGCGTGAAGCTTCGCGACTGACAGTCGGAGCTACGGGTCGTTAGACGCGTCCTCCAGGAGCTGCGCCGGCTGTGCAGAGCCTCGACAGACAGGTTTGTGTCAGCTTGTTGCTAGTGATGGCTGTGTTTCCACACCCGCTCCCAGCCAAGTTGTCCTGATTACCGTCTTATTGTTTGTGGCTTAGACTTTCTGGTGACGACAGTGTTCCGCTTCCTCTCCCATAAAGTTGCCCTTATGCTCTTTTGAAAGTTCTGCTTGTGGCGTTGTGCCCGAGCTATCATTAGCATTTGAGTCCCAGCTTTGGCTGCGTCCCTCATTCGATTTAGTATGGAAAGCCAAGAGTGTCATACTTTAAACCCGTTTTTCGTTTAGATGCAGAAAGTAAGGTAAGTACTTTCTATTTTCTAGAAGCTATTATCTGGTCTTAACATTTGTGTTCTGACTTGGTCGCTTGTTTGTTAGTAGCAGCCGCTTGGCTAACACCTTGCTGTTGAGCTTAACTATTAACTCAGGGCAGTGCTCCCGCTCCCTGTAGCATAGGGTTTGATTGCAGTAGCGCTAGATCGTTGTATTACTGCTCCTAGTACTAGACTCCTAGCACTAGGATGATATGCAGAGAACATCTTCACGGCGGGTGCTGTGTGCTCGGCATGTGCGGTTACTACTGTAACCAGACACGGTTCTATGCGGGCTGTTCTCTTTCTTAGAAGCTAATTATCTGGTCTTAACATTGTGTTCTGACTTGGTTGCTTGATTGTTAGCAGCAGCCGCTTGGCTAACACCTTGCATGTACGGTTAAGCTTCATTATTTAACTCAGCCGGTGAGGGCAGTGCTCTCGCTGCTGCTCCCGGTAAACGCATGGTAGGGTTACAGTAGCGCTATATCGTGGTATTTAGTGCTCCTTGTACTAGACTCCTAGCACTAGGACGATATGCAGAGAACAATCTTCACTGTGTGTGCCGTGTGCTCTGCATGTATGGCCATTAAGGAGGATTTCATCCTCCCAATATTATATTGTCTAGTGGGCAGCCGTTGGCTGACACTTTTAGGCACCGGCCACAGTTACTATTGTAACTAAGGTTCTAAGCCGTAAGTACTGGCCATAATTACTACTGTAACTACGGTTCCAAGCTGTGTAAGTACTGGCCATAGTTAATACTGTAACTACGGGGTTAAGCCGTAAGTACTGGCCATAGTTACTACTGTAACTACGGTTCCAAGCCGTGCACGTACTGGCCATAGGCAATACCGTAACTACGGCTCTATGCCGTGTAATGGCCATAGTTACTACTGTAACTACGGTTCTAAACCATGTAAGTACTGGCCATAGTTACTACTGTAACTACGGTTCCAAGCCGTGCAAGTACTGGCCAGAGTTACTACTGTAACTACGGCTCTATGCTGTGTAAGTATCCAAGCCGTGCAAGTACTGGCCAGAGTTACGACTGTAACGACGGTGCTAAGCCGTATGAGCCCTGGCCATGGTTACTGCTGTAACTACGGCTCTGTGCTATTCTATTCTTTAGAAGCTAGTTATCTGGTCTTAAACATGTGTGTTATTTGACTTGATCTCGCTTGATCGTTAGCAGCAGCCGCTCGGCTAACGTCTTGCGTATACTGTTAGCTTCTTTATTTTACCCAGCTAGGTGAAGGCAGTGCTCTCGCTCCCGCTCCCTCTACCGGTAATGCGGATGTAGCTACATCCCTTTTTCTGTTCGGCGAGTAGTAGCACCGCTCTACTCTTCCCGTTCAGCAGGTAGCCGGTGAAGGCTGTGTTCCCGCTCCCGGTTACACTGCATCTGGCGTTCGACTCTAACTCGACCAGTGAAGGCAGTTCTCGCCCCCACTCCTGGTAGACGCCAAACGGCCTCGTTTTTCCGTTAAGCAGGTAGCTGGTGAAGGCTGTGTTCCCGCACCCGCTCCCGGTTACGCTGCATCTGGCATTCGTCTCTAACTCGACCAGTGAAGGCAGTGTTCTCGCCCCCGCTCTTGGTAAACTGCCTTATTTACTAATCCAGCTAGGTGAAGGCAGTGATCCCGCTCCCGCTCCCTCTGCCATAACGTGGGTGTAATTACATCCCTGTTTCTGTTCTGAGAGTAGCAGCAACGCTCTACTCTTTCCATTAAGCAGGTAGCTGGTGAAGGCGTGTTCCCGCACCCGCTCCCGGCTACGCTGCATCTGGCTACCTACAGAATGGTTCATTCATGTAGCGCCTGTAGGGTTTCTCTTGAGCCCGAGGACGGCCACGACCGCTGCCCCTCCTGCCTCGGCCGCTTCTGGCGGTCAGTGGGGACGAAATTCGAGCATCTGAGGGAGGTTCTCACGGTAAACGCCTGCATGAGCTGTAGCTGCATGCCTCGGGTGCTCAGAGTGGCTCGAATCACTGAGGTGGAACGTCTGGCAGCAGCCAACGGACACCTCTCCTTGTCACGTACTCCTCCAGATCAATTCGGCCGTTCCCGGCGACTTGAGGGAGCGATGGCTTTGTGTGCTCCCCCCCCAATAGAAGGACTAGAAATAGGCTGTCCTCTAAAGTGGATCGGCTAGTTGCCGATAGGGGCATGATGAAGTCGCCTCTTGGCCCTTCAGCCTGGGCCCGGTGTAGGGGCTGCTAACCCCTCCTTCGGTGGGCGCCCCTCCTTCGGTTGGCGCCTCTCCTTCGGCTGACGCACCTCCTCCGGTTGACGGAGAGTCCTCCGTCGCGTACCAGTCGAGCCAGGGGAGCTGTTTAGATCAGCTGCCCTCGGAGGCACTGGAGTGTGCCGCCCAAGCTAGGCAGACCAGGCAGCAGCACTCGGGTCCTCGCAGACCTGTGCCCACTCCCAGCAGGCCCAGGGGCCACTCTAGCAGCCGCACTCAGCCGCTGGATTACAGGGGTGGTCTGCAGAGGTCTTAGCGGCCCACTCAACCGCCTCCCAATGACTTTCGTGCCCCATGTCGCCAGCCTTCCAGGCGGCCTCGTGCCCCAGAGCCGGACCGGAACCCCCAAGAGGCTCCAGGGTCCGGGGGGCTGGGCTCTGAAATCTCGAGGGTGGTCGGCGGCTGCTTTCCCAGCAGCAGCTCAGTTTCTGGGCAGTCTGTACTTCCGTCCCTTGGGTGGTTTTCACCTTAACCCAGGGGTACGGACCGCAGCTCCGGCCCCTAGCCTTCGGCTGGGTCTAATTGACAGTCGTCAGCGATCCGGCAGGGGCCCTACCTCTGGGCCAAGAGTTATCCGTCCTTTTGTCCAAGGACGCAATCAACCCAGTAAGACCCTCTGCTTAGCCAGGGGGTTCTACTCGGCATACTTTCTCGTGAGCAAGAAAGTCGGTGGATTTCGCCCGATCTTGGACCTCAGAGGAATCAACAGATTCCTGAAGGTGCTGCCATTCTATATGCTGACTACTGCATACGCACAGGTGGAGTGGTTCCCAACCGAGGGATGCCTACTTCCACGTGGGCCGGGCAAGAGGGTGCCTTATATTCAGTTCCTCCGGGCCCTTGGGCAGACTGGCAGCTGCCTCGGCCGCTGGGCCCTTAGGCCCGCTGTCGTTGTGCCCCATGCAGATGTGGCTGAACAGCCTTCACTTGGACGCCAAGTGGCACAGGCACAGTGAAGTCAGGGTGTCGCAGCATTGCTCCACTCTCCGTCACGCTGGAGGGGCAGGGCCTATCTCTGGTAGGCGTGCCCATGGGCGCCATCCCATCCCGCCAGGAGACCATCACCATAGGTGCATGTCTCTCAGGGTGGGGTGCAGTGCGGCAGGGCAGGACCGTTCAGGGTCAGTGGTCTGCCCAGCAAAGTGCGCGCCGGGTCAACGTGCTAGAGCTTCGGGCCGTGCAGCTTGCACTCACGCACTTTCTACCCCAACTGGGGGGCAAGAATGTGCGTGTTCCTTGGGGACAGCATGTACATTGTTGCTTAGACAACAGTCCCTTCTAGATAGTGGACGTTCTCACTCCACTCTGAATTTATGTGGCTGCGATTCTGCCCGACATGTTCGGGTCGACGGCGCCACCGCGGGGTGCCACAGGTCGGTGTCCCTCTTTATGAGAGGGGCTTTACGGCAGCGTCCCCCTTGCACCCCGAGGGCTCCGGCTTGGGACCTGCCCTTGCTGCCGGATGCCCTATCACCTCCTCCCTTCGAGCCCCTGGCCCAGGTGGGGCTTAGGTGGCTGCCCACAAAGGCAGCATTTCTGCTTGCCATAGCCTCAGGGAAGTGAGTCGGGGAGTTGCATGTCCTCTCCATAAACAATACATGCCCGAGGTGGGACTCTCATGCGTTGCCCTTTGGGCAAATGTGGCATTCCCGCCCGGGGTCCTTCCACAAACTCACTTCAATCAGCCTGCCCAGCTGGCACGCTTTGACATTCAGGAGTACGGCACATCGAAGTTGCTGTGCCCGGGGGGTGCCCAAAGGGCGTATATCAAGGCTACTGCCTGTATACGGCAGGAGGAGCAACTCTTGAGTTTGCCCTGGTGGCACTAAAGGAGGTTAGGCCCTCTAACCAGTGGCTTCCCCACTGGGTTGTCGATACCATCTCACAGGCTTACGGGGCCAGTGGCTGCCCCCTGCCAACAGGCTGAGATGCCACTCTACAAGGAGCATCTCAACATATTGGGCTGCCCTGAGAGGGGTGCCCCTGGAGACCATCTGCGCCGCGGCGTCGTGGGTGTCTTCTGGCACATTCTCCAGTTGTCATCAGGTCAATGTCGCCACTCCCCATTCTTTGGGCGTGGTCCTTTTGCCGAGCTCCGCTGCTTCCAGTGGTGAGCAAGGGCTTGGATTCTTCATGACATTGTTGGTATAGGTCATCCAGTGCTAAAGCACCGCCTCTGGCGGTCAGTAGGGACGAAATAGAACGATAGTTACGGCTGTAACTACGGTTCTATGAGTCCCGGATGACCGCCAGAGTTCCCTGTCACTCAGAATTCTTGTGTGCTCGCGAGAAGATTCGGGGAACAGATCCTCTGACAATACCGGCTGATATAGCCGGTGTCACGTGGGTCACAGGTGACTTTGTTGTTATTGGTACTCGAGCTGCGCATGCGCGCGATGGACATATCCAGTGCTAAAGCACCGCCTCTGGCGGTCATCCGGGACTCATAGAACCGTAGTTACAGCCGTAACTATCGTTGTGTATTTATATATAAAAATTCCATGAGGTGCATTGTTAAGTAGGAGGGGGTTACTACTGTGTTCTCTTGACTAGCTATCCTGGTACAGTGGGTATGAGAAGAGGTTGAAGTGGCAATAAAAGGTGTATTTAGAGTTGTTGTTTAGTGAAAAATGTTTACTCTGCTTTTATATATATTTTATAAATGCGACATTTATCAATTTACAGCATTACACTGCTTTAATTGCATACAGAGTTAGTTGGCTGAATGATTTCAAGACTGTAACGATTATCACAATTTTTGCGGACATCCAGATTCTCTGCAAATTCTGATTTCTGCTCAAAGTAAAGTATATTTGTACTGCTAGCGTACCAGAAAAATGACAGAGCACAGTAATAATGCTGACTGGATTAATGCACTCAACAGTCCTCTGTAATGGATACAGCAGGCCATCAGAAGTGGCCAGTCAAAATGACAAGAGCAGATCAGATTTTAAATGAAGAAAAACCAACATAACTTACATCATTGGTGAAACCAGAAACATATTACATGTATTAAATTGGATCCTTTTTGGGTTGTAACGGCACCCTTAAAAGGGTAAGCCCCTTGAAAATAAAGTAATGAATATGTGGAGTCCTACCTTTGGAGCTGGTGATCTCACCCTGGGTGTCCAACTGATTTGTTTTTCCTAAAGTAAACCAGAAATGCTTTTATTAGAATAGCTTATACAGACTCAAATTTATTTGTGGGGAACTTAATTTTGAAAGCCAATTTATATTATTTAAAATATATAAACAGAACAAAAGCTGTAACTGAACTGGACCCTGTAAAAAAAGAATCAATGTTGATGTAAAATAATAGTTTTTAGATAAGCTTATTCTTCTCTATCAGTTTAGTTTTTTTTTACGTGTTTACAATTATCAATGAGAACAAACTCTTAAAAAGTTGCTAAAAACACGTATTGGTTTATAGTCAGAATGTAACCCACTGGCATCTCAATATACCTTCTGAACTCATGGCCTCTTCCTGGATCGGTTTAATCTCTTTTCTTTCTCCTAGGAAAAAAAGAAAAACTTAAACTTAACCTAGTTTAACTTTACTTTAGTGTCTGACTGTTAAATAACATTTGTTCCGACTGCAGGCAAATCATCCAAAACCTGGGCCATTCACACTGTTATTTGTATACGAGCAGATTGGATTTGTGTGCTCTGGCCTCTTTCAGCTATTTGTATTTCTTGCCTTGTTTGGTTTATGATAATTCCTGTTTTTTTTTATATATATATATATATATATATATATATATTAGTGCTGTCAAAATTATCGCGTTAACGGCGGTAATTATTTTTTTGAATTAATTGCGTTAAAATATTTAACGCATGTGCAGAATGGCCCGCCTCGTATGTGCCACCAGTGGCAGCGCCAGGGTATGGCTGGGGTAGGCTACACCCAGGGTTGGGTTGTAACGGAATACATGTAACGGCGTTACGTAATCAGAATACAAAAATCAAGTAACTGTATTCAGCTCGCGTTACATTTGAAAAACGAGTAATCTGATTACAGTTACTTTCGTAAACCTGAAGTGAATACATTTTGGATTACTTATTGGAATTATTGGTGGAAAGATTTCCTCTCAACATGTAATATTCAAGTAGTAACAGCCGAATCATCACAGCCCACAAAACCTATTACTGCCGCAGATGGACCAAAATAGCGTTTGAAAAAAAATCGCGGGTCCGCTCGCTCAGTGAAACAATAACAACGAAACATGGAGGAACTAAAGTCTGCGTTTAAATCGTGTGTGTATATATATAGGTGTGTGTGGTTAAAACACATCAGCCTGCGGTCGCTCTTTAGTCTTACTAATGATTATTTCTGAAGGTATACACAGTGAAGGCGGTGCGTGAAAGGCGGTGCGTGAAAGGCGGTGCGTGAAAGGCGGTGCGTGAAAGGCACTGCGCGGCGCGCTCGTCTAGAGGATGAGTTAACCCTCCCGCTGCCTCCTGGCGCTGCAGAGATGTCATGAAGTGAAGGAGGTGTTCCTTCTATAAAACAGCTGTGGGCAGCAGATACTGTGAGTGTCACGGACATGAATTCATAGATCAAGGCAGACTGGTGCACACACTCTCCTGTTTTGCCAATCCGGTGCTTAAACTATAGCTCTACTACACCCCTGGCCGAAATGTCCTTAAAATGAAGTCCGAGTTCGACATTTTAATTCATGTCCTGCCAACACTGGCAGGACAGAAGGCGACACGCCCGTTCTAAGCCGTGTCCCTCACTCTCCTCACATCCCAAGCTGGATCCCCAACAAGTGTATTATGTTACATCGTTTCAGATGTTATGTTTCAGTTGTGCTCTTGATAAGCCATTAAAACAGTAAAACACGTTCAGTTTCCTTTTGCTTTTTTGTGTCACCTGTTCACCAAAACATACCCATCTGTGATGGAAAAAGAAAGTATCCAAAAGTAATCTAAAAGTAATCTGATTACGTTACTTTTTTAAGACACGTAACTGTAACTGTATTCGGATTACTTTCAGAGCCATGTAATCAGTAATCAGTAACTGATTACATTTATAAGGTAACCCTCCCAACCCTGGCTACACCCATACCAAGAAATAGCTTAGCCCCACCATGAAAAATGATGTTAAAGTAAGCAAAATAAAGTCTGCCAACTCGCGGAGTAAATTGCTGACAGCAGTTAGTAAGATTGATTTCAGTAGCCACGGTTTTGAAAACTTTTGTCACGTAGTGATCGTCTTCTCAATAGAACATCTTTGATAACGGCGTGGTGTTATTGCAGGAAGTCCCGACGGAGAATACTTTTGCTGTAGTACAGGGGTACACATAACTGGTACACAGATTATGTGCGTAATCTGAAATGCGTACCGTCACTTGTGTCACAAAGCGCATTTGCGTACCGACGTACTTGTGAAGCTTTTCCAGAAGGCGGTTAGATCACCGGACGACAGAGTCGGTCTCCGTGTGCACAGACAGGGCTGCTGTTAACGTCGGTCTGTACAACGGAATTGTGCCAAAACTACGCCTACCGGCTGCGGAGGGAGACTCTCTCCTCCCCCCCCTTCACTGGAGAACTGCGCTAAAACAGCTGATCACAACGTTCACACTCTGTGGTCACGAAGTACTCCACTAGCCGCCGCTGCCGCCCCCCCCCCCCTGTCGACTTTCCTGAAGTACTCCCCCGTTGATAGAAATCAACACGTAATGAATTAAGACCCCACGGTTTGATGATTGATAGGTGTGTGGGCTGTCTTTAATTTTGACACGCAGAAAAACGTTATAATAAACATAGATACTGTATGTTAAATGGATACATCCGCCTTCTTTCATTTATCTTTCCATTCCCACAACAATATACATAAATAAATGGCATATTTTGAATATAGTTCGAATGGTGATTAATCATGATTAATTAATTTTTAAGCTGCGATTAATCTGATTAAAAATTGTAATCGTTTGACAGCCCTAATATTTATATATATATATATATAAACAACCAAAACAAACATCTCTGATAGAGAAGGCTGCAGTTTATCATTCATTCATTTTAATTTGTGCCACCATGGCATGTGTCATGTTAGAATTTAGAGCTGCCAGACTGTACAAATATGTTTCTAATGCAAATGGGGCATGAATCTCATTTCAAAAATAATATTCAATGCACCTTTTCTTTGAAATCAATAATTAAAATGTTCCATGCACATTTACATTACCTTTGGCATGGTAGGCTTCAGGCGCAGTCGAATCTGCGGTTTTTTCTTTTTCCTAATAAAAAAACAATCTTGAAATATACTACATATATCAACATGACAATTCACATATTTTAAGTTTCTTGGCATGGAAAAATAAACAGATTTTGCAGAGCCAACTTTAACAGCTAATGCAACAGCCTATACTAAATACTACAATATTATTTGTATTGATAGCTGGAGGGAAAAATCTGTAGTTAAACTGGTCTCTTTAGTAATGTATTTTATCCAAGAAACATTGTAGTAGTAACATAACAAACAGAAATGGTAACATGTTTTTTTATCAACCAATATAGGCACATATGTAACCTATATGTATGCCCCCAACACAGTGCAATAACAAAAAGACAATCCAAGGCCCTTCCACACATTACCTTCAGAGTTGGAGGACACTTCATCAGGACTCTTTATTCCTCGCATTTCTGGTGAAAATAATTAGAAAACAGGCACGCTTTAGATGGTAGAGACAGTAACTGAGTCTACAGATTTAATGGAGGACAATTTCAAAGATTAATTTTCTCTGTTTGACCACAAGTAAAAAGTAATCCTGGCTTATATGATTGCAATTAGATTTTAAACTTTACCACACCAGATGACCTACTCCAGGAGACCTAATTTTGGTAACTGTTGTGCCTTTTTAAGGTGATTACTGTACACCTTGTTTCATGTCTGAAGAGTAATGTGCTAGAAATGTCACTGATTTTGTGGTGCCAATAAAGCAACAAGATGGCTCTACAGTGTTCAGCCTTTAATTGCTATATATTGTCCTATAAAAAAGGTACTCCCCCAAATCTGTACCATTACACATATTCTGAAAAAGAACATCTGTGTTACATACCCCTCTCCATCTTTTTCCTCATCTCCATCATGTTCCATGTCTCCATCATCTTCATCGTCTCCATCAATGTTTTCCCCCTGAAATTCTTCCAGATCTGGTTCCAACTCATCTGAAAAACACAAATCAATATATTTATGTATAATTTACCTGAGTTAATTTGTCCAATTTTCATTTCCAATCCTTTTAGTCAATTTCCTCTTGTGTAGTTATATTTTTTATGAATGATGTTGTAGAAATAATCTTGTTTCTGTAATGCACTTTGTAAATATCTATTGAAAAGGCTTTGTATTATCATTATTATCATTTTAATAACATTATCATAAGTAATAATAATACATAAATTGAGCACATACCTTCAATCTCAATCTCGTCAAGAGATTTTCCTTGATATGCAGCCAAAGATCCTTTCTCCATCGCCAGTAGAATCTTTGAGATTTTTGCAATCTCAATAGTTGCCTCTGGCAGTCGATAAAAGTCTCGATGGACCCGTATGTCATGGCCTAAGAAGTTGGCTAGTTGGTCTAGCTCATTGTTCTTAAGGTTAAGAATCTGGGACAATGTTGCAACATGCTTGCGAAGTTGTGTAGACCTGAGATACTCTGGATTTTTTGCACCACACTGACGTGCAAAAAGCCTGATGCAGTCCTGTCCCCTGTAGAAGCTGGTGGAGGGGCACTGTGATCTTCCAAATAGGAAAGGGTTGTCCTTGTGCACATTACACACGTCTCTTTTGTCAGCAAGGAGTGTTGTTGCACTGACAACTTCAGGGTTTAACAAAATGGCAACTTTCCTTCCTCTTTTGCCCATTATTTCCACCCTACTGAAATGTTTGGCCAGCTTTTGCTCGAATGGCGAAGGGCTAACAGCAATGTCCTCATGAAGCTCAGTCTGGTCTCTTTTCATGAATGCTTCAAGTGTCATTTTTGAGACCTCTCCTGCACGGCGCCTTTTGAAGATAATTATTTGAGCTAGTGTAACTCTGGCTAGTTCTGCATAACTCTGTGAAGTCTCGTTCTTTTGAAGGTTCTCCATAGCAGTAGCTGATTTCTTCTCCAGGTACTGGTGGAGGAGCTGCACATCCTTTGTAAAAGGTATTGTACACGGTCTGTTAAACTTAGACTTGCTCAAAGTTGCAAGAGCAGTGTGGGAGATAAGTTCATTCTATTCTTTAGTGCACTGTTGTGTGAAATGCTCTGATGTTTGATCATCAATTCATCTTCTGCAGCAATGGCTCTACATAGAATAATACTGCCAATCTTCTTGAGTGAATGTCCTAATTTCAGAGCCAGACTTGGTATGAGGTAGCAGTGCTTCTCTTCATCGTAACCAGCGACATCTCTGACTGCCTCAATAACTTTGTAAAAGTTGTTTGGTTTTACAGCATCTTCAAAACTGAATAAGGAACATTTGCTTCTCAAGCTCATTAAGAGCCTGCCCATTTCACGGACTTTCTGTCTGATATATTCGAATTTTGTCGAATCACTACCATGTTTATTGTAGAGCAGTGACCACCAACTGGCGGCCCGCGGGCCACATCCGGCCCGCCAGACATTCTCATCCGGCCCGCACGACGGGGGTGACTGTGGCTTTGGCGGAGTGGTTACTGCGTTCCACCCATTTCTTTGTTTACAACGTCTCGTGAGTAAGGTGCAGTACCGGAGTCCAACAGAGAGGCAGCAGCTGCGCGACAGTAGACTGCGTACTGCGAAACCTTCCTGTTCCCTCCCCTGAAGAAGAAGTGATCCTTCGTTGTGAAGAGTCTGGTTAATGCGCTCCGCACCACAGCAGTAGCCCCGCTGCGACAGAGTCCAACAGAGAGGCTGGAGCTGCGGGACAGTAGCCTAGAAGCAGGGTTGGGTTGTAACAAAATACATGTAACGGCGTTACGTAATCAGAATACAAAAATCAAGTAGGCTAACTGTATTCAGCTGGCGTTACATTTGAAAAACGAGTAATCTGATTGCAGTTACTTTCGTAAACTTGAAGTGAATACATTTTGGAATACTTATTGGAATTATTGGTGGGAAAGTTTCCTCACAAAATGTAATATTCATTACCGGCAGAACTGTGTGCACACTGCACAGTTCTGCAGCATGTCTGTGAGCGCGAGAGAGATGCAGCGTGTCTGTGAGGCCCCGCCCCCGCACGCAGATGAGAGAGAGAGATCTCTTTTTAAATATATTGAAAGTTAGAAACGGAGATGGTTTTTTAAAATGTGCAAGATAACGTTTATGTAGCATTTCTTTATTGTCGAAATGATGACATTTATAACGGGATGAAATCAAAGTGAATGGCCTGCTGCTGCTGAATGCATGGGGCAAGTGACTGGAAAAAGTTTTAAAAGTTATTACATCGTTTCAGATAATAAATAATAATGATGATTCATTCTATTTAGGGGCGCTTTTCAAAGCACCCAAGGACACCTTACAATACATAACATATTCCAAGGAAAGGTTTTAAGACAGTACAAAGAATGCAGTCCGGGTGATGTGTTTTCTGTGGGGTGCAGATGAGAGAGCTGTCCAGAATGACCCCAAGATGTTGTGTTTGTGCTCTTGATAAGCCATTAGAACAGTAACATAAGTGTCTCCTGTTCACCAAAACATACCCATCTGTTATGGAAAAAGAAAGTATTCCAAAAGTAATCTGAATACTATTTATAAAATTCTGGGCTATATAAAAATCGCTGGCCCGCGATAGTGTCTATTGGTTACATTTCGGCCCTTGGACAAATGTAGTTGGTGATCCCTGTTGTAGAGTGACTGAGCCAGTTGCAGTATGAGGAAATCATTCCGTGAAACTGATACCACTTCATCTTGCTTCATATTTCCAAGGATCTTCCATAAACCAGGAGAAATTGCTTGGGAGAAAGTTGACTCTGCAATATCAGCCAGAACTAGGACTTTGGCCCTACCAGTTGCTTCAGTGTCTGAGACGGTCTTTGAAGGACATCTACGCATGTGGCGCCAAAGTTCTTTGCGGACAAACATGCCTTTACAATATACACAGTGCACATATTTGTTGGCATCCAGTGAGACATTTGATCTTCGTGGTCTTCGTTTTAGTTTCAGTGGTCCGCTTTGATTCTGCATTGTCTCTTGATTATGATGGTAATTACCTTTGTTTCGCAGCTTTTCAAGTAACCTTTTTCTCTCTTTAGAGTGTTTAGGGAACATAAATGCTTCAGCAATTTCAGGTTGTTCTTTCTCATGCTTCTTAAAGTGACGAGCAATCTTAGATTGAGGTTTATTTCAAACATAACAGTAATTGTTGAGGGTGCAAGAAGAGTCTTTGGGGTTTGCAACACTCTCAATTGTCGCCCACTCAGAGTAATGAGACTCTGTTACAGCTGTTGTCAGATTCTGAGGATTGCTTGTGGTAGGTTCATTATCAGAACTGGATGCCATATCAGGGATGAAATGTTCATGAAGTTGGAATTTGTCAGAGGTAGTAGCAGCCGTGTCTTGCTGTTCAACACAGTTCTTTGTAGAGACAGTTGGTGCAGTCTTACAATGGGGTGACTTTGAATCCCTGATGGTGGCAATTAGATGATCCCAATCAGTATTTGCTTCTGAGTCAGGAGGGCAGTCTTCATCGGCGCTGGATCCATCGCTGCTAGACGCAGTTTCAGGAATGTAGTCTTTATCACTGACGGAACCTTCATTACTAGAAAGGCAGATGTCCTTCATCTTAAAAAATAAAATAAAGGAACACCAAGTTTATATTTTTTTCATTATCCAAAGAAATCAGATATTTATATAAACACCGTACCGGTGAGTCGTTGTTCTTGATGAAGCAGGTTTTGTGCCATGAGGTTGAACATACTAAAAACACAATTACACAAGAAAAATGTACTGGTAACATTTCTTGTGCATTATTTTTTACATGTAATCACTGTGCATTTCACTATATAACAAAGAAGAAAGTAAGTCATTTAGAATCTAAGTTAAGTATTTGAAATTAAGTTTTTTTTATCGAAATGTTTATCATCTCAGAGTAAAAAATAAAACGGTGTTGTTTGACAGGTACTTACATTTATACGTAAAACCAATCCATTTCAGGCTTGAGACAGGTCCTGTGCAATCATGACAATTGTCCAAAGAGGAAATAACTGCACCGGTGAGTACATGATGACACTGTGGATACAAAATTGAACATAAACAAAATAAATATATATGTTATTTTAAGTGTGTTTGAGTGTGAAAATGTGACTCAGATACATTTAGGACATAATCCTTATGACAATGAAAAATAATAAGGTTAGTCTGCTTGGACACCTTATTTTATATAAAAAACATATTGTACTCATCATTTTGAAAATCTCTTAGCATCTGACTTAGAGCAGTTGCAGTAGTATTGAAAGTATGTCCTGCCTAAATTGTGTATCTTAGGTCAAGGCGTCATCAACGCTAACAAGCTGACAGCTATCCAACTTGCCATATATGTGACAAGGATTCCTCCCTTTAACAGTTTAACACGACTTTATTCAATTCATTAGCCAGCAATGAAAATAAAAATACATTATTAGCCCCATATAACATGTTAGGGCCTAAAAGCAATTGATCACAGAGCAATAATTGACAAAAATCTACTAACACATTGACTGTTGGCATGCTATGTGTGCAGCAGCCATCAGCATATCTCATCCAAGGAAGAAAGCTGATGAGCACAGTAGGACTGTAATGTTAACCATATTACAAGTTGGCATCCTCATTTTGTTTCATGAATGCCTTTGGTAGCGCTGCTCCTCTGTTCCAAATACGACTTCTCCTAACTCTTACTCTGAGCATTTATCTTTTCATGGTGCAGTAAATAACAGTCTACAAACTATGGCTTAAATAATATAGACACACATATGTTTCAATTTCTGGAATGTGACTAATCTTTCACAGCATTAAGACAAGTACAATACTGTCACAGGCCCAGTGTACATGTATTGTTTCCCTCTACAGCCAGACACATAAAGTGATTGTGATATGAAGTACAACTTGTCATTTTGGTTGGTGGGGAGGACGGAGGATCTCTCTCGGGCTAAGGGTTACAAGCTACTTCACAGGGAGCCTGAAATTGTAGCACAAAAAAAAGACACCGTTGTCACCTTGGTAGTGGTTTGATCTGACTTGTGTGCTGCAAAGGTTTATCAGTTATCGAGGTGTGCACATGCTGGACGAAGGCAATGATCTAATGTCTAGTCATGTCAACAGGTTGTAAAACATCTGTCCTTACAATGACTGCTGTCCCTACAAGACACCCTGTGACCAGACGGCCTTTATCTTTCTGTGTAGAATGACATTATACAAAAACCTTTCAATGTTGTCATTTTTAACTCCTGTTAAAATCATCTGTCCTTACAAGGACTGCTGTCCCTACAAGACACCCTGTGACCAGACGGCCATTTTCTTTCTGTGTATAACATTTAACCCGTTTCAATTTGACCCAACGTATGGGGAAACGGAGCCCCCTACCAAGACGATAGTCCTGGTAAAACAGCTTCAATCTATACCGGTCAGCGACACGCAACGTGCCAATGTGTGGAAAAACAATGCATTGAAACGTACCATCTTGTCCCCTGATGTGTTAGCAGTTGTACGATGTTCTGTCGCAGCCTCTCGTGTCCCACCACATACTTCCTGTAAATAAGTGAAAGATAGGAACGACATTAACACATTATCGACTCATTTCCATTCATCTATCAATGGGACACACATCTGAACATTAACACGACTTTATTCAATTCATTAGCCAGCAATGAAAATAAAAAGACATTATTAGCCCCATATAACATGGTAGGGCCTAAAAGCAATTGATCACAGAGCAATAATTGACAAATCTACTAACACATTGACTGTTGGCATGCTATGTGTGCAGCAGCCATCAGCATATCTCATCCAAGGAAGAAAGCTGATGAGCACAGTAGGACTGTAATGTTAACCATATTACAAGTTGGCATCCTCATTATGTTTCATGAATGCCATGGTAGCGCTGCTCCTCTGTTCCAAATAAACGCTATAAACGTTCCAAAATACCATCTTGTCGCCTGATGTGTTAGCAGTTATACGATGTTCGGTCACAGCCTCTCGTGTCCCACCACATACTTCCTGTAAATAAGTGAAAGATATTATTGACTCTTTTGTTATTAATCAGGTGAAATTCAGAAAATAATGTAAACACAGTACACATTTTTTACTGAAATAAATCAAATCTGCTTAACTGAGCTGAGTCGTAGTACCATGGAGAAAAATGCAAACTTTTTCCCTGTCAGTTAAGCAATGCATAACCTCACCTTTAAGCGCCAGGGCCAAGCAGAATCCCCATAGTTGTACGTTATCTCCTCCTCTGGGAATATTTCCTTTACAGAATATAGGCACAAGTGTGGGGTTCCTTTGACAATGATTTTTTTCACTCTGCAGTTTGGATTCCTGTGATTATCATTTGCAAGACGTCCAAGTGTTCCATCCTCTTTTGAAGCATTAATGCTGCAAGACAAATAGTCCAGATACAACATCATGTATCATGACAGAAAAGCACTGAATTCATACAAGAAGTCACTAGGAAACACATACATCTGATAATGGTCAAATATCCATTTGAGGTAATCAACAAGCAGCAAACTCATGACATCGAATAAGAAGATGTTATTTTTGACATCTAGATCTTCACTTACACCCAATATTCCACGGTACTACACCACAGAAGTTGACGGTGCAATATATTCCCGTGTAAAAACACCACGTCCTACAATAGCAAAAAAAATGCATTAACATTAAACATTTACCTATACCCAATTATTTGTAAATATTTGCCATAAGTGTGTTAGATGCCTAACACTGTTATCCACACAAGCTTCATCCAAGTTAGCCTCTGACATGTAAAGTGCCTTGCAGGTAAATACGGAGTAAAATCGTTTGATCAGCATGCACTCCTTTCTGCAATGAAGCTCCACAGTGATATGCACAAGGTGTTGGTTAACAGTACTTTGAAACGCTTAACATAGTGATGCCAACACTGCTAGGGTAGCTGTGATTTGACTATATCCAGGGGTGAGTTCACGATGAGATCACGATTATTTACTGGTATGAAGTGACACATTATTTTATATTGCATTTCATTTAAATGTAAATAAACAGAGCACTGCTTTAATCAGCATGTTCTGTCTAATGTTCAGATCAGATGTTGCAACATATTAGAAAATACTTGTTAAGCAATAGTACTTTGTTCATATACAAAATAAAACATAAAATGTCTACACAAATGTTATATTTTAAAGTTAAATGTACCATTATTGTGCACCGTCATAATTAAGAAGCTAAATTGAGAGGATAGACAATGTTGTGCTATCATAAGTTCTGTTGTACACATTTGATTTCAATAAATGATCATATGCATGGTTAAAAAGGCTTCATGATATAATAATAAGGGCCGGGTAGTTTGCTAACCCTGCCAAACAACCCTGGGGTGCATGGAGCAGACACCTTCACCATGGCTCCCCAAAAGTGTAGTCAAAGCATCTCTAAACACGGCGGGTGTCAGGCAGTTTAGGACACAATTGATTTGGTATACAGTGTTGTTTTTCAATGAGAGGGGCACACATTTACACATTACATATCCCGAAAACGTACATTATTGAAAATACGTGAGGCTGATGACCTAAGAGCAATGGCTAAACGGTCAGGGTTCCCTGTGTGCCCAGTTCGACCATATTAATGGAACAATGCTATACGGTCTTTGATACTACATACTGTATGAGATAGCTTACCTTTAAATGTGTTGATGAACCTGGCCTCTAGGAAGGGTTTGTCTCTGCCCAGAATTATATGGTCTATTGCATCCTGTTCAGGAGTCTTTCTCCTGCTCCTTTGTGTCATCCTTGCTAAAAAAAATAAAACAGGCTAAGTTTAATGTACCAAAGCATGGTTAACAATAACATCTCTTTGGGTAAAAAAAGACGCATTAGAAAAAAGAGGGGTCCAATATGAGGCATGATACACTCTTCCATTAAGGATGGTAGTTAATAAGAATGAACAACATTTGTAATGTTCATAACATCGACAAATAAATATTTCGACGGGACAAGTCGCGGAACATCGTTCTGGAGTGGAGTGCACCAGCTGGGTACAGAAAAACAACATCAGCCGTTAGCTGCTAGCACTCAAGCTCACAGCTCCTCATATCTGTTCAGAAACTAGACAAAAAGCTTAAAGCGAGCTGTAGTGGAAATGCGCCATAAATCGGACGTAGCTAAGCCAGACGTTTTAGTTAAGACCTCCTTTTTTACGCCGAGCTGGTGCACTCCGACGGCCGTGCACCTACAGTCAACAGCTTCGTCTGCATGTAACCTTAACCTATAGGTGCATGAAACGTTGCACGTTTCATTTGCAAAACACGGTAGTCCGCTCCTCCATGCATGCACAGATCATGCACTGAGGAGCCGCTCCGTTGAAACAGCATGACGGCTGCACGGGTGTGAGAGCTACACAGTAAGACACAGCACACATCTGTCTTGCCAGCATTTTAAAGTCAATTATTTACTCAAAAACAGGCCAGTAGTATAACTAGTAATCAACACACGAGTGGGCATAAATAGTCAGCCTTTTAATACCACATTGCATTTAATTCAGTTGTAAAGCGGAAGTCATTACCATGTGGTTCATGCTAAGCTAAACTGTGCTGACAGCAGAGCTAAAGGTTAATGTAACGTTTCCAGTCAAATGCAGTGTCTTGGTAGGATTAACTTACTAAATAACTAACTAACTTCATCCTATAATTGTTTTTAAACACACAAAACGCGATGGGGAGCTTGCCTCGTGGCGTACACTGAGCCGGACAAACAAAGTAATAAACGAACAGCTGCAGTTTTGATGCTAGGCTGTAGCTGGCCACCAAACAAACATTTAAATCCTTATATTTTGTTTCAAATACATGATAAAAATATCACTTACCAGTTTTGGTTAAAAGTCCGAATTGCCGTCAGCGATCTCCTCAGCCATGTACTACTGCTACGGTTTCTTGGTGAGACATTGACCGAAAACTGAAAGACCAATCCCTAATGAGAACCTGCCCGCGTGAAGACTGCTGGCCAATCCCTGATGAGAACCCGCCTGATTGACGCTTTAGCCACCCAATCAGTGAGCAGGTGTGTCCAGCCAATGAAAAGCGCTTATTTTGTGTAAAACGAGAGGGAAATGTGTATGAAACTGCAATATCATGAATCGGCTGTACGAGCGTTTTATACACAATGAGCACACACAAATATACACTAGAAATCAGGTATACGCGGTTTATAAGGACATACCGAGAAAAAGCGGGAGGGTTTTATTTACATGTTGATAAGTGCTTCTACACTGCGCGACTTGTGAGGACACCAGTTTTGTCTTCACAAGTCGAAATGTCCTTATAATGCTGGTGTGTATCCATGCAAATTGTCCTCATAATCCGGCCGGCCACACACACACACACACACACACACACACACACACACACACACACACACACACACACACACACACACACACACACACACACACACACACACACACACACACACACACACACACACACACACACACACACACACACACACACACACACACACACACACACACACACACACACACACACACACACACACACACACACACACACACACACACACACACACACACACACACACACACACACACACACACACACACACACACACACACACACACACACACACCCCAGACCAGTAATCCAAACCAAAATATCTTCCCTTCGTAGTATAAATTCCACGGGTGGAGCTGTCAATTCTTCCTGGTCCTCCGGACCGCCTGGAAATCTCTTACCGGTACTAAGGACCGGGTAGGACCGGCACACTTTCAACACTGGTTGCAACCCCGTTTTTAGAGATTTGGGTATGGAGGAAAAGAGAGAGGGTTGTGTTTTCTGACACTTGGTGAGTTCCCTGACACACCGGGGACACATATTCATGTATAAAAGACGTACAAAAGTGCATTTTGCATGATAGGTCCCCTTTAACTGAAATAGCCAAAAACAAATGTTTTAAAAAGTTACTGAGCTCTTACAAGAAAACCATCTGCATTTTTGTATTATTTTTGACGGGTAACTCTGTAATAGCTTAAATTAAATGGCACGAAACTGTTCATTTTGATATCCTGCTGATCACAAGTGCTCATATGACTACTTTCTGGCTGCTATGATGGACTCCTGAGTTTAAAACTGCCAGATTATTTTAAATTTATAAGAGGATTCAAAGCTGTCAGTTTATTGAAAATCCAGCTGCAGGAGCCCATATTACGTGGTCTGTTATGGATGTGTGATTTTTAGTGTATTTAAGACTTTTTAAACCAAATTGCATTGCTTGGCAACAGATTGTCTCCATGTGTAGCCTGCTTTCTGTCAGTGGATGTCATTATTATACTGCAACAGGAAATAAAATGGGATACATATAGAATGTTTTAAATTGTAAAATGGTCTATACATACAGTGGGCGACAAAACGCCACCATTTATGATGGGGTATAATTGAATGTCGCCCACTTTTGCTATTTATGTGTTCAATCGGAGAACGTAGAAAGGCTTATCTGTTTGTGTGTTCACATCTGCTGCCGTCTGGAGCAGACTGGCTGTCTGCTACCTCACTGTTCCACTGTCTCTGTCCTGAGCCCAGAGGACTCCACTGTTCAGATCAGAGAATGGAGGAGTGCTGGATCCCAAAGCCTCAAGTCTGAGGGGACTTATAGTCTCAACGCAATCACACCGCACAACCGCTACCACCTTAATAACTTTATTTTCTCCCTCCCCTTTCTCTGTTTGCTGTCTCTCCCAAACACTGTCTAATTCGAGATGTGTTCACTCATGGATGAAGTATATTTGTTGAGAATACCCCAGTAGGTATTGGGTTTAAAGACAACATCAAATGCTTGGATAGTCAGCCAAGCACAGCTGATTCCAAACACACACTGAAAATCACACATTCCCTCCAGTCGTCATCAGCCGCGTGATTTGATAAAATACTTGGCAGGACCCTGGGTTGACCTTTCTATCCGTCTGTTCTGTGACGACCTACGGCACGTAACCAGGCAACACTGCCTGAGATCTGAAGACTAGCCATTGAGTTTCTGAAAAGTCTGTGTGTGCGCGATATCACTGATATTTCTGTCTTGGTAATTGTGGAAGGTGCCTACTGGGGATTGGAGTCTCTTTGAGGCTCAAGAAACTGCCTACATAGGCCCAATGATTTTATCTTTAGATCAGCTCGGTGCAAAGCCTTTTTTCTCCACAATTTTGTCAAGTTTGTAAAACTAAAAGCATGATGTTGTCGAAGCTTTAAATTAATCAATGTATAATCATGCTCGTTTGATTCTCTTTGATGTTGTAAAAAAAAGGCTGATTGGCTCGATGAATTCAGGTATCTGTGCTTGCCTTTTTCGAGTTGAACATCCTGCTCTGCTACTCCTGCCAAGTTTCCCTTTACTTCTGGACAATAAGTACCACCCTCTCGTCATCTCTGCATTTTAAGAGTTTTACAGTTATCCCTGGTTCTGAAGGAAAGGATTAGTAGAAGATGAGAGAAAATCCTGAAGAGAGAAAGATGGAGATTTAGACAGTGGCAAATCGTGCCAGTTCCAATACTTTTAAGCAGCACATATGCAGTGACGGAGGCAGGCAATGTTTTTCACTTTCAAAACTCTTAGGCCTACGCCCCGTCCACACGGCGGCGTGCATTGCTCACTTTGTTCGCTTCAAAACTTGAGCAATGTTCAACTTTTGAAGCTTCGACGGAAGCGTCAGCCAATCAAATCATATACCAGTACAAGCCAGTGTTTCCCCTACCATTGTCTTGGCGGGGCGCTGCGCCCTGCCAATAGAGCCCCGCGCCCTGCCTGAAATTCAAGGTGTTTTTTGTTGTTGTATTTTTTATTTAAAAAAAAAAAATATATATATATATATATATATATATTTTTTATTTAAAAAAAAAATATATATATATATATATATATATATAGCACCAAATTGCAACTGAAGTAATCTATCTACGGTCACTTTTCACATTGAACATGTGCTCTTTTATTAAATAAAGTAAACTAAACGCCTATGTTATTTATCCAATGTATGTGCATGTTTCAGTGTCCACTGCTTTGCGTATTCACATTCTCCCTCCGCTCTGTTTCTGAAGGGCGGGGCTCCGCAATGTATGACAAGCAGACTGCTTGTTTAATGTTAGACTCACACCAATAGCTCAATATGATCATAACACGATTGCTTTCATATCAGAGACCAGATGAGGTGGAGCTGCCTCCAGCAATAGAGGATGAGGCAGAGAGAAGCAGCAGCAGCAGCAGCAGCAGCAGCAGCACAGGGTAGCAGCAGGTATGTTATAAGGCCTCGGCTGGCATATGCTACCGGTCTGATCTTACCATCTTGTTCCTGAGAAAGGACTGCTCCCAGTCCACTGTGGCTCGCATCCACTTCCAGAACAAAGGGCAGAGAAAAGTTGGCATAGGCTAGCAGTTTACGCTTCAGGCGTTCGAAACTCTGCTCATGCTGCTCAGTCCACATTGCTGTCAAATTCTTGTTAGATTCCCTCCGAGTCTTGGTACCTCCCAATTCAGCAGTCAGCCGATGCAGCGGGGCTTCAAGCTTTTCAAAGCCGTCCACAAACCGCCGGTACTAGCTAGCAAAGCCAAGGAATGACCGCAACTCAGTTACATTGGTGGGACGTGGCCACTTTGATACTGCCTCGATCTTGCAAGGGTCAGTAGCCACACCCTCTTTGGAGATGACATGTCCCAAGTAGTCAACTTCCTCTCTGAAGAAGCAACACCTCTCCAGCTTAGCCTTGAGGTTCTCCTGCTTCAGCCGTTCCAACACAGCACCCCGATGCTCCATATGTTGGGCTGCAGTGGATGAGAAAACAACAACATCATCTAACAGAGACTAACAATGTTGGGCCCCAAATATTCTCTCCATTAGCCTTTGGAAGGTACTTGGGGCATTGCAAAGCCCAAAAGGCATTCTGTTCCACTCAAAAAGGCTGAATGGGGTACAGAAGACAGTTTTCATCTTATCCTTCTCTGTGACAGGGACTTGATACCCACTAGCCAGATCCAGCGTGGAGAACCAACGGGCCCCCGAAAGTGCGTCTAGGAATTCCTCAATCCGTGGCAAAGGGAAGGCCTCTTTTCGGTTCTTGTTGTTAAGCAGCCGGTAATCGACGGACATCTGAATAGTGCCATCTTTCTTTTTGGCCAGGGCAATAGGCGATGCGTAAGGGCTACTGCTCTCCCTGATCACCCGTGACTCAAGAAGCTGGTGCATGTGGGTTTTAACCGTGTCATACTCTGAGGGCGGGATACGTCTGTACCTCTGGCGTATTGGTATTTCATCGAGCACTCGAATGTCATGTGAGATCACTGCAAACCCAAACTCACTGCAAATCAAAATTCACTACAAACTGTGTCCCAGTGCTCCTACCACTAGAAGCCGTGAAGGGAATCCGACTGTGTGCCTAGCCTCCACCACTAGCTGGCTCCAACTCCACTACAAGGGGAAAATAAACAACAAATGAGTATAAAGCAGAAGAAACAATTATCCAGTTGGTCCAAACGAGCAAACAGTAAAATACAGTAAAATCCAAAATATAAGACAGCAAAACTAAACTGAAACAAAAACCTAACTGTAGCAAAACAGCAGCTGATACCACCTAGTAGGAAAAACACATTGTACATTAAATTACAATACAGTACACATTTAAATCTTTTAGCTTAGGTAATTATAAACTTACCACTACTCAGTATGATTAATACTAAAGTACCATAGACCAACACACATCCCTCCAGGTTAACAGGAACTTCAGACATCACATTTGGCCAAAGGAACACCAGATGAACCAGGATACAAGCTGACAGTAGGCTAATACAAATGAATGTAATTCAGTGCTAATATAAAATGCACATGAGGATTAAGTTGCTGATCAAACATGACATCCAGTATCTGACAATTTATCTACCCTTAAGGTGGCCATGTGGCAACAGGCAGGCAGCAAATTAACCAAAGGCTGCCATGATGCCACAGGTGCCTTAAATACCCCTGAGTTAATTAGGGGTTGACTCTGGGGGAGGAGTTGACCTACTTTAGGTGATGGTGAGTTCAGGGCCTAGAGATGAGTGTGGGACAGTTACCTGAACCCAGTGTTCCTGCTACATCTGCAAAGGCTAAAATCAAAATGTTCATGCCAGAGGGAGTTTCTCTCTTTTGTTTGCATCAGTAACATAGTGACATCACTATGTAACGCTTCTATTGGCTAGCACTCAAATACATTGTATGTGATAGGCTAAGGGGCGGGACATTTCTAAGCAATTGCCTACAGACAAAAGAGCCGACCAGCAGTGGCGTTGTCTCCTGAGGTTTTTTCGGATTGTAGTTATAATTTGAATAAATTAATAAAAACACTTCGTTTAGTTTCGGAAATTCTTTGTGTGTTGCTGCCGGCCCATCTCTCCCCCATTCTCATTGAGTATTTTACAAAGAGTGAAACAGCGCCCCTCTAGATGTTATGGTAAAACTGTAGATTGCACTCTCTGTTGTGAGAGGAGGCCAGCCGAAATTGGCTTCCCTTGGTGAAAAAAAATGGAGGGATTGACCAATCAGACAAGGCTCACGTCATGCCCCTGCCAACCTGTGATTAGTCAGGGCCATGCCAAGGGAAGCCAGAGGCGGCTGGCTTCCCTTGCCTCACAATCCAATCAAATCGCATCAATTTAGTGTTGTCCTAAAACCCGGAAGTAAGCTGCGCTCTGTTTCCCTAGACAAAAAGGCAATGGGATTTCTTCATAGGATTTTGGAAAATAGCTCGAAATAAGGTCAGTGGAAAACGAACCTGTTAGATAAATGCACGTTTTGTTCAGTCGGATAATATCGACATGTCTCCCCTACTTTTATAATTTTCGAATCATAAATCTAATCGATAGAAGATAGATAGCGTCACTGCGTCACTCTCACCGCCATTAGAAAGTAGCAAGCAACTGAAGCAAGTGCAATTATGGAGGGTGGAGATTTGGAGTATTTAATCAAAAATAATTGTACTAAACTTCTGCTACAGCAGCAACAACAAATACAATCTGATGACAGGCCAATGCCCAAACTGGAGCTGTGTACAGCGAGGAACAAAGGAGCGAATCGGACGTAAAACGTTAAAGGTCTCCTGATTTAGTTGGTGAATGAATGCTGAGTTTGCTTATTAGAGTCTGGGCTGGAGAGTGCGTGCGGACCTGTCGGTTAGATAACAGGCGTGTGTAAGTCCTGCATCTGTATGATACAAATGTGTGTAAAATGATACCGGGTGCTGTAATCTTTCATCTGGTTACGTTATTACATTGACCACCACACCCCCGATCCAAAAGAAAGGACGTATCATTGGCTTCCCCAATTTTTTCCCCACGCCACGCTACTGCCGACCAGGTAACCAATCAGAGCAGATTGGGCTCTGGTTTCAGACAGAGGGTGAAAAGAGGTGCTGCAGCACAGGCAGGATGAGAAAAATAAAGAGCTTTTTGAACATTAAAGCATGGAGACATGTCACAGAAGAGGCACTAAAAACAATATATTAAACCTGAACATTTGCATAATAGGGCCCTTTTTAATTCCTATGTTATATCACACGCCAGTTTGATAGAAAATGATCAACAGAGGGTACATTGCAGTAGGCCCTGGCCTCAAGACAATTCAGGTGGTGATACACGGTCTACAGTGTGGGACGTAGAGCAGACAAAATGTGAGTGACAAAATCTGCTAACAGCCTATGATGTCTCATGCAGAGGTGTTATTGAGTCTGCAGGAGTTGTCAGAGTGTGTTTATGTGGGGGTTACACATTCATAATCAACGGGCATTTCAAAACCAAAAAGAAATGTTTTGCCTTTATTCAACTTTTCTTTTAAGAGTTTTTATCAGCACTTCATAATCCTCTGAGACAGAAATGCAATCAAGCCATTCACAGTAAACACATCAACACCTCTAATTTCTGAAATTACTTTGATTCCAAACTGAAAAGCAGCTAGGAATACTAATTTGAAAATCCCTTCTTTAATGTAATGCATCAACCAATAACTGTCACTACATTTCATACAAAAGTTCTGAAATGATTAGGGCTGTCAGTCGATTATAATAAAGTTAATTGCAAATTAATCGCACATTTTTTATCTGTTCTAAATGCACGTGCAAGTTTTTAATACTCTTATCAACATACTGTATGAGTGGACAAATATGCTTTATGCAAATGTTTGTTTATTATCATTGGAACAATGACAAATATTCTCCTGAATATTGTCAACACAACAACCTGGAACCTCTCTCTCTCTTACACTCTCTCCCAACCCTGTGTACTTCTCTGCACTGACTCGCCAGTTGCTCAAACAGACAAGCCTGTTTACAGTTGTCGGCGAAATGCTGCTCCTCTGTCTTCATAGCAGTCAAAGCATGAGACTGAAGTTCCCACTGTAGGTCAAAATAATGCGCTGTGATGTCGACACGATGGATACTATCCCGATTATCTAACGCAGCACCCATGGACGCAGCACCCCTATCTGCAAGGCTCCACTAGCACCCACCCGCAAGCGAACAGCAGGAGCGGGGCTGTCAGCATCAGCTGTGTGCTTGGCTTGCCGTTTAACACACCTTTTCTTGTATCCATATATCTCTCGCTAGAATATCCCTCCATCCAACTAACAACAACAACAACAACAACAACAACAACAACAACAACAACAACGTCAAGCCTTTGCACTCTCAAACTATGGGGCGGCCGAGGACAAATACACATGCGTTAATCGCACGTTAAAACAATTAGTGGCATTAAAAAAAGATTGCATTAACTTGACAGCCCTAGACATTATTTTACTTCACACGCTGATGCTATATTTGCTGTTTATACTGACAATACTGGCTGTTGGCTTTTTTGATATCAGAGGCACAAACATCCCACAGATTGTATTTGTTATTAGCACTTGACTGCAGATTATATATTCAGCTGATTAAAAATGTAGTGAATGCAGCACACAGCTGGCAGGGTAGCTGCACACTTAGACCCATCATACACCATCTCATCTGAATATCAAAGATATAGAAATCCAAACTAGCACTACTGAATAAGAACCAGACACGCTTAGCATATCTGGTGTGAGGGGTAGGGTTAGGGTTAGGGGTAGGGGTAGGGTTAGGGTAATGTTGTGAATCGAGTGGCCTGTGTTCGTCGTCCATAACATACGCCTGCCCACACCATAACCCCACCACCACCATGGGCCACTCGATTCATAACATTACCCTAACCCTAACCCTAACCCTCACACCAGATACTGACTGGTTTTCGGACCCCCCCAGACCCCCCCAATAAAGCAAAACTGCACGTTTCAGAGTGGCCTTTTATTGTGGCCAGCCTAAGGCACACCTGTGCAATAATCATGCTGTCTAATCAGCATCTTGATATGCCACACCTGTGAGGTGGGATGTATTATCTCGGCAAAGGAGAAGTGCTCACTATCACAGATTTTTTCAGATTTGTGAACAATATTTGAGAAAAATGGTTATTTTGTGTATATAGAAAATGTTTTAGATATTTGAGTTCATCTCATGAAAAATGGGAGCAAAAACAAAAGTGTTGCGTTTATATTTTTGTTCAGTGTACATTATCACCCGTCGGTCTGTACACAACTCTGGGGGGACGGGGGACGCACACTCGCTCGTGAACTGTTAGCGCCGTGTTATGCATGCCCACTGCACCTCGCGGAAGCGCGCACAGCGTAAAGCAAATACTCACAGACATTTCAATGATCTGTCCGGCAAATGTAGGTTTGGAAACTATATCATGATTTTGGTCGGGCATGCATAACACGGCATAATACCGGAGCCCCTCTGCGGGGAAACTTTGGCGCTGTTCTGAGTTTTCAGATTTTTCCGTCATTGTTAAATAAAACCTGTCATAGACGGAAAATATTCAGTTAACGCGACCTCTGTAGCCAATATAAGGCTTAGCAGCACAGATAAATGTGGGCTCACTATTTGGCAAGCAACCGGTCACAGTTGCCCTGTTTATTTCATGTCTTATAAAAGCTTATTAATGATTTATAAAGTGTTGACAACCTAATTAATAAATGAATTACAAACTATTCGTACACCCTTTATAAGGGTAGTCTTATTGTAAAGTGGCAACAGTTTAAAAGTACATGTGTTTAAGGCCAGTAGTTTAATAATTGTGGAAATATTTTCTGCCTGAAATTTTTTTATATGCAATTACCAATGCCTATAATCCGTTAACTTAAAAAGAGGGAGAAGGGATCCCGTACGCCATTGGACAGGTCAGACAGGTGGAAGCAGACCGGCTCATTGCACCGCAGCCAGGCTTCTGGTCTAACTGGAGAACTGTCGGCAGTGAGCAACTCTTTATTGGTTTTCCAAGAAGCCATTTCTCAAGGGATATTTGGGGTGTCTGAACAGATGTTTAAGAATAGAGTGGTGGGTGCTAGGTTCAGTGTTATGGCCTCTATATTTTGGACCAATCAGCAATGGACTGGTCAGGGTCATGCATCCGAGCTACGGCAAGGGACCTCCTACTCCTGGCACACACTTATCAGCTGATTAAATGGCCATTATCAGTTGTCATGTGTTGAGGTTGTATGGCCCAACTCTACCCTTTAATTGTCTCAGTAGGACTTTACCATCTATTGAATAGCTGAATAACAGCATGGAAGTTCAAAATTGTTCATGAAGAAAGCTGGAAATCAATGTTCATTCAAATAAAAAAGTGGGACTGAAATAAAACATCGAAGTAGTAGCCAGCAACACTAAAAGATTGATCTGAAAGATGCTCGAACAATCCGTAGAGCTGAAGGGAAGTGCAGCGATTGGTGATAATTACCTCTGTAAAATATTTGATATTTGCAGTACTAGTTGTAGCTCCGTTTTCTTGTTTGTCAGCAGTTTTACAGAAAGAGAGAACTGGCACAAGTTTTCAGAAACTTTTTGGAAGGATGCATAATGGACATAAAGAACCCATTACATTATGGAGTGGATCCGATTAACATAGCGGATCCGAACAACAGGGCAGAGCAATAGACATATTGACAAGCGCAGCTTTAAAGCAAATTAAAAACCCTCCTTGTATGCACTGTAACACCTGAATCCATTGCCGTGTATCCTGCTCTGGCCGGCCTCCATCTTGAAGAGAATGGCTGTGCACAGGGAGCTCCCTCATTAGCTTCTTTTCTGGCTCATACTCTATTTTGGATGCAAACCATACACTTATTGCCTTTGCAGCTGCTCAAACATGGAGAACAGTGCTCTGATTAAGTGGCCTTAATGAGTTCCCATTTAAATAACGCCAGGTTATAACTGAATAGTGCAAAGTAACAGTATTACATAAACACACTTTCTATGTTTCAATAAGAAAATGTTTATTGTTACATTATCCATTATGCACCAAATTGACTCTTGAACACCAACCAAGAATATGGGGTCATTATGCTGTGAAGGAACAGCAAGTGCTGAGAGTGCCAGATCAACTGTTACTGAGATGTTTTCACTTCTTTTCAGTATCACCATTAGGCCAGGATTGCTGTGCAAAAGTCAACACATCCATTATACAGTGGCAGTGTACAGTAGGTGGTTGAGATGACACTGGTCACGCCAAAACATGACATTATTGAACAATATAATTGAACAATGTTGTCCTAATGAACACTATTGTCCCAATTTCCCTAATGGCTGCATGGCCATGTCCAATCTTTGCTTTAACAACTTAAAATCTTCTTGAGTTTCTCTGAGATTCAATGAAACTTAAAGGCAAAAATACAAAGCCACTGTTGTTGTAGGTGTATGGAAAAGGTAGAGGCAATAACACAGTTTGACTTTTAACATCACAATACCAACTAGGCAATTTCATAAAACCGAGAACTTAGATTTTTATAATATTTCAGACATTGGTTGTAATTCCTTTATTCTCGTTTTTTGTTGGCAAGTAACACATTCATCTAGTCCTCACGTGCACTGTAGCATGTTTCCTGCAAGTTTAACATAAATCTATTTTTAAATACTTTTCCTCATTAACACCACTTTGTGTCTGTGCGGCTGTTCTCAGCCTCATCAACTTGCAGTCATGATTTTAACAACATTCAATTTATTTTCTGGTTGCAGACGTCCTCAGGGTGAATTATAAACCCAAATGAGGGCCAGAGAGAGCTCATCTAAATTCTCTTCTCTTGATTGCAGCAGCCTGATGCACAAGAATACTGACAGAGAGATACATATGAGGCTGAACAGTGTTTGGTAACAGAAGTTATTTTCCATTGAAGGTTAGAAGCCACTTCTCCGTTCTTCATGGATTTGCTGACCTACATTCTCAAAGTCAAATGTTGCTATCATGGTTTTTGACACTTCTTTAAAAATTAACAACTTTTCCAGAAAACCCTTCGCCTTAGCTTCATCTGAGGTTCAGGATTTTGGCCCTACCTTGGTGAAAGCCTCTACAGGGCAATGGTTTACAGGAAGGAGTGACACAATCAATTTGCAGAGCAACTGACACAATCAGCGACTACATAAATCATATCAGCACAGCCAGGCCCCCAGGCGCCTGCTGAGCTGACAGTTTCATGGCTCACCTCCAGAATGCAACCTGTCAATCATCGGTGTGACAGATTCCAGAGGGCAGGTACTCTACACTGTCACAGTGATATCTCAGGCTGTGGGGCTTATTTTTAAAAGTGCGAAAGCTGTAATGATTTACAGATTACCTGCTTAAACCTGCAATCACACCATTGCATTGCTACTTAACAAGATCAGAATCATAATCTCATGTCCTTGGCTCGGCAGAATGATTCCTAACATGTTCATGAAATCAAACTCTTTCGATACTTGCAGAAGCCAATAAAGTACTCAACATTGGGTAATAACATCTCAGTATAGTATTTTTTGTTGTGAGTGTCAGAGTCCCCAATGTGTGTGTTGGATTGATATGAAACTGTTCTTCCTGCCTGTGCAAAAGTGATTCACAGAAAACAATACATGTGGGCAATGCAATTTCACAGTTTTTGATTTTATATTTGATTTCCCTAGTGCTGCTATTTCTCATTGGATTTTATTGGGAAGCAGTCACAGGGATGTATTGTTAAATACCGTTTTGATACTTGGTTTCTTCTTTGTAAATGTTACATTGTTTTGTTGTCTTACATAATACACTTAGAAACATCTTATTGATATTTTATTCAATTATTTATTTTCAGAAAGCAACGGAATGTAATCAGGCTACAATACTTTTATATTTTGATACTACATTTGTTTTCAGGTAACTACTAATTGTAAGGGAATGTATTTTTGAAGTAACCCTCCCAACCCTGGATGTAACTATACAATCAGTTTTGCAGTACGTGTTTTTGTCTAAATATCCAAAAGGTGATGGACATGGTGTATCTTAACTTTGTTCCATTGCAGGCTCTGAAAGTTCAGTATCTTGTGACAGGTGGTGGAGGCGGACGTTTAACACTTTGCCTGGTCATATGTAGCAGCTCGTAGGCTCTGCATGCTGTTCTGAGTGACTAACTGACACAAGCCTCAGCACCCTCTGGAATGATACTTTTATTGCTCACTTTCAGGCTCTCAGTACCAGTGAAACTCGGGTAAATTAAAAACATGTTGGTTATATCATTTTAGATTGTATTAGTACTCTCATTCCCTTTATATTGCTTGGTTAGAGTGTTTGCATGAGATTCAGTTGTTGATGACATATTTTTTGGATCTTTATCTGAAGTACCACAATGTATGAATACTCTGTTATAGTCAAGTTGCAAAAGTAAAAGTACAGAAGTTAAGCAAAGAGTGTTCAACAAGAAGCAGTATTGCCCCTCCCGTATTATTAGATTATCCTTACTTATTTACAAAGGTGTATGATGTAGTCGGTCAAAGTGGAGCGAATTCAATCAGTCTATTAATAAATCAAACAGTCCGGAAGGCATCAAAGGAAACGTTAGTGTCGGATATATCCTGGTGCAGACATGTTTGTGTAAAGCACATTAAACTACAATCCAGATATATCACTTATGGCTAACACGGTTAGCTCATCCATTTCATTAGCCAGAGTTGTTACGTTGCCCATGATCAATCAATCAATCAATAGGATACGGCTGTAATAGGCCTAAGGCCTTTTAGTCGCTCATAAATAAATGAGTAGATCACTGATTCTTTATTTACTATGGATGCTGGCAACAGTCACATAGTCCAAAGTGAAGGTGATGTTTGACCAGTAGTGGTCGAGGCGGGACTTGAGACCGTCTTGGATGTGACAACGCTTTCTGGCAGATCATTCCACAAGTCAACCACACGCAGGCTAAACAAGTTGCGGCGGATAGCCAGTCTTGAGTACTGTTTCTTCAACTAGAGGCAGTGTCCACGAGTCCTGGTGTTATAATCCCGTTGTAGTGGGCATGATGTTTTGTAGATGTTGTGGAGATATTTGAAAACTTCGATCATAACTCCCCTCGCCCTTCTATAATACATACATACTCGGGATTTTCAGACTTTGTAGTCGTTCTTGATATGGTAGGTCCTTTAGTTCTGGAACCAGCTTCGTTGCCCTTCTCTGTATTTTCTCGATGAGCTCAGCATCCTTTTTGTACATGGGGGACCAAGCGACATGATGCTGAGATGGGGGGGACACTGCTTATATTATTTCCTATTCTCGGATCCAGCACGCCTCCGGCTTCTCTTCAGTGTACCCTGCATCCTCTGTGTCTAATTCCAGATTTCCAAAGGGATGGCTGTTGGTCCGACCACTATGCTAGCCAGCTTTAGCACGATTAGCTTCTCCCTTGTGTAAACAAGGCAGCCATGGGGACAGACTGTGGTGTGGATGCACAACAGCAGCAACTCAACGGTGAAAAAACCCAACAAAATCTCTCTCTCAAAGAACTTGTTAGAGAGAGCACAGCTCTAGAAGTTAGTTATAGAAAAATAGTAAGTACGGTTGGCGAATGCATGCGCACTATGTTCTATCTTATTTTGATACTGTTGGGAAATGTATTCCTTAACAATTCATTTTAAAATCTCAGGCATGTAAAAAGCATGATAAATGAAATATTCAAGTAAAACTCTACGTAAAGTATTGAGTCTATGCGTTTTACACCACAAGAGTGGCGTGGAACAGGGTTTCCGCTAGGATTTTTTCTCGCCGGTCAAATGTCCGGGCAGAATTTATTTTACCGGACTAATTTGAAACTTACCGGTCATATTTCAATAATAATAATAGTTGTGTAGCAGAGTTTCCGTTAGCAGGTAATTACCGGACTATGAGCAGATATGCTTCAGTTTAAAACTCAGTTCACGGGCTCATTTTTATATTGCTTCAGTTTATAATCGTAACAGATCGAAAAATTCAGATTCATTTTTCAATAAATGATTCCACAAACAACAAACAACATAATTATTACATTCAAACAAACTACTTGTAGTAGATAACGTACATTATTCAGAAGTTTACATCAACTTTGAATAATAACACGGGAGAAACGGATCCTCTCCCTCCCCCTCTCTCTCTCTCTCCTGACAGCACGTCAGTTTCTCAAGCAGCTCGCTAAACAGAGGGCGGGGCTTCAGGTGATCCTGCAGAGCTGCGTGTCTCGGTCAGACTCAGCAGCTGATCTGATCTCTCTCTCGCTCCGGTTACACTTCACTCGCGTTTATGTCCATATCGATCAGATCCAGCTCTCCTGATCGGCCTTTATAGAGAGCACCGATCAAACTATTAAGAGTGAATATCGGCCGATAATGACCGGCGGCCGATCGATCGGAGCCTCCCTAATTATTACCAGACATTTTGACCGTCAGGTTTTGAATTTACCGGTTTTTTATAAATGTTACCAGCTAAAAACCGGTAATTACCGGCTAACGGAAACCCTGGCGTGGAAGTGATTGCACATTTACGCAAACAGTGCAAAATATAGGCCTAGTATTTATCCGATGCCAATATATAATTGTTACATTATTTCGCAGTATGATTACAGCATGTGAGCTGTAAGTAGCTTGTTCACATCCAATTATCACCGCAGCAAGCAACATCAGCCTGCGCATCAACTGGAGTGACAATTTTGAGGCACTCCTTCGAGGCTATAGCCTGCCAATCAACCTGCTCACACAGGTAATGTATCTGTGCACACACACACACATGCCTGCCTACACTCAGATATGTTCTTACCTGCCAATCCATCTTGACAGACAGGGTTGAGGCACACTTCCTGTGACAGAAGAGGCAGCGGCGCAGGTACAGTAGATAGCAGCAGGAGCGAGGATGTGCAGAAAGAAATGTGCCGATTTCTTTGTCTTTGTGAGCACCCCCGTTATGATTACAATGTTTTACAAAATGGCTGGGAGCCGGAGAGAAACACAGAGCGGCTGTGTCATGCTGCTGCAGCTCTGCCTGAGTGTTACCCCTATGGAGAACATTGTCAGCATAGACACAATGCATTATTTATGATCCAACACCCTCAGAGACATGTTCTCATTGCTATAGACAATAGCTGGTGTTCCATCCAAGTAGTTCATCATGCAAATGCTGATGTAACGCATTAGAGAGGTAGAATGGGAAAATAATATTTCAATATTAAGGTTATTTTTTTAAACAAAATGTTGTGTTATCATATTTTTTCTCGGGCATCGTGTTCATTCTTTTTTGAAAAGAATAAAGAAGGAAGAATTTATTTAATCAATTATTTAATCATAATAATAATTTTAAACGTATTTTTATATAAATTTGAAAAATAAATAAAATGATGTTTTTTGAACAGCTTTACTAATGTTTTTTTTTATTTTATTTGTCTACTATATGACCTTGTTTTTTTTAAAGTTAGCTTTCATTTAATATAAATCCTGATATTTACACTCTCCATTTACGCAGCAGTCAATACATCTACTGCAGAAGCTAACATTAGCTGTCGACCAACATTTGAGGTTATATTCAGCCTCTTGCTAATTAATTTGTAATTACTATTAAGCTACAACTATCTGGCCCTGAAGAAATCCCAGTTTCTATGTCCTTGGCAAACATATCAATTAAGGCCATTGGATGTCTGTAGGGTACAATGATGTTAAACTGGCCCTACAGGACTGTCTTTAATTAACCACTGGAAAAAGAGCTAGACTGTAATGAGTGTACTGGTGAAATGACAGAAAGGCGCTAGGTGATGACACACTAACGTCAGTGTGTTGTTTGGACATGCATCATATTTCAACAGACATAATCTAATTCAGGAAATATTACAATGATGAGGAGCAGCAACAATGTATCTAGGACATTAGAAATATTTGTAAGAGCTTGTCTTATTATTATCCTTTCATCATGTTTGTTCTACGATATAAAGTATGTGTTGCTAATTCAAGACTAAATCAACTACTAAACATTAGCACGCTGACACAAGTCCGCCTTTAGCTTAGCGGTGGTGACGCACAGGCTACACTCACAGTAAATACAAATAAAACACAGCTTTTGCTTGTTGCATCTAATTCTGTTGCGTCTCCAGGTGAATGAATTGAAAACTAAATGCTGTTCTGGCTGAACATGGCTTACTCATCAATGCCATTCGGGACATGTAACATGATTGGTCACGTATTTGGGAGCTAAATGTAAAGCTAACATTCATTCACATTCAAATCATAGTAGATAACCTGCTTGGAAAATTGACTTTAAGGCTTTATGTAATCTTAATGTAACTTTAAAGAGTTACAGAAAAGTCAAAGTTAATGCTGCACTATTTTTGAACCATCCCCTCAGAGAATAAACACTATTAGCATAGTAAATATGCTGATGACAAAGGCTGCATGACCATTTGGATGAATGTCAGTCTCTGACCTTGCAAATGGACAACTGGGTGCCCTGCCACTTCTCATCGCTCCTATACTCACATCTCTCTCTATCTCCTCACCCCATCTCCCACTCACTAAACGTGGCCTGAGAGGCAGCATTGCTGAGGCTATTACCTATTTATTGCTGTGCAGATACACTCAGAGCCTCATGGCTTTGTAATTAAAGCTTATCCTGCCTCAGATGAAGATATGGAAATAGCATTACTTCTAAGATGGAACCGATACAAAAAAAAACAGCAGCCTTTTGCTTCCTCCTGGCGTCAAGCTCATTTGTAAGCATGGGAGGAATTTTGCTGAGCCAAAATATATCAAAATATGTTTTCAGATAGTTGGTTGGCTTAGGGCGTACTTGATTTACTTAACAGTTAATGTGAATATAAGAAAAAAAAAATGGTAATTTACAATGTATCATGTTAGTTAATTACATAAATTAAATTTATTCATTGATGGATATCTAATTTCCTCACATTCTAACAAACAAACTAAAGCTAACAATAAACAAAAGTATATTCATCAGCGTACATCGTATTTATCACTGTCCATGATAACTACAAATTCCTTTCGCTGTTGATAAATGATAAGCATGTATGAAAATAATATGATAATTGCCAATGTTGGTAACAAGTAGTATGCTGCATCAAACGCAGTGTGTAGTTATATTTATAGCTGGTCCAATTATGTAATTTTCTGCCTTTTTATATCCTTATTTACATTTTTTAAGTGATAATACACTAAGGAATGTGGTTTTATATTTCCTCAATGAACAGAATGAATTCAATAGAATGAAATATGTAGGTTTGGACATCAGGGCTGATGTTGGTCCACAAGAATGTATGTCGACCTTTAGGAAACTTGATAACTCTGTTTATTCAGCGTACATTCAGGGGCATTTTAGCTGACCTACTTTTAGAGCACTTGTGCAAAACCTTGCACAGGCGCTTTTACTTGAGTCTTTCCAACACTGATGAGCAGAGGTGGTTTAATGACCCCATTCTCTAGCAAGTTTCAAAAGTATGATATTGTAAGGACCTGTAGCCACTGGACATTTTAACCTGGGACCAATCCTGTGAACAGAAAGTTGAAGTGAGAATTGCATTTTAGTTGGAGTTTTACTTTGAGACTTTTTTGACTGGCACAGTTTTCTACCTCCTTTGTGTACTAGACCTGGCTGAAGACAAATGACGTCCCAATCCGAACACATCCATCAGAAAATAGCAAATAACTATTAACAGAACTGGTACATTGTTTTAAATACGAACACCTTTGATTTATGCTGCATGGATTAATGTGATTACAGTTAATAAACCTGCAGGATAATGAGTTATGGAAATTCCAGTTTGTGGAAGCTTCAGCTCACTGCCTAATAAACATCATTCATAATCAGCTCCTTAGTATACAGATAGATTTGTGCCCCCACACACACACTGCCACAGCAGATGGCCAATATTTGGCATGCAGAAATGGAGTGACAGGAGGTAAATTAGAGCTTTAATTTATTAAATTAATATTGGCATGGATAATTGCAAGGAAATCTATGGTATAAAGGATAATCCGAATAATCATCTCATACATGACATATGGTAAATTGGTCCACTTTCCTACCTGGAGCTACCGTCATTTGATACATACCATTTGTAGAAGAAAAATCACATTATTGGATTATATTTATAAAGTGCCACTTATTCCATCCTGACTAAACCAGCCTGAAATGTATTTGCTAAATGACAACGCAAAAACATTTTCTTAATATTCCCTTTATGCGGATGGTAATTCAGTATAAAAAATCATTACCTTCGGGCAAGACACGCAATTCAGTTTGGGAAGTCTTGATAATGTACTTAAAAAATATATTTCAAATGGATATTGAACGAGAAGGCTGCAGGGCAGTTATGAATACCAACGTTTGCTTATGACTTCGAAAGTATGTAATATACTGATAAATGCAGAGAGAACAAGCTATTTTTGCAATACTATGAAACCTGTGATTCACATTTGTTATTTGTACCTAATGTCTTGAAGCTTGGCACCTTGCATGATGGTAAAAGTAAGGACAACAGAGAAATGAATGATGGCTACATTCTTAAAAATGCATTGTTGTTTCCATTGAGTTATGACTACATGCTTATTTGTCAATAATGTATACTTTTTAACATGCTGTTTAGCGCTAATTAGCAAAGACATAGTTCTGACAGGCTAAACTAAGAATGTTGAGGGGCTAATTAGCAAAAAGCTAGCATGCTTACAGGCTATACTGAAAATTTATTTGGTGCTAATTAGCAAACAGCTAGCACGCTAACAGGCTAAAACTAACGATGTTAAAATAGATAGGATTATACCTGTTTGACATCAGCGTGCACATTTTCTATGAATAATTCATGGGACAAATTCTCACATTCTTACTATCAGGTACTATTTTTACATGTGACAGTCCTGTTTCCTCACCCGCACAAAGTCAGATATGTCCTTGATGAAGAATCATTTTTGAACATCTGCAGCCGTGTAGAAAGTGTGTCTCCATGTGGTGTCAGTCTGTATGCAAATACAAGAGGTTACAATGTGTTCTAATAGAATGGAAAACAGATGACAATCCTATTTCCTTTGAGACTTCCCTGTGCACTCTCTTCTACCAAATCAATTATCCCAAAGGCAGCATTCTGTAATAGGAAGCTGGGTGGGCATTTTTTAACAGAGTGGGCTGGCTGCACGAATCCAAACACGGAGTGTGTGATTACAGTGATGAGGGCATTGAAATCCTGTAATTGAGTCATGCAACATTATGATTGCAAACTGATTGAATATAATTAGCTGCGGGTTTTACTTTGTTTGCTTGCTTCCTTTAATTAAAATACTTTTATTTTCACTTTGTCAGAGTAGATTCACATTATGTGGTTAGATAAGTGATTAGCCCGGTGAGGCCGCTGAGATAATTCATCTTCCAATAGTACAATAGTGTGCTGTGGTTGCAGATTGCCCTCCCCCATTTATATTGACTCAGTGACTATGTTGTAAATCAGTGTTTCTCAAACTTTATATCATAATGCACCACCAATGAAAATATGTGATGAAAAAAAGCCTATATAAAGAGATCCAATTCAGCGCTGTGCCATGATGGTCTGATTTACTGAACAACAACCTTGAAAAACACTTAAATGCTACATTTCAAATAGAATCCATAACTTTAGTCATGGTAAATCAATGTGTTGTCATCACACTGTCACTGAAACAGCATCACAATACAAAACGGTTGTGCAATACGACTGTTTATGTGCAATATACACTTTATTTTTACACTGAATTAACGTTATTACTGGCTGCTACTTCAATACTTTTATATGTTTACTCACTTGTTTATAATGCTGCTACTTGTTTTTTTACCATGGATGTGTACTTATCTGATTTTATTCCATTAATAATAATGTGTGCTTGCCTCTTATTTACTGTACCTTTGCTGCTGTAACGCTGTATAGAGGATTTATGATTGGGTGTTGCATTAAACTGCATTTTTTTTTAATAATTTGCAACAATCTAGTGAACAATATGGGCTTTTTTATGTTTTCAGTTGTTTAAGTGGTCATGTTTAAATCACAAATAATGTTCCAATACATATATATGTCAATACATATCAAAACTGGCTTCCCGCTCGTACTTAGCGAATGTAATCGTGAACATAATTGCATAAAAAATAGGAATATATCTGTCTTTTAAAAATCTAGTTACAAGCGACATTTACATTATGGTGTAATTATTTTAGAAGGTTTTATATAAAAGAAATATAGGTACCTCCCTTATAAGTCCTTTGAGAAACAGTGTTATTAATTCATCAGTGTCCATGTTAAATCTATTCCTAGTAAAGTTAATGCTGCAGTGTTAATGTGCACAATTAGATATGTTCACCCCTGCTTTCAATTATCATCTTATCAGGCCATTGTCCTTGACATGCAGGTGTGACATAAGCTCATCTATGTTAATGTTTCTCTGACAGCTTGATAATGAACCACACTATGAACAGATGCACACATATGACTCCAGTATATACCTGGGTTTAAACCAGGATACACAGCCCCACTTGACCAGAGATGGGGTCGTTACTACTAAAAAAAAGTAATATATTACATATTACTTAAAAAAAAGCAATATATTACACTTGTTACTTTACTCGTACTTTACTCGCAGGGCTGGCCCGCCCCTCCCTGCAGGCAGATCACGCAGACTGCTCGTTTCAAATGTTCTCTTTAGTTCAGTTTCCATTGTCGCATAAGACTGATCCAGATCCTGAATGTTTTCCTATCTGACCATGGCTGTCCTCTGTCTCCTGCTTTCTGTATATTTTTGCGCAGTCTATCTCTGCTCACTCTGTTGCGTCGGCGTGTTGGCCATGTGTTGCACTGGAACCAGACACCGCAAAGACTTTAGCCGAGCACGTACGAACTGCGCATGCGTGAGTGGCAATAACTCTCCTTACCAGCAGGCGGCGGTAGTGTGTATTCGTCATTCAAAACAGGCAACAACCGGAAAACAGAGAAGAAGAACAGACCGTGATATAAACAAACAACAAATAGCTGTGCGTTAGCTTCACCTTAGCATGTGTTCTTTGCAGGTGTTTGTTGAGGTTTGATTATGACTGATTTTAGTAAGTAACGAAGTAACGCGTGTCGGGGCAATGTTAACTGTAGTGTGATTACTGAATTATAAAAGTAGCGCGTTACACTACTCCTACCGACAAAAGTAATATTATTACAGTAACGCGTTACGAAGTAACGCGTTACTGTAATAATATTACTTTTGTACACCCAACTCTGCCCTTGACACATCTCTTGAATTTCCACTGCTCACTTCCAAACCTGCCTGCCTGCAGTGAATATTAAGTCCATTCTCCTCTAGTGATTCTGTGGGTGTGAGACCTTGTCCTTGCAGAGCAGAGCACACTCCATCGCTGACAAGGGCTCCACTTTTATCACCTGATGCTGTGAGAGCCAAATGAGGGTTCGGCCATGTTCAGCCATTTATCACCCTCGATCAGCGAGCAGCCACAGGGGCAGAAAGGACCTTGGCTGCGTGTACGCGCTCTCCTCCTGCCATTTGTTCTTAAAGTCCACCAGGTTTAGTGTCACTGCGGGGAAAACAAACATGGTCGCTTTGTTTATACACAGTGTCTTGTGCTTTTGTGTCTGCACGTACTGTATCTCGTATCTTTCAGGGTAAAATCCATGATGATGATGAATGTGGGGGAGAGGAGCTGTAAATGGGGTGCTTATTTACATCTGTCCCAACATTAATTCTGTGTGGAAACTGTAGTACAGAGCTGAGACATATTTAAATGAACTGAAAAAACACTTGAACTGTAATCCAAACTAGCACTACTGAATAAGAACCAGACACGCTTAGCATATCTGGTGTGAGGGGTAGGGTTAGGGTGGTAGGGTTGGGTAATGTTGTGAATCGAGTGGCCTGTGTTCGTCGTCCATAACATACGCCTGCCCACACCATAACCCCACCACCACCATGGGCCACTCGATTCATAACATTACCCTAACCCTAACCCTAACCCTCACACCAGATACTGACTGGTTTTCGGACCCCCCCAGACCCCCCCAATAAAGCAAAACTGCACGTTTCAGAGTGGCCTTTTATTGTGGCCAGCCTAAGGCACACCTGTGCAATAATCATGCTGTCTAATCAGCATCTTGATATGCCACACCTGTGAGGTGGGATGTATTATCTCGGCAAAGGAGAAGTGCTCACTATCACAGATTTTTTCAGATTTGTGAACAATATTTGAGAAAAATGGTTATTTGTGTATATAGAAAATGTTTTAGATATTTGAGTTCATCTCATGAAAAATGGGAGCAAAAACAAAAGTGTTGCGTTTATATTTTTGTTCAGTGTACATTATCACCCGTCGGTCTGTACACAACTCTGGGGGGACGGGGGACGCACACTCGCTCGTGAACTGTTAGCGCCGTGTTATGCATGCCCACTGCACCTCGCGGAAGCGCGCACAGCGTAAAGCAAATACTCACAGACATTTCAATGATCTGTCCGGCAAATGTAGGTTTGGAAACTATATCATGATTTTGGTCGGGCATGCATAACACGGCATAATACCGGAGCCCCTCTGCGGGGAAACTTTGGCGCTGTTCTGAGTTTTCAGATTTTTCCGTCATTGTTAAATAAAACCTGTCATAGACGGAAAATATTCAGTTAACGCGACCTCTGTAGCCAATATAAGGCTTAGCAGCACAGATAAATGTGGGCTCACTATTTGGCAAGCAACCGGTCACAGTTGCCCTGTTTATTTCATGTCTTATAAAAGCTTATTAATGATTTATAAAGTGTTGACAACCTAATTAATAAATGAATTACAAACTATTCGTACACCCTTTATAAGGGTAGTCTTATTGTAAAGTGGCAACAGTTTAAAAGTACATGTGTTTAAGGCCAGTAGTTTAATAATTGTGGAAATATTTTCTGCCTGAAATTTTTTTATATGCAATTACCAATGCCTATAATCCGTTAACTTAAAAAGAGGGAGAAGGGATCCCGTACGCCATTGGACAGGTCAGACAGGTGGAAGCAGACCGGCTCATTGCACCGCAGCCAGGCTTCTGGTCTAACTGGAGAACTGTCGGCAGTGAGCAACTCTTTATTGGTTTTCCAAGAAGCCATTTCTCAAGGGATATTTGGGGGTCTGAACAGATGTTTAAGAATAGAGTGGTGGGTGCTAGGTTCAGTGTTATGGCCTCTATATTTTGGACCAATCAGCAATGGACTGGTCAGGGTCATGCATCCGAGCTACGGCAAGGGACCTCCTACTCCTGGCACACACTTATCAGCTGATTAAATGGCCATTATCAGTTGTCATGTGTTGAGGTTGTATGGCCCAACTCTACCCTTTAATTGTCTCAGTAGGACTTTACCATCTATTGAATAGCTGAATAACAGCATGGAAGTTCAAAATTGTTCATGAAGAAAGCTGGAAATCAATGTTCATTCAAATAAAAAGTGGGACTGAAATAAAACATCGAAGTAGTAGCCAGCAACACTAAAAGATTGATCTGAAAGATGCTCGAACAATCCGTAGAGCTGAAGGGAAGTGCAGCGATTGGTGATAATTACCTCTGTAAAATATTTGATATTTGCAGTACTAGTTGTAGCTCCGTTTTCTTGTTTGTCAGCAGTTTTACAGAAAGAGAGAACTGGCACAAGTTTTCAGAAACTTTTTGGAAGGATGCATAATGGACAAAGAACCCATTACATTATGGAGTGGATCCGATTAACATAGCGGATCCGAACAACAGGGCAGAGCAATAGACATATTGACAAGCGCAGCTTTAAAGCAAATTAAAAACCCTCCTTGTATGCACTGTAACACCTGAATCCATTGCCGTGTATCCTGCTCTGGCCGGCCTCCATCTTGAAGAGAATGGCTGTGCACAGGGAGCTCCCTCATTAGCTTCTTTTCTGGCTCATACTCTATTTTGGATGCAAACCATACACTTATTGCCTTTGCAGCTGCTCAAACATGGAGAACAGTGCTCTGATTAAGTGGCCTTAATGAGTTCCCATTTAAATAACGCCAGGTTATAACTGAATAGTGCAAAGTAACAGTATTACATAAACACACTTTCTATGTTTCAATAAGAAAATGTTTATTGTTACATTATCCATTATGCACCAAATTGACTCTTGAACACCAACCAAGAATATGGGGTCATTATGCTGTGAAGGAACAGCAAGTGCTGAGAGTGCCAGATCAACTGTTACTGAGATGTTTTCACTTCTTTTCAGTATCACCATTAGGCCAGGATTGCTGTGCAAAAGTCAACACATCCATTATACAGTGGCAGTGTACAGTAGGTGGTTGAGATGACACTGGTCACGCCAAAACATGACATTATTGAACAATATAATTGAACAATGTTGTCCTAATGAACACTATTGTCCCAATTTCCCTAATGGCTGCATGGCCATGTCCAATCTTTGCTTTAACAACTTAAAATCTTCTTGAGTTTCTCTGAGATTCAATGAAACTTAAAGGCAAAAATACAAAGCCACTGTTTGTTGGAGGTGTATGGAAAAGGTCGAGAGGCAAATAACACAGTTTGACTTTTAACATCACAATACCAACTAGGCAATTTCATAAAACCGAGAACTTAGATTTTTATAATATTTCAGACATTGGTTGTAATTCCTTTATTCTCGTTTTTGTTGGCAAGTAACACATTCATCTAGTCCTCACGTGCACTGTAGCATGTTTCCTGCAAGTTTAACATAAATCTATTTTTAAATACTTTTCCTCATTAACACCACTTTGTGTCTGTGCGGGCTGTTCTCAGCCTCATCAACTTGCAGTCATGATTTTAACAACATTCAATTTATTTTCTGGTTGCAGACGTCCTCAGGGTGAATTATAAACCCCAAATGAGGGCCAGAGAGAGCCTCATCTAAATTCTCTTCTCTTGATTGCAGCAGCCTGATGCACAAGAATACTGACAGAGAGATACATATGAGGCTGAACAGTGTTTGGTAACAGAAGTTATTTCCATTGAAGGTTAGAAGCCACTTCTCCGTTCTTCATGGATTTGCTGACCTACATTCTCAAAGTCAAATGTTGCTATCATGGTTTTTGACACTTCTTTAAAAATTAACAACTTTTCCAGAAACCCTTCGCCTTAGCTTCATCTGAGGTTCAGGATTTTGGCCCTACCTTGGTGAAAGCCTCTACAGGGCAATGGTTTTACAGGAAGGAGTGACACAATCAATTTGCAGAGCAACTGACACAATCAGCGGACTACATAAATCATATCAGCACAGCCAGGCCCCCAGGCGCCTGCTGAGCTGACAGTTCATGGCTCACCTCCAGAATGCAACCTGTCAATCATCGGTGTGTGACAGATTCCAGAGGGCAGGTACTCTACACTGTCACAGTGATATCTCAGGCTGTGGGGCTTATTTTTAAAAGTGCGAAAGCTGTAATGATTTACAGATTACCTGCTTAAACCTGCAATCACACCATTGCATTGCTACTTAACAAGATCAGAATCATAATCTCATGTCCTTGGCTCGGCAGAATGATTCCTAACATGTTCATGAAATCAAACTCTTTCGATACTTGCAGAAGCCAATAAAGTACTCAACATTGGGTAATAACATCTCAGTATAGTATTTTTTGTTGTGAGTGTCAGAGTCCCCAATGTGTGTGTTGGATTGATATGAAACTGTTTCTTCCTGCCTGTGCAAAAGTGATTCACAGAAAACAATACATGTGGGCAATGCAAATTTCACAGTTTTTGATTTTATATTTGATTTCCCTAGTGCTGCTATTTCTCATTGGATTTATTGGGAAGCAGTCACAGGGATGTATTGTTAAATACCGTTTTGATACTTGGTTTCTTCTTTGTAAATGTTACATTGTTTTGTTGTCTTACATAATACACTTAGAAACATCTTATTGATATTTTATTCAATTATTATTTTCAGAAAGCAACGGAATGTAATCAGGCTACAATACTTTTATATTTTGATACTACATTTGTTTTCAGGGTAACTACTAATTGTAAGGAATGTATTTTTGAAGTAACCCTCCCAACCCTGGATGTAACTATACAATCAGTTTTGCAGTAACGTTTTTTGTCTAATATCCAAAAGGTGATGGACATGGTGTATCTTAACTTGTTCCATTGCAGGCTCTGAGAAGTTCACGTATCTTGTGACAGGTGGTGGAGGCGGACGTTTAACACTTTGCCTGGTCATATGTAGCAGCTCGTAGGCTCTGCATGCTGTTCTGAGTGACTAACTGACACAAGCCTCAGCACCCTCTGGAATGATACTTTTATTGCTCACTTTCAGCTCTCAGTACCAGTGAAACTCGGGGTAATTAAAACATGTTGGTTATATTCATTTTAGATTGTATTAGTACTCTCATTCCCTTTTAATTGCTTGGTAGAGTGTTTGCATGAGATTCAGTTGTTGATGACAGTATTTTTTGGATCTTTATCTGAAGTACCGACAATGTATGAATACTCTGTTATAGTCAAGTTGCAAAAGTAAAAGTACAGAAGTTAAGCAAAGAGTGTTCAACAAGAAGCAGTATTGACCCTCCCGTATTATTAGAATTATCCTTACGTATTTACAAAATGTGTATGATGTAGTCGGTCAAAGTGGAGCGAATTCAATCAGTCTATTTAATAAATCAAACAGTCCGGGAAGGCATCAAAGGAAAAGTTAGTGGTCGGATATATCTGGTTCAGACATGTTTGTGGTAAAGCACAGTACTACAATCCAGAATATTCACTTATGGCTAACACACGGTTAGCTTCATCCCATTTTCATTAGCCCGGAGTTGTTAGTTGCCCATGATCAATCATCAAATCATCATAGGGATACGGCTTGTAATAGGCCTAAGGCCTTTTAGTCCGCTCATAAATAAATGAGTAGATCACTGATTCTTTATTACTATGGATGCTGGCAACAGTCACATAGTCCAAAGTGAAGGTGATGTTTGACCAGTAGTGGTCGAGGCGGGACTTGAGACCGTCTTGGATGTGACAACGCTTTCTGGCAGATCATTCCACAAGTCAACCACACGCAGGCTAAACAAGTTGCGGCGGATAGCCAGTCTTGAGTACTGTTTCTTCAACTAGAGGCAGTGTCCACGAGTCCTGGTGTTATAATCCCGTTGTAGTGGGCATGATGTTTTGTAGATGTTGTGGAGATATTTGAAAACTTCGATCATAACTCCCCTCGCCCTTCTATAATACATACATACTCGGGATTTTCAGACTTTGTAGTCGTTCTTGATATGGTAGGTCCTTTAGTTCTGGAACCAGCTTCGTTGCCCTTCTCTGTATTTTCTCGATGAGCTCAGCATCCTTTTTGTACATGGGGGACCAAGCGACATGATGCTGAGATGGGGGGGACACTGCTTATATTATTTCCTATTCTCGGATCCAGCACGCCTCCGGCTTCTCTTCAGTGTACCCTGCATCCTCTGTGTCTAATTCCAGATTTCCAAAGGGATGGCTGTTGGTCCGACCACTATGCTAGCCAGCTTTAGCACGATTAGCTTCTCCCTTGTGTAAACAAGGCAGCCATGGGGACAGACTGTGGTGTGGATGCACAACAGCAGCAACTCAACGGTGAAAAAACCCAACAAAATCTCTCTCTCAAAGAACTTGTTAGAGAGAGCACAGCTCTAGAAGTTAGTTATAGAAAAATAGTAAGTACGGTTGGCGAATGCATGCGCACTATGTTCTATCTTATTTTGATACTGTTGGGAAATGTATTCCTTAACAATTCATTTTAAAATCTCAGGCATGTAAAAGCATGATAAATGAAATATTCAAGTAAAACTCTACGTAAAGTATTGAGTCTATGCGTTTTACACCACAAGAGTGGCGTGGAACAGGGTTTCCGCTAGGATTTTTTCTCGCCGGTCAAATGTCCGGGCAGAATTTATTTTACCGGACTAATTTGAAACTTACCGGTCATATTTCAATAATAATAATAGTTGTGTAGCAGAGTTTCCGTTAGCAGGTAATTACCGGACTATGAGCAGATATGCTTCAGTTTAAAACTCAGTTCACGGGCTCATTTTTATATTGCTTCAGTTTATAATCGTAACAGATCGAAAAATTCAGATTCATTTTTCAATAAATGATTCCACAAACAACAAACAACATAATTATTACATTCAAACAAACTACTTGTAGTAGATAACGTACATTATTCAGAAGTTTACATCAACTTTGAATAATAACACGGGAGAAACGGATCCTCTCCCTCCCCCTCTCTCTCTCTCTCCTGACAGCACGTCAGTTTCTCAAGCAGCTCGCTAAACAGAGGGCGGGGCTTCAGGTGATCCTGCAGAGCTGCGTGTCTCGGTCAGACTCAGCAGCTGATCTGATCTCTCTCTCGCTCCGGTTACACTTCACTCGCGTTTATGTCCATATCGCTCAGATCCAGCTCTCCTGATCGGCCTTTATAGAGAGCACCGATCAAACTATTAAGAGTGAATATCGGCCGATAATGACCGGCGGCCGATCGATCGGAGCCTCCCTAATTATTACCAGACATTTTGACCGTCAGGTTTTGAATTTACCGGTTTTTTATAAATGTTACCAGCTAAAAACCGGTAATTACCGGCTAACGGAAACCCTGGCGTGGAAGTGATTGCACATTACGCAAACAGTGCAAAATATAGGCCTAGTATTTATCCGATGCCAATATATATTGTTACATTATTTCGCAGTATGATTACAGCATGTGAGCTGTAAGTAGCTTGTTCACATCCAATTATCACCGCAGCAAGCAACATCAGCCTGCGCATCAACTGGAGTGACAATTTTGAGGCACTCCTTCGAGGCTATAGCCTGCCAATCAACCTGCTCACACAGGTAGTATGTATCTGTGCACACACACACACATGCCTGCCTACACTCAGATATGTTCTTACCTGCCAATCCATCTTGACAGACAGGGTTGAGGCACACTTCCTGTGACAGAAGAGGCAGCGGCGCAGGTACAGTAGATAGCAGCAGGAGCGAGGATGTGCAGAAAGAAATGCCGATTTCTTTGTCTTTGTGAGCACCCCCGTTATGATTACAATGTTTTACAAAATGGCTGGGAGCCGGAGAGAAACACAGAGCGGCTGTGTCATGCTGCTGCAGCTCTGCCTGAGTGTTACCCCTATGGAGAACATTGTCAGCATAGACACAATGCATTATTTATGATCCAACACCCTCAGAGACATGTTCTCATTGCTATAGACAATAGCTGGTGTTCCATCCAAGTAGTTCATCATGCAAATGCTGATGTAACGCATTAGAGAGGTAGAATGGGAAAATAATATTTCAATATTAAGGTTATTTTTTTAAACAAAATGTTGTGTTATCATATTTTTCTCGGGCATCGTGTTCATTCTTTTTGAAAAGAATAAAGAAGGAAGAATTTATTTAATCAATTATTTAATCATAATAATAATTTTAAACGTATTTTTATATAAATTTGAAAAATAAATAAAATGATGTTTTTTGAACAGCTTTACTAATGTTTTTTTTTATTTTATTTGTCTACTATATGACCTTGTTTTTTTTAAAGTTAGCTTTCATTTAATATAAATCCTGATATTTACACTCTCCATTTACGCAGCAGTCAATACATCTACTGCAGAAGCTAACATTAGCTGTCGACCAACATTTGAGGTTATATTCAGCCTCTTGCTAATTAATTTGTAATTACTATTAAGCTACAACTATCTGGCCCTGAAGAAATCCCAGTTTCTATGTCCTTGGCAAACATATCAATTAAGGCCATTGGATGTCTGTAGGGTACAATGATGTTAAACTGGCCCTACAGGACTGTCTTTAATTAACCACTGGAAAAAGAGCTAGACTGTAATGAGTGTACTGGTGAAATGACAGAAAGGCGCTAGGTGATGACACACTAACGTCAGTGTGTTGTTTGGACATGCATCATATTTCAACAGACATAATCTAATTCAGGAAATATTACAATGATGAGGAGCAGCAACAATGTATCTAGGACATTAGAAATATTTGTAAGAGCTTGTCTTATTATTATCCTTTCATCATGTTTGTTCTACGATATAAAGTATGTGTTGCTAATTCAAGACTAAATCAACTACTAAACATTAGCACGCTGACACAAGTCCGCCTTTAGCTTAGCGGTGGTGACGCACAGGCTACACTCACAGTAAATACAAATAAAACACAGCTTTTGCTTGTTGCATCTAATTCTGTTGCGTCTCCAGGTGAATGAATTGAAAACTAAATGCTGTTCTGGCTGAACATGGCTTACTCATCAATGCCATTCGGGACATGTAACATGATTGGTCACGTATTTGGGAGCTAAATGTAAAGCTAACATTCATTCACATTCAAATCATAGTAGATAACCTGCTTGGAAAATTGACTTTAAGGCTTTATGTAATCTTAATGTAACTTTAAAGAGTTACAGAAAAGTCAAAGTTAATGCTGCACTATTTTTGAACCATCCCCTCAGAGAATAAACACTATTAGCATAGTAAATATGCTGATGACAAAGGCTGCATGACCATTTGGATGAATGTCAGTCTCTGACCTTGCAAATGGACAACTGGGTGCCCTGCCACTTCTCATCGCTCCTATACTCACATCTCTCTCTATCTCCTCACCCCATCTCCCACTCACTAAACGTGGCCTGAGAGGCAGCATTGCTGAGGCTATTACCTATTTATTGCTGTGCAGATACACTCAGAGCCTCATGGCTTTGTAATTAAAGCTTATCCTGCCTCAGATGAAGATATGGAAATAGCATTACTTCTAAGATGGAACCGATACAAAAAAAAACAGCAGCCTTTTGCTTCCTCCTGGCGTCAAGCTCATTTGTAAGCATGGGAGGAATTTTGCTGAGCCAAAATATATCAAAATATGTTTTCAGATAGTTGGTTGGCTTAGGGCGTACTTGATTACTTAACAGTTAATGTGAATATAAGAAAAAAAAAATGGTAATTTACAATGTATCATGTTAGTTAATTACATAAATTAAATTTATTCATTGATGGATATCTAATTTCCTCACATTCTAACAAACAAACTAAAGCTAACAATAAACAAAAGTATATTCATCAGCGTACATCGTATTTATCACTGTCCATGATAACTACAAATTCCTTTCGCTGTTGATAAATGATAAGCATGTATGAAAATAATATGATAATTGCCAATGTTGGTAACAAGTAGTATGCTGCATCAAACGCAGTGTGTAGTTATATTTATAGCTGGTCCAATTATGTAATTTTCTGCCTTTTTATATCCTTATTTACATTTTTTAAGTGATAATACACTAAGGAATGTGGTTTTATATTTCCTCAATGAACAGAATGAATTCAATAGAATGAAATATGTAGGTTTGGACATCAGGGCTGATGTTGGTCCACAAGAATGTATGTCGACCTTTAGGAAACTTGATAACTCTGTTTATTCAGCGTACATTCAGGGGCATTTTAGCTGACCTACTTTTAGAGCACTTGTGCAAAACCTTGCACAGGCGCTTTTACTTGAGTCTTTCCAACATTGATGAGCAGAGGTGGTTTAATGACCCCATTCTCTAGCAAGTTTCAAAAGTATGATATTGTAAGGACCTGTAGCCACTGGACATTTTAACCTGGGACCAATCCTGTGAACAGAAAGTTGAAGTGAGAATTGCATTTTAGTTGGAGTTTTACTTTGAGACTTTTTTGACTGGCACAGTTTTCTACCTCCTTTGTGTACTAGACCTGGCTGAAGACAAATGACGTCCCAATCCGAACACATCCATCAGAAAATAGCAAATAACTATTAACAGAACTGGTACATTGTTTAAATACGAACACCTTTGATTTATGCTGCATGGATTAATGTGATTACAGTTAATAAACCTGCAGGATAATGAGTTATGGAAATTCCAGTTTGTGGAAGCTTCAGCTCACTGCCTAATAAACATCATTCATAATCAGCTCCTTAGTATACAGATAGATTTGTGCCCCCACACACACACTGCCACAGCAGATGGCCAATATTTGGCATGCAGAAATGGAGTGACAGGAGGTAAATTAGAGCTTTAATTTATTAAATTAATATTGGCATGGATAATTGCAAGGAAATCTATGGTATAAAGGATAATCCGAATAATCATCTCATACATGACATATGGTAAATTGGTCCACTTTCCTACCTGGAGCTACCGTCATTTGATACATACCATTTGTAGAAGAAAAATCACATTATTGGATTATATTTATAAAGTGCCACTTATTCCATCCTGACTAAACCAGCCTGAAATGTATTTGCTAAATGACAACGCAAAAACATTTTCTTAATATTCCCTTTATGCGGATGGTAATTCAGTATAAAAAATCATTACCTTCGGGCAAGACACGCAATTCAGTTTGGGAAGTCTTGATAATGTACTTAAAAAATATATTTCAAATGGATATTGAACGAGAAGGCTGCAGGGCAGTTATGAATACCAAACGTTTGCTTATGACTTCGAAAGTATGTAATATACTGATAAATGCAGAGAGAACAAGCTATTTTTGCAATACTATGAAACCTGTGATTCACATTTGTTATTTGTACCTAATGTCTTGAAGCTTGGCACCTTGCATGATGGTAAAAGTAAGGACAACAGAGAAATGAATGATGGCTACATTCTTAAAAATGCATTGTTGTTTCCATTGAGTTATGACTACATGCTTATTTGTCAATAATGTAATACTTTTTAACATGCTGTTTAGCGCTAATTAGCAAAGACATAGTTCTGACAGGCTAAACTAAGAATGTTGAGGGGCTAATTAGCAAAAAGCTAGCATGCTTACAGGCTATACTGAAAATTTATTTGGTGCTAATTAGCAAACAGCTAGCACGCTAACAGGCTAAAACTAACGATGTTAAAATAGATAGGATTATACCTGTTTGACATCAGCGTGCACATTTTCTATGAATAATTCATGGGACAAATTCTCACATTCTTACTATCAGGTACTATTTTTACATGTGACAGTCCTGTTTCCTCACCCGCACAAAGTCAGATATGTCCTTGATGAAAGAATCATTTTTGAACATCTGCAGCCGTGTAGAAAGTGTGTCTCCATGTGGTGTCAGTCTGTATGCAAATACAAGAGGTTACAATGTGTTCTAATAGAATGGAAAACAGATGACAATCCTATTTCCTTTGAGACTTCCCTGTGCACTCTCTTCTACCAAATCAATTATCCCAAAGGCAGCATTCTGTAATAGGAAGCTGGGTGGGCATTTTTTAACAGAGTGGGCTGGCTGCACGAATCCAAACACGGAGTGTGTGATTACAGTGATGAGGGCATTGAAATCCTGTAATTGAGTCATGCAACATTATGATTGCAAACTGATTGAATATAATTAGCTGCGGGTTTTACTTTGTTTGCTTGCTTCCTTTAATTAAAATACTTTTATTTTCACTTTGTCAGAGTAGATTCACATTATGTGGTTAGATAAGTGATTAGCCCGGTGAGGCCGCTGAGATAATTCATCTTCCAATAGTACAATAGTGTGCTGTGGTTGCAGATTGCCCTCCCCCATTTATATTGACTCAGTGACTATGTTGTAAATCAGTGTTTCTCAAACTTTATATCATAATGCACCACCAATGAAAATATGTGATGAAAAAAAGCCTATATAAAGAGATCCAATTCAGCGCTGTGCCATGATGGTCTGATTTACTGAACAACAACCTTGAAAAACACTTAAATGCTACATTTCAAATAGAATCCATAACTTTAGTCATGGTAAATCAATGTGTTGTCATCACACTGTCACTGAAACAGCATCACAATACAAAACGGTTGTGCAATACGACTGTTTATGTGCAATATACACTTTATTTTTACACTGAATTAACGTTATTACTGGCTGCTACTTCAATACTTTTATATGTTTACTCACTTGTTTATAATGCTGCTACTTGTTTTTTTACCATGGATGTGTACTTATCTGATTTTATTCCATTAATAATAATGTGTGCTTGCCTCTTATTTACTGTACCTTTGCTGCTGTAATGCTGTATAGAGGATTTATGATTGGGTGTTGCATTAAACTGCATTTTTTTTTAATAATTTGCAACAATCTAGTGAACAATATTGGGCTTTTTTATGTTTTCAGTTGTTTAAGTGGTCATGTTTAAATCACAAATAAATGTTCCAATACATATATATGTCAATACATATCAAAACTGGCTTCCCGCTCGTACTTAGCGAATGTAATCGTGAACATAATTGCATAAAAAATAGGAATATATCTGTCTTTTAAAAATCTAGTTACAAGCGACATTTACATTATGGTGTAATTATTTTAGAAGGTTTTATATAAAAGAAATATAGGTACCTCCCTTATAAGTCCTTTGAGAAACAGTGTTATTAATTCATCAGTGTCCATGTTAAATCTATTCCTAGTAAAGTTAATGCTGCAGTGTTAATGTGCACAATTAGATATGTTCACCCCTGCTTTCAATTATCATCTTATCAGGCCATTGTCCTTGACATGCAGGTGTGACATAAGCTCATCTATGTTAATGTTTCTCTGACAGCTTGATAATGAACCACACTATGAACAGATGCACACATATGACTCCAGTATATACCTGGGTTTAAACCAGGATACACAGCCCCACTTGACCAGAGATGGGGTCGTTACTAAAAAAAAGTAATATATTACATATTACTTAAAAAAAAGCAATATATTACACTTGTTACTTTACTCGTTACTTTACTCGCAGGGCTGGCCCGCCCCTCCCTGCAGGCAGATCACGCAGACTGCTCGTTTCAAATGTTCTCTTTAGTTCAGTTTCCATTGTCGCATAAGACTGATCCAGATCCTGAATGTTTTCCTATCTGACCATGGCTGTCCTCTGTCTCCTGCTTTCTGTATATTTTTGCGCAGTCTATCTCTGCTCACTCTGTTGCGTCGGCGTGTTGGCCATGTGTTGCACTGGAACCAGACACCGCAAAGACTTTAGCCGAGCACGTACGAACTGCGCATGCGTGAGTGGCAATAACTCTCCTTACCAGCAGGCGGCGGTAGTGTGTATTCGTCATTCAAAACAGGCAACAACCGGAAAACAGAGAAGAAGAACAGACCGTGATATAAACAAACAACAAATAGCTGTGCGTTAGCTTCACCTTAGCATGTGTTCTTTGCAGGTGTTTGTTGAGGTTTGATTATGACTGATTTTAGTAAGTAACGAAGTAACGCGTGTCGGGGCAATGTTAACTGTAGTGTGATTACTGAATTATAAAAGTAGCGCGTTACACTACTCCTACCGACAAAAGTAATATTATTACAGTAACGCGTTACTTCGTAACGCGTTACTGTAATAATATTACTTTTGTACACCCAACTCTGCCCTTGACACATCTCTTGAATTTCCACTGCTCACTTCCAAACCTGCCTGCCTGCAGTGAATATTAAGTCCATTCTCCTCTAGTGATTCTGTGGGTGTGAGACCTTGTCCTTGCAGAGCAGAGCACACTCCATCGCTGACAAGGGCTCCACTTTTATCACCTGATGCTGTGAGAGCCAAATGAGGGTTCGGCCATGTTCAGCCATTTATCACCCTCGATCAGCGAGCAGCCACAGGGGCAGAAAGGACCTTGGCTGCGTGTACGCGCTCTCCTCCTGCCATTTGTTCTTAAAGTCCACCAGGTTTAGTGTCACTGCGGGGAAAACAAACATGGTCGCTTTGTTTATACACAGTGTCTTGTGCTTTTGTGTCTGCACGTACTGTATCTCGTATCTTTCAGGGTAAAATCCATGATGATGATGAATGTGGGGGAGAGGAGCTGTAAATGGGGTGCTTATTTACATCTGTCCCAACATTAATTCTGTGTGGAAACTGTAGTACAGAGCTGAGACATATTTAAATGAACTGAAAAAACACTTGAACTGTACATTTTGTTCTGAATCCTTAAATTAATAAAGCTGAATCAATGTTTTATGCAGTTACACTGAACTGCTTTTTTTCATAATTTATATACATTTAGTGAGAAACATTCTGCTTCTTGTACTGTGGTCACGTTTCAACCACATTTTGAAATGTAATAGATTTAGGTCCATCATTTAAACCCAGTGTCATGGCAGTGCTGGACATGGTCTGTCATTTAATGTGTTGGTTTCTGGACATGGACAGGAATTCTCACTTTTTTCAAAACAATGTATCTCAATTGGAAGTATCTTTCGTCTCTACACTGTTATTTGTAATGACAACCAAAGATTTGGTCATTCACATCCTGGTTTGCATGTACTTTATCTCACACAACATACTCCGGGTAAAATAGATGATAATGATGAATGTGTTAAATATGGTCAGGGAAGCATCAAATTGGGTGCTAATTTACATTTGTAAATCTATGAAAATGGGGCGAAGCCTGCGAGCTAGTTCAGGCAGTCAACTCGAGCACCTATGCTGCATTCATACATAACGCCCCTTGCCACTCTACAACCAACCAAACAGAGTCTCCTTAATACGCCGCTCTATTTAAGCTGCCAGATCTCTCTCTTGCTTGCTGTTGCTATTACTGCAGCTACATCTATGTCGCTGCTGCTTGCCTGCCCCCCCCACCACCCCAGCTTCCACCTGTAGGCTCGGGGGTTAGTTATTTAATCATCACTCATCGTGCTATGTATATCTGTTGAGTGATGAGGCCCGAGCCTAGTCGCCAAACTCAACTATGCTGCTTCTAATAAACATGTGAAAGAAACACGTGAGTTGTCTGACTGAAATGCAATTAATGTAAAATACCAAGTTACTGTGCTTTTTTTAGGAATGTAATTTAATAAGTAAGTTACTAAAACACATTTTGTGACTAAAACAAATCTCAACATATATTAAGAAATAAAATAAAATAAGGTCTGGCTGCATAAATAGACCTATTTCTAATCTTCCGTTCCTCTCAAAAATTCTTGAGAAAGCGGTCGCAAAACAGTTGTGTGATTACTTAAAAAACAATGATTTATTTGAAGATTTTCAGTCTGGCTTTAGAACACATCATAGCACAGAGACAGCTCTGGTTAAAGTCACAAATGATATTCTAATAGCCTCAGACAAGGGACTTGTCTCTATTCTTGTTTTGCTCGATCTTAGTGCTGCATTTGATACTATCGACCATGATATCCTATTGCAAAGACTAGAGCACTTAGTTGGCATACAGGGAACTGCTTTAGGCTGGTTTAGGTCCTATCTATCTGAACGCTCTCAGTTTGTACGTGTTAACGATGAATCTTCCACGCAAACCAAAGTTAGCCATGGAGTGCCACAGGGCTCAGTGCTCGGACCTATTTTGTTCACATTATATATGCTTCCGTTAGGCAATATTATAAGGAATCATTCTGTAAACTTTCATTGTTATGCGGATGATACTCAACTATATTTATCAATCAAGCCTGATGAAATTAATCATCTAAATAAAATTCAAGACTGCCTTAAGGACTTAAAAACGTGGATGACCTTAAACTTTTTGATGTTAAACACGACCAAAACTGAAGTTATTGTACTTGGCCCGAAGAATCTACGAAACAAATTATCTAAAGACATACTAACTATGGATGGCATTAATTTGGCCTCCAGTGAGACTGTAAGGAATCTTGGTGTTATATTTGATCAGGATTTATCCTTTAACGCCCACATAAAATCAATTTCAAGGACCGCCTACTTCCATCTACGTAACATTGCAAAAATCAGGCATATCTTGCCTCAAAACGATGCAGAGAAACTAGTCCATGCATTTGTTACTTCTAGGCTGGATTATTGTAACTCTTTATTATCAGGGAGTACTAAGAAGTCAATCAAGTCGCTTCAGCTGATTCAAAATGCTGCGGCTCGTGTACTAACCAGAGTTAGGAAAAGGGACCACATTACTCCTGTTCTGGCTGCCTTACACTGGCTCCCTATAGAACACAGGATAGAATTTAAAATTCTTCTTCTCGCCTACAAAGCCCTTAATGGGCAGGCGCCATCTTACCTTAAAGAACTCATTATACCCTACTGTCCTACTAGGGCATTGCGTTCCAAGAATGCAGGGTTGTTGGTTGTTCCTAGAATCTTTAAAAGTACAATGGGAGCCAGAGCCTTTTCTTATCAAGCTCCACATTTGTGGAATCAGCTTCCAGTTTGTGTTCGGGCGGCAGACACCCTATCCGTTTTTAAGAGTGCGCTTAAGACCTTCCTTTTTGATAAAGCTTATAGTTAGGGCTGATTAGATTCAGCCCCTAGTTTTGCTGATATAGGCTTAGTTTGTCGGGGGACATCTTACTTCTTCCTTCTCTCTGTCTATACCCGTGTACACTCATGTTCCGATTAACCCAGCTTCCCCAAATGTCTTTCTTTTTGGTGTCTATATACGCTGGGATCCGGAGTCATGGATGATCCTGCGGTCCTGTGTCCTGGATCGCGAGCGCTGGAGCTTGAGTCGTGGCTGTGGTCCTGGATCATAGGTCCTGGATGGATATCCTCGTGGATTCATCTTCCTATTATACACACATGCATTTCCAAACATTTGGACTACCTATGTTGCAAATGTATTATCTTTTCAATTTACACACGGCATCTATTGCACGTCTGTCCGTCCTGGGAGAGGGATCCCTCCTCTGTTGCTCTCCCTGAGGTTTCTCCCATTTTTTCCCTTTAAACTGGGTTTTCTTTGGAAGTTTTTCCTTGTACGATGTGAGGGTCTAAGGACAGAGGGTGTCGTATTGTCATACTGATATTCTGTACACACTGTGAAGACCACTGAGACAAATGTAACATTTGTGATATTGGGCTATATAAATAAACATTGATTGATTGATGATTGATTGATTGATTGATAAATAATGTATTTATTACCCCAAACTTATTTTATTGTTCTCTATCTTGGGCCAAAGTAACTAAACAAATAAAATAAAGTTGTAACTAAGTCATTGACACAAACTCTGTTACTAAATTACCAATAATGGTATTTTATGTTTTTTTATGTGCTATGAATTTAAAATAAATGTTAAAATCTAATTTTTCCTGCATCAAATGTGTCAAGAACCGCCTCTGACTTGCTGCAAGGTAAAATAGAAAGTGGGAAATTTGGTCAGAGGAGCGTTAGATGGGGTTCTTATTTAAATTTGTCCCGACATCCATTCTGTTTGCCAACTTCAGTACAAGGCATTCAGCTGAGAAATGTAAGAATTAATAGAGAAATGTGTGTACAACATTATCACATTTGACAAGCCACAGTGCTCCTGAGACATTGACGTTAGTTGAATAACTCCATAGTTTTAAACATTATGAGCACATAACCACAACAAGAAGGCACTGGTTGGTTTGTTGAGCTTGAACAAAGTGGAGGGCGGGAAAGTAAATTGAATACTTTGCTCCAAAATGTCCTAGAAATAAGGGGGTGTGTTCTTTATTTGTGCCACCAAGTGGGTTGGTCTTCCCTTTCATCCACCTTGTTTTGCACTGCAGCCCCTCTCCCCACGTAATGGCTTGTTTGGACAGACTCTCAAACCGCTTATTGCTCCTTTTTATTTATGCTGAAGCCCATCTCTGCTATTTCCTGAGTGTGCTCTGGGGATACGCCGCTGTCCGTAAACAAGAAATGCTATGGAGGAATGGCAGCCAAAAGAGCTTTTTTGTGTGGCATGGCTCTAGCTGCAAGTGAAATATCAACAGCCATGAGATTTGGTTAAGATATTCATGGTTCCCAGAGGATAAATACTAATTAATTTAGTGACATTTCCATGGCAGATTTGTGGTTTTAATAACTAGCTTGCTATGAACCATTATTCCCCTATCAGGAAGAATTATGTAATAATTACCCTTATACACATGGAGCAATTTAAAAAAAACAAATCAAGCAATATTATTTTACTAGATACCAAAATTAGTTCATACACGTATCTACAATACTATCAGAACATTATAGAAAAGCGTAACAATAACTCTGGCCCTTTACATTGAACTTATATAATGATATGCTATCGAAAATGTATATATAATGTACGTTTTAAAAATAATTATAATGAATGCTGATTGTCTCTAGGTTACAAAGGGCCACCCCTTTTCATATTGCCACATTCTTATTACATATTTATTATAAAAATACCAATTATATATATTATATTAGCCTTCAGCTTCATTAAATTTAACTTCAGTCATTCTGTATATTAATTTGAGAAAAGCGCTATTAACAGCAGCAGTATTCTATTGTGCACATTGTTGTTTAACTTATTCTTTATTTTTTCTCCTGTCTGTATAGACCAAGCGGAAAGTGTGTAATCTTAATGAAATGGATGTTTGTATTAGGAAAGCAAAGTTCTGTAAGACAAACTCTATTCTCCAAACAAAAGCCTTGTGAAACTTGTTTTACCCAACTTTAGAATGGACTACTTACCCCAGAGTCAACATGGTGTGATTAATAATCATGCTTTGGTAATATATATTTTTAGCAGCCAGTCTGTCCCCCTTTCAAATTACAATAACAACATCCTGATTTATCCAGGTTTCTTTTGAAGTGCTTTCTTTTCTCTACCTGTCTCCAGGAGAGAGGAGTGATGCAATAGCCGGATATCAACATCTGTGCCTTTGTGAAGACAGTGCTGCTCAGATAAGATGCTCACAAGTGTGCAGAGGGGGGCAGTACAGTCGGGGGGAGGCAGTGTGCTGCATAGACAGATAAAGACAATGCCATAAAGGGGGGTTTCAAAATCTGGCTGAGCTTGTGTTATGGCTGCCGGATTTGGCACCCTCTCCGTAACCTTGGCCACGATGAGCATAACCTTTCCAAAATCACACTGGTTTTATTTATTCCTCTCAGGTATAAGCAAACAAAAGAAAATTGCTCGGAGCCCATTAGGTGAAATATTAAAAGGGGGCTCCTAAATCTGGCAGAGTCTGTGTTATGACTGCCGGGTTTGGTACCCCCTCTGTCTCTTTGGCCAGCATGGTGATAGTCTCACCAAAATCCCACTGCTGTTAGTTAGTCCCCACTAGTTTAAGCTAACAAAGGCCGTTTACTCCCAGCCTATCAGGTACAACATGTAAGGAGTGCCTCTCAATCTGGCAGAGCTGGCGTTATTTCTGCTGAATCTGGCACAATCATCATAAATGTCAGTGACACATACTGTTTGGCAGCAAAACGTAAATGTGGATACCTTGTACAATGCCCACTCCCCTAAACACACTAGAAATTGCTTGGAAAAATGTATTTAAAAAAAAATTGTACACGTCAACATTGTACGGAGCCCCTAAAGGTTCATGGAGATTAAAAGAAAGTATCTTATCTATCACGATATACTTTCGATAGTATTTCGTGCGAATATTTGTTGTTAGTTTCTCGTTTCTCACGAGTAAGTAGGAAGTGGAGAACAGAGGAGACAACCGTTTCATTGCAGACTGTTATGTTTATGTGGAGAAATGGCAGTGCATTACAATTCCTAGAGCAACAAAATATAGAGATAAAAGAGCAGTTTTTTATTTGAATTTAAAATAATTTTGTTTATGTAGTCTCAAAATAATGTTGCCATGAATGTTAAAACTGCAAGCATGAATTAATCTGTTTTACATTTGTCTCACCTGTGCTTCACTTATGGAATAATTTCACACCAGCGAGCTTCACGAAAAAGAACCCTGTGCAGGACTTTGAAGTGTATGAATCCGAGGGTAGAGAGACAGCCCCTTACTCCCCCTCTCTCTGTGAGCTCCTGCTCCCACGCCGCCATTGTTTTGGTCGTGGAGTCTTCATCAAGTGATAAGAGCTGACAGTAAAACAACTACTGAGATGTAGTTCATTGAGCGTTTCACACAAACAAATGTGTTACTTCACAGTTCTACGACACATTTAAAAAAAATGGACTAGCAAAATAATCTTTTAAATTGACAAACATCTATGTGTAATTCGTGGCACAATTCAAACGGGATCGAAAGATAATCTTTCTCTCTCCATTGACTTCAATACGTAATATTTTCGAAATAAGGTCCCATGGAGGTCCATCGGAAGGGGAGGGACTTCGCCACTCTATTGTTGTACGCAGTCTTCTCTGATTGGTTTGCTAGCTAGCTCTGTTGTCATTGATTAACCACTTTGAGATATGTCAGAACTGTCAAGCCCAAAGCCTTTATGTACTATATGTCGGAGCGCTAGCCAATAGAAGAGCGATTGTACGTGGTGATGTCATTATGTTACAGAAGTAAACCAAGGAGTCCATTGGAGGTGTTTCCGACAGGGGGGGGGGGGAGAAACTCCATCTGGAGGGAACACAGGGATTTTAGCCTTTACATTATTTACATGCACATAACCCTAGTTCTATAAGCTCAGGCGGAGCCCTCTACTGGACTCTATGGGTACTACTCTCGCATTCACGTAGGCTCGCCCTGATTGGCCGGATACGTTTATACAACTTCAGTGTGTGAACGCTCGCGTATCATTGATGAGAGTAGTACCCATAGAGTCCAGTAGAGGGCGGAGCCTGTGTGAGATAGAACCACAAAAACAATAAATCAGAAATAAACCTTAAGTGCACTTGCACTCAACCCAAATTGGCATATTATGGTGTGTGAGCAACAAAGAAGTTGTTTCCTCAGTCTGGTCACAGGAGGGGCCCAGAGTTCCTTGCAGGTTCTTTGTCTCCCCCATGTTCCTCTGCTGCAATACAGGCGCACTTGTCATAGCTGGTAGTGGCTCATCAATAAGGTCGCGGAGCAGCAACACAGATGCTGGCAGAGGTCTCTGTCCTGGAGAGACGAGCTAATCACAGTCTCTGTGGGGAACAGCGGGGGAGCAGTCTGTCTTCTGACGCTCTTATCTGCACACTAAGACACACATATATGCATACACACTCCTGCACAGCCATGCAAGTAAACAGCAAACATGAGGCTGACACTCCTCCACAGGCGCACGCATAAACATGACATGAAGTACAGGATGTAATAGAACAACGTGTGTGTTATCGCCCTCCCTGCTGTGGCACTCCCATTTGGTTGCCGCTGTGTTTGCCCAAATCCAAAAGAGATATTCTTAGTGAATATAAATACATTAGGGTTTGTGGGCTCATTGCCTTCCCAGTCATTTGCATGTGCTAGTCTTGTACTTTCTGAAATGTGGAATCTTGTTTTGCTTTGAAGGTGAAAATATGATTTTACACTAGAGTTAAGCAGTAGTGTATTGCCAAGGTAAAATTACATTTTTATTAAACATGAAATGCATGAAATGTAAAAGGAATTTTGGGTTTGAAGAACCTGGAAACAGTTGTAGTGTATTTCTATAAGACTTTTACAAATACCAACCTGTGTCACCTGTAGGAAAATAATGTACTAGCAGCAGTGTTTTTTAGCCTTGTCTCCGTAGACAAGGGGTGGGGAACCTTTTTCCTCTCAAGGGACATTTTAATTTTTTCAACATCCTCCGAGGGCCGTACAAATTATTGACCTTGGCTTAAAAATACTAAAATCACAGCCCATTCATTTCGCCTTTCTTTCACGCTGTGCAAAGAAAAAGCAACCTCTTAATACAGATATTTTACCATGACTCGCGCATGCATGCACGTGCACGGTTGTGGCATGACCATCAAAACAGAAATTGGCATGCTCCCCCCGGAAGATTTTTTTTTTAAATGTTGAAGTTAACACTATCAAATTGTGAACTGTGTGGAAACAAGTATAAACATAATAACATTAAATACAAATGAAAGCATTAGACAGGAATGTATGCATATACAGTAGAAAGGACACAATGGATATTATAACATTTAATGTAGCCTTACTATGAAGGCTAACCTAAATACGGTGCTTTTCTACAAATTACCTTACACTGGTAAGGTAAAAATAGGCCGATTAATAAGATGTGAAGTTCTTTGTAACTTTGACCCGCTTGACTGAATATACAAAAAACAATGTCGAAAGTTGAACCAAATAAACTAACAAACTAACTGTATCACTATAGCATGATGATGAGAATAGAATATAGAGTATAACCGTTTAATGTAATTATACATGTACAATAGGGGTGTAACGGTACACGTACCCGTACCGAAATTATTCGGTACGGGCCCTTCGGTTCGGTACACATGTGTACCGAAGTGTACCGAACGAATATAACGTTAAACGTAAAAAATTGAGAACGTGAACAACTTCTTGGAAGTAATCTCAGGTGCTGTGTCGCAGCATTCAGAGTAATTTCCTCACATTGGGTTCAACGCGTCATAGAGCGAGCAAGTCATTTCATTGGATGAGAGGGCATGCTATGAGAGCTGGTCAGAGGGATGCGTTCAAATTTAGTCAGTAATTTGAGGAACTGTCGAAAATTAATGGCGAACGCAGATAAAGTTGAGCTCGAAAATCCTCCAGCATCATTGAAGTCTCCGGTTTGGGAACATTTTGGTTTCGCAGTTACGTACAAGGATGACGGACAAAGACAGGTGGACCAAACCAAAGCTGTTTGTCGGCATTGTACAACTAAAATTGGTTACGCGGCTGGCAACACATCAAACTGGCACACTCTTGAAAAGGCATCACTCGAACGTGAATATCACCGGTACCAAAAGAAAAAAGACTGAAGTGCAAACCCAACTCCCACGAGCATTTAAGCCTCCACCACTCGCAAAAAGTTCAGACCGAGCCAAAGCTATTACAAACGGCAAATATCCTTATGTTGCCATGTTAGCAAAGCGCTACCTGGCTGTATCTGCTACCTCTGTCCCTAGCGAGAGGGTTTTTTCCACAGCAGGAGACATTGCTAGTGCCAGCAGATCTGCCCTTTCGGCAAGCAATGTGGAAAAGTTCATTTTTCTTTAAACAACATGAAAATACAATGACAAGCAAGTCATAATGTCAAACTGGCTGCTTAGGTACTAGTACAGTACAGTTCAGATACAGATAATTTCAGTTCATCGAAATGCTGCACCTTAATGTTCATTTAATTATATTTTGTATTTATTTGAGTGAATATTCACAGTTTAATAATAATTAAAAACCCAAAACTAATAGTTTATGTTTTGTGAGTACTTGTACAGTAAAGTTCAAAAACAGATTATTTCAGTTCCTCGAAATGCTGCAGCTTAATGTTTATTTTATTATATTGTGTATTTATTTGAGTGAATACATTATTCACAGTTTAATAATAATAAAAAAAATATATATATATATGTTTTGTTTTGTGAAAAAAAATTCTGCTGTACCGAACCGAACTGTGACCAAAAAACCGAGGTACGTACCGAACCGAAATGTTTGTGAACCGTTACACCCCTAATGTACAATGAGATAATAATAAATGCTTCTCCCTTTCAAGGGTGCCATCAAAAGAAAAGCAAAAAACATCACAACATAAGACAACAAATACACGCAGCATACATACTTAGGAATAAAGGAATAAGGAATAAGGTGCAGTAATTATTTCCAGGAGTATAACAATAAAATCTGTAATGTAATAAATAATAATAGTAGGTATTTATAATAATAATAATAATAATAATAGTAATGATATATGTGTATATGTGTACAGAGTCACATTGATTCACATGATTTCAGGTGTTAAGAGCAATGATGGCTCTTGGGAAAAAATTGTCTTTGAGTCTGTTTGTTTTGGATGTGATACACCTGTAGCGCCTGCCGGAGGGCAGCAGGTTGAACAGGTGAAAGCCGGGGTGTGAGCTGTCCTTAACAATGTTTTTGGCTCTACTGAGGCAGCGGGAGGTGTAAATGTCCATCAGGGAGGGGAGAGGGCAGCCGATGATCCTCTGTGCTGCTTTTACGACTCTCTGGAGCCTCATCCTGTCGGCCTCAGTGCAGCTGGCGTACCACACTGTGATGCAGTATGTCAATAGGCTCTCGAAGGTAGAGCGGTAGAAGGTCACCAGCAGCTTAGTGGCCAAGTTGTTCTTCCTGAGCACCCTCAGGAAGTGCAGACGCTGCTGGGCCTTCTTGATGACAGCTGTGGTGTTGTCCTTCCAGGAAAGGTTGTTGGTGATGAGGACGCCGAGGAACTTGAAGGTGTGGACCCTTTCCACACACTCGCCGTTAATGTCGAGAGGAGCGAGGTCGGTAGTATTCCTCCTGAAGTCTACGATGATCTCTTTGGTTTTTGTGGGGTTCAGTGCCAGGTTGTTCACTGAACACCGCGCTGAGAGCTTCAGTACCTCGCTCCTGTAGGCCGACTCGTCTCCTCCTGAGATGAGCCCCACCACAGTGGTGTCATCAGCAAACTTGACGATGATGTTCTCTGGGTGGGCTGGACTGCAGTCGTGGGTGTAGAGCGAGTACAGGAGAGCCGGTGCTGAGAGTGCGGGTGGAGGAGTGATGGGGGCCAAGTCTCACACTCTGGGGGCGGTTAGTGAGGAAATCTTTGATCCAGGAACAGGTGGGCGGGGGAAAGCCTATATGATAATTTGCAAACTAGAATGTCCGGGATGATTGTGTTGAACGCTGAGCTGTCGTCAATAAAAAGCAATCTGACGTAGCTCCCACGATGCTCCAGGTGGGTCCGTGCAGAGTGGAGAGCTATGGCTATGGCGTCTTCAGTGGTTCTATTTGCTCTGTAGGCAAACTGGTGTGGGTCGAGGGTGAGGGGAAGGCAGGCCTTTATGTGATGTAACACCAGCCTCTCAAAACACTTCATGATCACAGGTGTGAGTGCAATGGGGCGGTAGTCATTAAGGCTGTCAGTGGTTGCTTTCTTAGGAACAGGAATGATAGTGGCAGTTTTAAGGCAAGGTGGGATAACAGCGAGTTTCAGGGAGAGATTAAAAATGCTGGTGAAGACCTGTGAGAGCTGGTTGGCACACGCTCTGAGCACCTTCCCAGGTACTCCATCTGGACCAGCAGCCTTCCTGGGGGTTCACTGCTTTGAGCACCCGTCTCACATCATGCTCCTTCACAGCAAGTGGGGGGGTGCTGGAGGCGGTTGGGGGCTGGGGTGGAGGTGCTGATTGCTGCTGTGGTGTCTTGAAGTGAGCAAAAAAGCAGTTCAGTTCCTCTGCTAGTGACACGCTTGAGTCCCCAATTGCCGTGTCACACCCCCTGTAGTTGGTTATGTTCTTAATGCCCTGCTACACCTGCCTAGGGTTGTTGCTTGTGAGGTGGTCCTCAATCCTTATTTTGTAGTCTGTCTTGGCTTTTGTAATTCCTCTCCTCAAGTCGGCTCGAGCAGCACTGTAGAGAGCTCTGTCCCCTGACCTGAAGGCTGAGTCACGGGCCTTGAGCAGCATGCAGACCCGGCCAGTCATCCAGGGTTTCTGGTTTGGGAAAACCCTGATGCTTTTTACCATAGTGACTTTGTCGATACAGTATTTAATGTAGACAGTACCGTCTCTGTGTAGGTTGCCAGGTCCTGGTGTTGGTGTTCAAATACATCCCACTGGGTGTGTTCAAAGCAGTCCTGAAGCTGAGCAAGTGCATCCTCAGGCCAGGTTGTAACAGACTTTCTAGTTGGACTTGTTCTCCGTCTAAGGGGGGTGTATGCAGGGGTCAGTAGCAAGGAGATATTGTTACGATGTGTGAAGCAGGTAGGACCCAAATGCAGATTTACGTGAAATTCCTTTATTTCAAGGCTATTAGGACAATGACAGAACAGAACACTCACCGTGGACAAGCCAATACACAAGACGAACCGACAAAGACAGACAGAAAAACCAGAACTTAAATACACACAAGACTAATCACACAAACAAGACACAGGTGAGGAGGGAGGAGAAAACACGGGCCACAGGTGAACACAATCGGGTAATCAGACACACCAGGGAAACTAACGACAGGGAACCACAGACAGATCTAAACAAGACAAAACACAACGCAGACAGAAAACCAAAAACAGATATAGACAAGACAAGACACCATAAAGACAGATCGTGACAGAACCCCCCCCTCAAGGGACGGATTCCAGACGTCCCCAAAAAAAAACCCCACAAAAGTCCAAAACCTCAAGCAGGGTGGGTGGAGGGGGTCCGGAGGAGGGACACAAAACTAGGGCCACCAGGGTGGGTGGAGGGGGTCCGGAGGACGGGTCTGGGCTGACAACCCAGGGGCACAGCAGAGGACCAGGAAGGGATCTCGGGCGGACGGCCCGGGGGCAAAGCAGAGGACCAGGAAAAGATCTCGGGCGGACGGCCCGGGGGCAAAGCAGAGTTCAAAAAGGGGAATTCGGGCGGACCGCCCGGGGGCAAGGCAGAGTTCAAAAAGGGGTTCTCGGGCGGACGGCCCGGGGGCAAGGCAGAGTTCGAGGAGGGGCGAAGACCACAGCTCTCAGGGGACCGGGCAGGAGCCGGTGTTGACCGGACAGTAACCAGAGCCGGTGGGACAGTTGTCGGCAAGATTCCCCACGGAAGAGGACAAGGAGTTGGCAGGACCCCCGGCGAGACATGTAATGTCGAGGCCTCCAACGAAACAGGACACAGGGTTGGCAGGACCCCCGGCAGGAAAGCAGTCGGCGGGGCCTCCAACGGCACAGGACACAGGACCGGCAGGACCCCCGGCAGGAGAGTTGACGGCGGGACCTCCAACGAGACAGGACAAAGGGTTGGCAGGACCCCCGGCAGGAGAGTAGTCGGCGGGGCCTCCAACGAGACAGGACATAGGATTGGCAGGACCCCCGGCAGGAGAGTTGTCGGCGGGGCCTCCAATGGCACAGGACACAGGACTGGCAGGACCCCCGGCAGGAGAGTAGACGGCGGGGCCTCCAACGGCACAGGACATGGAGTTGGCAGGACCCCCGGCAGACGAGCAGTCTGCGGGACCTCCAACGGCTCAGGACATGGGGTTGGCAGGACCCCCAGCAGAAGAGCAGTCTGCGGGACCTCCAACGGCTCAGGACATGGAGTTGGGACTCGAGAGAGGGCTCGAGAGGGAACTCGATAGGAAATTTGACAGTTGACTTGAGAGGTGACTTGAGAGGGATCTCGAGAGGTGACGTGAGCGGAGACTCGAGAGGAGACTTGAGAGGGAATTGGAGGGGTGACTTGAGAGAGTTGGTTCGCCAACAGAAGACGGGGGGCTGGAGTCGGCCGGTATGTTGACTGGACTCGGGGAGCTGGCGTCGGCTGGAGAGCCAGCAGGAGACGAGGTGCTGGAGTCGGCCGGTATGCTGACAGGACTCGGGGAGCTGGCGTCGGCTGGAGAGCCAGCAGGAGACGAGGTGCTGGAGTCGGCCGGTATGCTGACAGGACTCGGGGAGCTGGCGTCGGCTGGAGAGCCAGCAGGAGACGAGGTGCTGGAGTCGGCCGGTACGCCGACAGGACACGGGGAGCTGGCGTCGGCCGGAGACGAGGGGCTGGAGTCGAAACCATGGCTGTTGGGGCCAGGACTGAGGCTGGAACCATGGCTGCAGGGGCCAGAACTGGGGCTGAAATCATGGCTGCTGGGGCCGGCACTGGAGCCGGAACCATGGCTGTTGGGGCTCGGGCTGCTAGCCTGGCCTTGCGACGACTCCTCTTAGCAGCCACCTGAATACTCCGTGGACCTCCATAAGCCAGACGAGTTCCGGAATACGACTCCTGGACAGGAGCAGGAACTGGGGCAGAAGCACGGGTTGACTTCAGGCGGAACCCACCAAGGCGTATGGTGCCAGATTGGGAATTGGGAGACATGGAGCTAGCATGCTTAGGGCTAGCAGGCCGGGAATCACATGCTTCAAGGAAGTCCAAAATCCAGTCAGGTAAGAACTCAACAAAACATGGTTTCTCTGCTGCCAACCGGAGCGCCTCTACCAGAGCGGCCCTCTTCTGCCGAACACTGGACGCTCCCTTCCACCAATCGAAGCAGCAAGCCAGATAGAAGGTTAAATGCTGCAATTCAACCTCCCATGGATCATCTGCTGGGTCCATTTGTGGTCGGTTCGTAATGTTACGATGTGTGAAGCAGGTAGGACCCAAATGCAGATTTACGTGAAATTCCTTTATTTCAAGGCTATTAGGACAATGACAGAACAGAACACTCACCGTGGACAAGCCAATACACAAGACGAACCGACAAAGACAGACAGAAAAACCAGAACTTAAATACACACAAGACTAATCACACAAACAAGACACAGGTGAGGAGGGAGGAGAAAACACAGGGGCCACAGGTGAACACAATCGGGTAATCAGACACACCAGGGAAACTAACGACAGGGAACCACAGACAGATCTAAACAAGACAAAACACAACGCAGACAGAAAACCAAAAACAGATATAGACAAGACAAGACACCATAAAGACAGATCGTGACAGATATGATCTGACAGGCCTAGGTGGGGGAGAGGTATGGCTCTGTATGCGTGCTTGATGTTGGAGTACACATGATCAAGAGTTTTTTTCCCTCTGGTCGGACACTTGACATGCTGGTAGAATTTAGGCAGGACAGATTTTAGGTTGGCCTTATTGAAATCTCCTGCAACAATGTGAACGCCATCGGGGTGAGCTTGCTGTTGGTGGTTTATGGTGTTTAGCAGGAGGGAGAGTGCAGTGTTGACGTTAGCTTGTAGCTTGGAGCTTGTAGCTTGTGTTAGCTTGTTAGCTGTATATACACATCCGTGACAATCACTACAGTTAGCTCTCGGTAGAAAGAACGGGCGGCATTTAACTGACATGAACTCCAGGTCAGGAGAGCAGTGATGGTCAATGATGATGCCGTTATTACACCAGTTGTTATGTACGTCAGGGTTGCCAACTCTCACGCATCTGGCGTGACACACGCTTTCACTCTCAATCTCACGCTCTCACGCTGCCCAAACTATTCTCACGCCAAAAACAAGAATACCGAAGACTAGAAACGGTTTTGAAAACTTTTGTCACGTAGTGATCGTCCTCTCAATAGAACATCTTTGATAATGTCTCCTGGCCAATCAGAATCAAGATAACAGCGTGTCCCGACGGAGAATACTTTTGCCGTAGTACATCTCTATATACATCGATACAACATTACGTGTTGATAGAAATCAACACGTAATGAAATAAGACCCCATGGTTTGATGATTGATAGGTGTGTGGGCTGTCTTTCATTTGACACACAGAACAATGGGGGCTATCCACCCTTATCCACAATGTAAAGTAATTCACACAGCCTCTCCTCTTCTCTCTGTGAGGAGCAGCAGGTTCAGCTTTCAGAACAAAGTAACACAAAACTAAAATGGCATTCATTTTTTTAAATATGTCGTGTCGTAATAGATTTCTTTTTTTTCTTCTCAAGAGAGTACCAGCATGTGTATTTTATGTTAGTATTTAAAAAAATCTCCTGGGGAGAATCCCCCCAGACCCCACTGCAGGGGTTGGGTTTTCAGCATGTCAACTCTTTCACTTGTGGAGAAATTGCAGGATTGGACAAATGTGCCTTTTTATTTCATACAGTTTAATTTGGATTGAGACAGGGAAATAATCTAACCCTCACGCGTGGCGTTTCACTGTCAAGGGGAGTGTGTAATTACATTGCAAATACTGATTTGAGCCCACTATGGGTTAGCCATATAGTCTATATGGCGCTGGGTTAGCCCTACCATAGATTACCCAACAAAAATACTCTGGAGCCGCAACTGCCGACCCGTATTGCGCATGCGCAGATCTAACATCCAGTAGAAATGATAAAAAAGTAAAAGTCTGCTGCTTATTGTTCTAGGCCAAAATAGAGTCAAAGAGTATATGAGAATGAGAGTGTGTTAATTAATATATTTGGCAGTTTGGAGTGTGTGTGTGTGTGTGTGTGTGTGTGTGTGTGTGTGTGTGTGTGTGTGTGTGTGTGTGTGTGTGTGTGTGTGTGTGTGTGTGTGTGTGTGTGTGTGTGTGTGTGTGTGTGTGTGTGTGTGTGTGTGTGTGTGTGTGTGTGTGTGTGTGTGTGTGTGTGTGTGTGTGTGTGTGTGTGTGTGTGTGTGTGTGTGTGTGTGTGTGTGTGTGTGTGTGTGTGTGTGGAAGGAAAAGACTACAGACACTGCTTTGGATATTGTTACTATGCAAGGACAAGTACTCAAAGTGGTTACCTGTTATAAATATCTAGGTATCTGGCTTGATGATTGTCTTACTTTTAAACGTCAGGTCATTAATCTGCTTAAAAAGCTGAGGGTTAGACTAGGTTTCTTTTTCAGAAACAAGTCCTGTTTCTCATTTGAAGCCAGAAAAAAGGCTAGTCACTGTGACCTTACCTGTGCTGGACTATGGTGATTGGATATATATGAATGCACCTCATTGCCTGGAAAAGTTAGATGCCGCCTATCATAGTGCTCTGAGATTTGTTACTAACTGTAAAGCACTCATCACTGTACCCTGTATGCCAAGGCAGGTCTGCCTTCACTAACCATTATCCCTTTTGAGCTCATCATAACAATGGTGTGTGTGTGTGTGTGTGTGTGTGTGTGTGTGTGTGTGTGTGTGTGTGTGTGTGTGTGTGTGTGTGTGTGTGTGTGTGTGTGTTTCATGTATAGGCCTCTCACAATAATTAATTTTGTTGGATACATTTTCCCGGAAATTATTGTCGGCACCGTTTTATGACCATTTAGACCACTGACATAATTATAATATATAATAATAATTGAAGTACATCCTTTCAAACTGCTAGTCACATCCTCATGTAAATGGCAATTTATCGAGTACGATAAGTCAATTAATTGCTTATCGCGACAGGCACACAATAAAACAGTGGAAACAAATATGTGTTTGACTTTCATTAGTGATTGAAACTTTGTGCCCTTTATAGTCTGTGTCCAATATTGTGTATTTGTATACATTGTATATATATCCTATATATATGCTAAGGTCTCGCTGCTGACACGATAGCAGTCATTTTGTGCGCATATGTGTAATTAAACCCATGATATCAAAATCTCACTCCAGCCAGGTACCCAAAGTTGGCAACCCTGATGTACGTACATACAGAGACCCCCCCTCGGCTCTTACCAGAGTCCTTGTTTCTGTCCCAGCGGAGTAGTATGCGGCCTGATAGCTGCACGCTAGCATCGGGGATTTGTGGATGAAGCCAGGTCTCCGTGATCACAAGTAAACAACAGTCACGAACGTAGATGTTTCTGGCTAGTTGTAATTCTAGATCGTCCGTTTTGTGCACTATGGACCTGGCGTTGGTGAGGTACATACTCAGCAGGGGAGGCTTGTGTGGCTGATTCCTTAGCATCAACAGGAGACCGGACCGGCAGCCCCGCTTTTTGCTTCCTCTCTCTCCGCCGCCTACGCCGCCTGCCTGGCCCAACAACAATCCACGGGGATCCCGGCGATCTCGCTACCTCGTCTGGGATATTGTGATCGCGTTGGAATTCCCTAAGAACGGGAAGCTTGTGTTGGAAACCAATATCCAGTAGTTCCTGACGATTGTAGTGTATGTTCGTATAAGCGAACACAGTCATGCAACATATATAAACATATAGTAAATAGCACAAGAAGGGAGAGCCGTGAGCCGCTGCAACCGTGCGCGCCGCCATCTTGGATGGCGATATTGATGGTGATAAAGAATTCATCTAACGTTCCGCTGTTCATTAAAAAAACTGCGCATTAAACAAACCATCATGCTCTTCCTTTGAAAACCATGCGGACATGTCGTCATCAGCAGGCCATCACGTGGTTTCCGAAAATAACCGAGTGACACGAGGAGATTTTAGCCGAGACCGGCGGAAAGGTTGTCTCAAAACTCTGTGTGTAAAAAGACGATCCACAAGCAGAGATTTGAGATCCACGAGCAGAGATTTGAGATCCACAAGCAGAAATGTGAGACCTACAAGTGCATTTTTGGTCGACAAATACAAAATTGATTCACAAATGCCTGATCAAAAGTTGTAAATGTTAAAGAGATATTCAAAGTATTGGCATATCCAGCCATGCAGTGGGGTGGTTTGTGAACTACCTCTCTGAAAGGTCCCAATGTGTTCACTTTGATGGGCTGTCTTCTGAGTGGTTAAACATTGCTAATGGTGTTCCTCAAGGTTCTGTTTTAGGTCCACTTTTTTTCTCTATATATCAACAGTTAAGGTGAAAATGTGGATGAAGCTACTTTACATTTGTATGCGGATGATACCGTGATGTACTGTGCAGGTCCTCCATTAAGGAGGCTGGTGTTAAATTACAGGCTGTTTTTAACATTATTCAGACTCAGCTCGCTGAGCTTAAGCTTCTTTTAAATGTTGATAAAACCAAGGTAATGCTCTTTTCTAAAGCTAAAAAAGACTACAGACACTGCTTTGGATATTGTTACTATGCAAGGACAAGTACTCAAAGTGGTTACCTGTTATAAATATCTAGGTATCTGGCTTGATGATTGTCTTACTTTTAAACGTCAGGTCATTAATCTGCTTAAAAAGCTGAGGGTTAGACTAGGTTTCTTTTTCAGAAACAAGTCCTGTTTCTCATTTGAAGCCAGAAAAAAGGCTAGTCACTGTGACCTTACCTGTGCTGGACTATGGTGATTGGATATATATGAATGCACCTCATTGCCTGGAAAAGTTAGATGCCGCCTATCATAGTGCTCTGAGATTTGTTACTAACTGTAAAGCACTCATCACTGTACCCTGTATGCCAAGGCAGGTCTGCCTTCACTAACTGTACGTAGGCTCAGTCATTGGTACATGTTCATTTATAAAGCCATGTTGGGTAAACTACCTTTTTATATCTGCTCTCTGATCTCTCGACGAATTGAAATTACGTATTGCCTGAGATCTTATGATGTTGTTTTATTAAATGTGCCAAGTGCTAAGACTGTCTTAGGGAAGAAAGCTTTTAGTTGTGCAGCTCCACTAAATTGGAACAGTCTGCAAACATGTTTAAAACTGAGCACTTTGGTTCCCCTGCATCATTTTAAAACTCGGCTGGGTGACATGCTGTTTGATACTCATGGTACCTGTCACTGTACATAGAGTTTGTAAACTGTACCCTGTACATTATGTTGTATGTCATCCTTATTGTTGTTCTGTTGTTTTTATGTTACATACCTCTTTTATGTTACATACCTCTTGAAAAGTAGATATTTTGACCTCAAGGGGCTTTCACCTGGTTAAATAAAGGCTACAAATAAAGATCTTTTTTTATTCATAAAAATATTTGGAATATTTACAGATCCGTTTTACATTTGCAAATGTATTTGTGAGTTTGTAAATCTTTTAAATGCATTTGTGGATGGTGATTTACATTTACAAATCACATATTTACACACAAATTATTTTTATGTTCACACAAATAATTATGAGACATATCTATGCCCATACAGTTACACCTAAATAAAATATAATTTTACAATCTTTTACAAGGATTTTTGAAAGATTCATAATTTGATGAAAAACTGCTGATCTGTATTTAAGCTTATAAATTAGTTACTTACTAAATGGCTATGTTTTTAAAGAATGTCTGACTATGGCTGCTTGGACCATATTCTTATGTTGTCTTTTATTTGCACAAACCTATGCAGTTTTTCGATTATTTATTTTTAGTTGTCTTTTAGCCAAGCACATTTGCTTGTCCAGGTCAGAAAATCCAGGCATTGCTCTCAGGGCCGGCCCTGACCAATTTGCTGCCCTCGGCAAGATTTTAGCTGGCGCTGGCCCAAATGCAGACACTCCCCGGGAATTCCAATGTTAATAAAAGCTGTATTTTTTTGTTTTTTGGGAGTTTGATTTATTTTAAATTAACACAAATACAAAATTAAAACCTATAATTGCACACTAAAACCATTATTTCCAAAAAATAACTTTCACATAAACCTCTGATTTTTACTGGGGCAGTTCAACTTGATTTGGGGGGGGCGCCATAGTTTATTGGCGCTGTACGCAAATAGGCGTAGTTCTGTTAGGATAAGATAAGACTTTGTTGATCCAAAATCGGGAAATTGTATTGTTATGAAATTTAAAGAACATTTTTTTTTTTCTAACATTTTTTTTTTCTTTTTCTGGCGCCCCCCATTGATTACATTACATTACATTGCATTTAGCTGACGCTTTTATCCAAAGCGACTTACAATAAGTACATTCGACCAGGAAGACACAACCTTGAAGAAAACAGAATCATATAAGTACATCAGGTTTCATAGAGCCAAGTATTTCAAGTGCTACTCAACTGGCTATAGATAAGCCAGTCCTTTATTAGTATATAAGTGCTTTGTTAGTAATTCTATCGCTCGAGGTGGAGTCGAAAGAGATGAGTTTTCAGTCTGCGCCGGAAGGTGTGTAACCTTTCTGCCGTCCTGATGTCAATGGGGAGCTCATTCCACCATTTTGGAGCCAGGATAGCAAACCCACGTGTTTTTACTGATGGGAACTTGGGTCCCCCTCGCAGCGAGTCATTTGGCTGATGCAGAGCGTAGAGCACGCGCTGGGGTGTACAGTCAATCAATCAATCAATCAATGTTTATTTATATAGCCCAATATCACAAATGTTACATTTGTCTCAGTGGTCTTCACAGTGTGTACAGAATATCAGTATGACAATACGACACCCTCTGTCCTTAGACCCTCACATCGTACAAGGAAAAACTTCCGAAGAAAACCCACAGTTTAAAGGGAAAAATGGGAGAAACCTCAGGGAGAGCAACAGAGGAGGGATCCCTCTCCCAGGACGGACAGACGTGCAATAGATGCCGTGTGTAAATTGAAAAGATAATACATTTGCAACATAGGTAGTCCAAATGTTTGGAAATGCATGTGTGTATAATAGGAAGATGAATCCACGAGGATATCCATCCAGGACCGATGATCCAGGACCACAGCCACGACTCAAGATCCAGCGCTCGCGATCCAGGACACAGGACCGCAGGATCATCCATGACTCCGGATCACAGCGTATATAAACACCAAAAAGAAAGAAATGTGGGGAAGCTGGGTTAATCGGAACATGAGAGTACACAGGTACAGACAGAGAGAAGGAAGAAGTAAGATGTCCCCCGACATTCTAAGCCTATATCAGCAAAACTAGGGGCTGAATCTAATCAGCCCTAACTATAAGCTTTATCAAAAAGGAAGGTCTTAAGCGTACTATTAAAAACGGATAGGGTGTCTGCCGCCCGAACACAAACTGGAAGCTGATTCCACAAATGTGGAGCTTGATAAGAAAAGGCTCTGGCTCCCATTGTACTTTTAGAGATTCTAGGAACAACCCTGCATTCTTGGAACGCAATGCCCTAGTAGGACAATAGGGTATAATGAGTTCTTTAAGTTAAGTTCTTTTAAGTTTAACCATGTACTGGATGTAGGAAGGGCCAGATCCATTTGCAGCATGGTACGCAAGTACCAGTGTCTTGAAATTAATTCTAGCTGATTGATGCGCCCTTAGCATTCGCCTATACTGCCTATGCCAAGGGCCGGCCCTGAGCTCTCTCCTCTCAAGATGAGAAATCTCCTTTTTCTTTGTATCCTTCACTGCAGCACCACATGCCATCATGATTCTAGATCCAAATCTTGTTTATGCTTGAAAAGAAGCGCCTTATAATCTTCTCAGCTGAGCGGTCAACAAAGCTTATTTCACATGAAAACATTTATGGGATCCGGTTGGTTGTACACTCTCATCTTGTATCAATGTGTAAACCAAATGAAAGGGGTGTAAAGGTACTGTATATAAAGGGACAAAACACACACTCACAATGTGATCCAATCAGTAGTAAAACACTCCCAACCATGAAAAGACCACACTCAAAGAAAATATAGTCTTTATAAAAAAGAAGAGGAGAACAGAAGACAAGATTGTTCAATAATAACACAAACTCATAAACATACACACGGTTGAGAGTTTTTTTGGCCTTTCCTCTCATAAATCTCTCACCCTCGTGACTCATCAGAATGTAATATTGCACAATGCACAGGGAGATTTAGATCACAGCCGCCTGTCTTCGTATATCTTCGTCTCTCTCCATTTCCCGCCGTCCCTCTTCGTCTCTTTTCGTCTCGCTTCGTATCACTCCATTTACCTGATTACCTCACCCCCTCCCTGGTAAATACATCCTGTTGAGCAGAATCTACAGTTTCCAGCATTTTCCGTTTCGTAAAATGATCAAATAAGATATGAAAATATGTGCTTCCATTTTTCATACTTTTGAAATGTATTAACTTTATATCATTGTATCTCCGTGTTTACTGGGTCTTTTTGCATGACACAAAGACTGGGATTTAGTTTAAATCCAGTACTTTCGACAGAAACACACGGCAATGTTGTCCGGACTGTTGTTTTTATGTGGCACCGGCTTGAACAGGTCATGTGATCTGATCACCCCGGCGTGACGGTAGACTCCAAAGGGTTATTCAGACAGAAATAATAACGTTATATGAAAGTAACCTCGGCCAGCTATTCTCATATTTTATCCCAGACTCTTAGGGAAATTACAGAAGTCTTACCTTATGACGAATGTCTGGCCAGAAAGCCATACTAAGTTATTGAATACTTTACCTGCTTTCTGTGATCAATACTTAATTACAACAGCTCTTCCTGGTTTTGGGTGGATTATTGGTTACAAGAAAAGGGGCTTTTTAGAGCAACCCAGCAGGCTTATAAAGACAGAAAGTGTTGGAGTGATCAGTAACCATGCATCATTACTCCTCAGTCGATGGTAACAAAGTGTGCTGAATCACGCGTTAACGACATTAGAGCCAGGGAGGGACAACAGATGCTTAGTTTGTTAGCCGGCACACTACTGATGTAACTGCGTTAGCTTCGCTTCCGTAGTGCCTGTAATGTGCCTGGCAAGAAAATAGACAAGACAATTAATAACCCTAGTTCAAAACATATGCTGCAGCTTTACTTGTATTTAATAAAAAAAGAGGCAAATAATTGATGTCGTCTTATTGATCTTAGGGTGTTCGATGGAAGAAACACTGGAGGACAATGTTCCATTAGAGTTTAAGTATACTGAGAGGGATCATAAATCCATGTGTCATCTAGATATATGTGCTATTTATTCTCATTATATAAGGCCTCTGCAAATAAATGCACTCTTTGCCCGTAAAAAATACATTGTGCCATAACCAGTGATGTCTCTCTCATTTTAGCCGTGCAAGCTGAAGGTTTTTGGGATGGCAATGTCCGACTGACCTTTTATAGGTCCTTCACTTTTATCCGGACTGACTTATCGTAACAATTATTGGATGGAATGCCATGAACTTTTACAGGGTCCCCAGAGGGTGAAGCCTACTGACTTTGGTGACCCAGACCTTATGGTGCCTTCGACTTTTCCTGAAATGACAAAGATGAGACATTTCTTTGTATTGAGTGTCAAATAGCTACACAACTGTTGGATGGACGGCCATGAAATGTCTACCAGATGTCAATTTGTCCAGGCTTGGGGAGTAATGGATTAGGTGGAATGTTATGTTATTAAGATACAAAAATATGTAACTGTTACAGGTACAGAAGAAGTCAAAATGAGATTGATGCAGGGTTAGGGTTAGGGTTAACATTTTTTAATTCATTGTATTAAATAAAAAAACAACACACTTACATGCGTACATGTATGCTTACATAGTACAATGTTTAAATGTTAGCATTGTTTGTTTGTACGCTTTAATGTCTACTTATGTGTGGTGCTGCGTGCCGGTACGCCGAACCGGTACTGGACTTGTAAAAAGTTTCGGTTCAAGTCCGGTTAAAACTGGAATGTCGGGAACCGGTACTTGGACTCGCAAAAAAAACTAGCACTTACGTATATTCTCCTTCTTGTTCTAAACCATCTAAAACCTCCCTGAAGGCAGGAGAGACTGAAAAGAGTCAAGGGAAGCTTATAAAAGTTAACAGCATTTAATTACACAAAAGATGCGGTGGCGCACAAATGAAATTTCAAAAGGAGGCGCTCTCCTCATTGCCCGTCAGACCAGGTCAGCAGGTAGAAGAGATCAATTCTTGGCTTGCTCTTCCTGTTGTCATCTGAGGTCTTCTCCTATTGGCCGGCGTCGTCGGGGGGCGGGTCCAATGCAATTCCTGCCTTTTTCTGTTGCTAAATTACATCATTCTGGTGTCTGTGGTTATTTAAACATCCCTGATAAACGTTATTCAGCGTCAATAAATGAGTGCTAATCCCAGTGTGCTCAGTGTACAACATCACATGTCATTTCACCTTCGATTCACGGTTTGAAAACGTAGCATTTTGCCTCATGCTAATGCTAACCAGAAGTGAAGAATTTTCAGAATAAAAGTATTAAGTTAATAGTGTGAACTTCCGGTTCTTTCAGAATAAAACTGATTTAAATTAAATAGTGTATTTAATTCAAAATTACGCCATATCAACATTGATTTTAATTTCTAACAGTATGTACATCACTATGTATGTAGTATGTACTGTATAATGTACACATGTAGAGAGTTGTAGAAAAGACATGGTGTACAGACAGTACAGTACACTCTGACTGTACAGTCACTACAGTGTAGCCTATAGTAGGTGTGTAACAGTGTAATGCGTATAGTCTACTCTACACTCTACCTTTCAGCAACGTTTTAGGGATTTAGGCTCAGTCAGCTCAGGGACTGTTTGGTTACTTTAGCTGGGTAAATGAAATACATGTTTGAACTTTGTAGTAGCACTGTCGTTGCTGTCATAAGTCATTTGTAGACTAAGTGGCAAAAAGTGTTTTTTTTACATTTGTACTTTGTAGAGAATGTAGACACAAGTTGTAAGGGAGCACAATAAACCTGACGAGTTTGAATTTCAGTTGTTTATGAGTTAATTTCAATTGATAATTAGCTCACAATAAGTTCACTTTAGTTACTCGCACAACTTGACACAAGCCATGGGTTCAGAACCTGAACCTCTGGACTTGAGTCCGGACCTGAACCTGAATGTGAGTCCAGGTACGCAGCACTACTTATGTGCAATGCCTTATTTTGTTTTGTTGTTTTTATGCTGCTGAAACGCAAAAATGTCCCAATTTGGGATCGATAAAGTACCTGTTATCTTACAACTGTCTACAGTACAAGCCTCAGACCATGTACTTTAAGGTATGGGCAACATTGCTTTTACTAGGTAACATTTGAACATTCATTTGTATTTAAAGCAGCAACAAAGTACTTTGCTTAATTTCCAGTTGTATTAAGATAATTCGTTTGCAGAGGCAGCCAGCATGAAAACATGACAGAAATATCATCTCCAGCAAATGTAATACAGGACAAACCGGGAAATGAGCATGTAGGTTAATTTAATTTAATTTATATTGGTACTGCTGCGGCTTAGAGTTTAAATCCAGCAACACTAATGTGCCAATGATTGGAGTCCTTGGATGATGTTGTTTCCTTTTTCTGCTTACATACACAATAATGGCCAACATTTCAGCATTTTCCCCTTCTTTTGCCTTTATTTGCAGAATTTGTTTTGACAAAAGTAACAGCAATAAGTTACTTTTTACTACTTAAATACCCGGTAAAGAGATTTCCAATTCGAGATCAAAACAATTACTTCCTTACGTCATTTGGTAATCCGTAGAAATGTAATTGGTAACCATATTTTTGGGGTTTATCTTTTTGTAAAAAATAGCAAAAACGTTATGCTTCTGCCAATCAAATATGAGCATTGTTTTTTTTATGATTTTTAAAAAATATAAGGTTGACACAGTTTTGGAACAATGGTGGAAGCCATTACCAAATACCTTCAAAACTCATGACATTCCCATCAGCCTTGTCTGTACTTGGTGGAAATCACCATGTTTGTAATGTCTATGTGAGCACATGAGCAATGGCTGTAGACACGACTGTCTCATAAATGGAAAATCCTATGACCTCTGCATTCAAAAAATATGATGTGAGACTCTATTAACTCACAGTTACCTGAAGAAGTGCTCAACCTTGAGGATGTGTCACATTCTGATTATATATTCTGAACGCTACACATAATACACTTGATATGAGCACCCCCCCCCCCCCAACTCCCTGTGAATAACATCCCTGGTAAATTTGAACAAATCACCACTTAGAGACAAGCTAGAGTTGAGATTATCGCTCCCATCAACCTATCTTTCCTTTCCCTTTTTTTCTCAAGGACAGAGGCAGGTGTTAATAAGACTCATTTAGCACAATTCAGAAAATAAGGGCTCACCAGAATGCAAAGATAATGAGATAATAAGATTGCTTTGAAGTAGATAAACATCCAGTAAATATCTCTGGCTGTCACAGGTGTTAATGTGCAGAGCGTGTTTAATCAGTGCTCATCAACATTCACAATGCAAAGGGTTTGTCCTTTGTAATTTAAACAAGTATAAGGCTGCGGCCACACGAGGACGAATTCGGTCGTTTGCGTTACTGTTTAGTGTCATATAGACCGTTCGGCCACACGAGGACGACCGAATACGGCACTAAACGACTGAGGAAACGATAACGGGTCCCAAGGTGGATAGAAAGGCATACGCAACTCTCTGGGGGGTCAAACGGCTCCGTGTGTACGCCCTATCCGAACATTTTCAGATCACTGATAGTGATTACGCAATAGCCCCACCTCTTCTGATCACCTCCGCTTACCCCGCGCCATTGCTGAAGTGTTTCGCCACCAACAACAACAACAATGGCGGATCGCAGAGTTGCTATCGTGCTCCGGACGCTATTGACCATGCTACAGTTGTTTGTGCAACATCTACAGCAATAATGATGAGGCAATAGCCCCGCCTCTCCCCACCTCTGCTGCTCACCCCCGCGTCAAAGTAAACTGCACCCTGAATTCAGATTATTTATCTTTCTCTCGATATGGACCTAAACGCGAGTGAAGTCTAATCTGACAGGACGGAGACACGCAGCTCTGCTCACCTGCAGCTCCTCCCGCTGCAGCAAAACACACACTTCAAGTCAGATCATCACCCTTAGCTATTTTAATTACCTCTCAAACTCCCTAAACTAGTTATAAATATGTTTATTTTTTTACTGTCGGCCGGGTCACTCCAATAATTAATTTTGTTGGATACATTTTCCCGGAAATTATTGTCGGCACCGTTTTATGACCATTTAGACCACTGACATAATTATAATATATAATAATTGAAGTACATCCTTTCAAACTGCTAGTCACATCCTCATGTAAATGGCAATTTATCGAGTACGATAAGTCAATTAATTGCTTATCGCGACAGGCACACAATAAAACAGTGGAAACAAATATGTGTTTGACTTTCATTAGTGATTGAAACTTTGTGCCCTTTATAGTCTGTGTCCAATATTGTGTATTTGTATACATTGTATATATATCCTATATATATGCTAAGGTCTCGCTGCTGACACGATAGCAGTCATTTTGTGCGCATATGTGTAATTAAACCCATGATATCAAAATCTCACTCCAGCCAGGTACCCAAAGTTGGCAACCCTGATGTACGTACATACAGAGACCCCCCCTCGGCTCTTACCAGAGTCCTTGTTTCTGTCCCAGCGGAGTAGTATGCGGCCTGATAGCTGCACGCTAGCATCGGGGATTTGTGGATGAAGCCAGGTCTCCGTGATCACAAGTAAACAACAGTCACGAACGTAGATGTTTCTGGCTAGTTGTAATTCTAGATCGTCCGTTTTGTGCACTATGGACCTGGCGTTGGTGAGGTACATACTCAGCAGGGGAGGCTTGTGTGGCTGATTCCTTAGCATCAACAGGAGACCGGACCGGCAGCCCCGCTTTTTGCTTCCTCTCTCTCCGCCGCCTACGCCGCCTGCCTGGCCCAACAACAATCCACGGGGATCCCGGCGATCTCGCTACCTCGTCTGGGATATTGTGATCGCGTTGGAATTCCCTAAGAACGGGAAGCTTGTGTTGGAAACCAATATCCAGTAGTTCCTGACGATTGTAGTGTATGTTCGTATAAGCGAACACAGTCATGCAACATATATAAACATATAGTAAATAGCACAAGAAGGGAGAGCCGTGAGCCGCTGCAACCGTGCGCGCCGCCATCTTGGATGGCGATATTGATGGTGATAAAGAATTCATCTAACGTTCCGCTGTTCATTAAAAAAACTGCGCATTAAACAAACCATCATGCTCTTCCTTTGAAAACCATGCGGACATGTCGTCATCAGCAGGCCATCACGTGGTTTCCGAAAATAACCGAGTGACACGAGGAGATTTTAGCCGAGACCGGCGGAAAGGTTGTCTCAAAACTCTGTGTGTAAAAAGACGATCCACAAGCAGAGATTTGAGATCCACGAGCAGAGATTTGAGATCCACAAGCAGAAATGTGAGACCTACAAGTGCATTTTTGGTCGACAAATACAAAATTGATTCACAAATGCCTGATCAAAAGTTGTAAATGTTAAAGAGATATTCAAAGTATTGGCATATCCAGCCATGCAGTGGGGTGGTTTGTGAACTACCTCTCTGAAAGGTCCCAATGTGTTCACTTTGATGGGCTGTCTTCTGAGTGGTTAAACATTGCTAATGGTGTTCCTCAAGGTTCTGTTTTAGGTCCACTTTTTTTCTCTATATATCAACAGTTAAGGTGAAAATGTGGATGAAGCTACTTTACATTTGTATGCGGATGATACCGTGATGTACTGTGCAGGTCCTCCATTAAGGAGGCTGGTGTTAAATTACAGGCTGTTTTTAACATTATTCAGACTCAGCTCGCTGAGCTTAAGCTTCTTTTAAATGTTGATAAAACCAAGGTAATGCTCTTTTCTAAAGCTAAAAAAGACTACAGACACTGCTTTGGATATTGTTACTATGCAAGGACAAGTACTCAAAGTGGTTACCTGTTATAAATATCTAGGTATCTGGCTTGATGATTGTCTTACTTTTAAACGTCAGGTCATTAATCTGCTTAAAAAGCTGAGGGTTAGACTAGGTTTCTTTTTCAGAAACAAGTCCTGTTTCTCATTTGAAGCCAGAAAAAAGGCTAGTCACTGTGACCTTACCTGTGCTGGACTATGGTGATTGGATATATATGAATGCACCTCATTGCCTGGAAAAGTTAGATGCCGCCTATCATAGTGCTCTGAGATTGTTACTACTACTGTAAAGCACTCATCACTGTACCCTGTATGCCAAGGCAGGTCTGCCTTCACTAACTGTACGTAGGCTCAGTCATTGGTACATGTTCATTTATAAAGCCATGTTGGGTAAACTACCTTTTTATATCTGCTCTCTGATCTCTCGACGAATTGAAATTACGTTTGCCTGAGATCTTATGATGTTGTTTTATTAAATGTGCCAAGTGCTAAGACTGTCTTAGGGAAGAAAGCTTTTAGTTGTGCAGCTCCACTAAATTGGAACAGTCTGCAAACATGTTTAAAACTGAGCACTTTGGTTCCCCTGCATCATTTTAAAACTCGGCTGGGTGACATGCTGTTTGATACTCATGGTACCTGTCACTGTACATAGAGTTTGTAAACTGTACCCTGTACATTATGTTGTATGTCATCCTTATTGTTGTTCTGTTGTTTTATGTTACATACCTCTTTTATGTTACATACCTCTTGAAAAGTAGATATTTTGACCTCAAGGGGCTTTCACCTGGTTAAATAAAGGCTACAAATAAAGATCTTTTTTTAGTTCATAAAAATATTTGGAATATTTACAGGATTCCGTTTTACATTTGCAAATGTATTTGTTGAGTTTGTAAATCTTTTAAATGCAATTTGTGGATGGTGATTTACATTTACAAAATCACATATTTACACACAAATTATTTTTATGTTCACACAAATAATTATGAGACATATCTATGCCCATACAGTTACACCTAAATAAAATATAATTTATACAATCTTTTACAAGGATTTTTGAAAGATTCATAATTTGATGAAAAACTGCTGATCTGTATTTAAGCTTATAAATTAGTTACTTACTAAATGGCTATGTTTTTAAAGAATGTCTGACTATGGCTGCTTGGACCATATTCTTATGTTGTCTTTTTATTGCACAAACCTATGCAGTTTTTCGATTATTTATTTGTTAGTTGTCTTTTAGCCAAGCACATTTGCTTGTCCAGGTCAGAAAATCCAGGCATTGCTCTCAGGGCCGGCCCTGACCAATTTGCTGCCCTCGGCACAGATTTTAGCTGGCGCTGGCCCAAATGCAGACACTCCCCGGGAATTCCAATGTTAATAAAAGCTGTATTTTTTTGTTTTTTGGGAGTTTGATTTATTTAATTAACACAAATACAAAATTAAAACCTATAATTGCACACTAAAACCATTATTTCCAAAAAATAACTTCACATAAACCTCTGATTTTTACTGGGGCAGTTCAACTTGATTTGGGGGGGGCGCCATAGTTTATTGGCGCTGTACGCAAATAGGCGTAGTTCTGTTAGGATAAGATAAGACTTTGTTGATCCAAATCGGGAAATTGTATTGTTATGAAATTTAAAGAACATTTTTTTTTTCTAACATTTTTTTTTTTTCTTTTTCTGGCGCCCCCCATTGATTACATTACAATTACATTGCATTTAGCTGACGCTTTTATCCAAAGCGACTTACAATAAGTACATTCGACCAGGAAGACACAACCTTGAAGAAAACAGAATCATATAGTACATCAGGTTTCATAGAGCCAAGTATTTCAAGTGCTACTCAACCTGGCTATAGATAAGCCAGTCCTTTATTAGTATATAAGTGCTTTGTTAGTAATTCTATCGCTCGAGGTGGAGTCGAAAGAGATGAGTTTTCAGTCTGCGCCGGAAGGTTAGTAACCTTTCTGCCGTCCTGATGTCAATGGGGAGCTCATTCCACCATTTTGGAGCCAGGATAGCAAACCCACGTGTTTTTTACTGATGGGAACTTGGGTCCCCCTCGCAGCGAGTCATTTGGCTGATGCAGAGCGTAGAGCACGCGCTGGGGTGTACAGTCAATCAATCAATCAATCAATGTTTATTTATATAGCCCAATATCACAAATGTTACATTTGTCTCAGTGGTCTTCACAGTGTGTACAGAATATCAGTATGACAATACGACACCCTCTGTCCTTAGACCCTCACATCGTACAAGGAAAAACTTCCGAAGAAAACCCACAGTTTAAAGGGAAAAATGGGAGAAACCTCAGGGAGAGCAACAGAGGAGGGATCCCTCTCCCAGGACGGACAGACGTGCAATAGATGCCGTGTGTAAATTGAAAAGATAATACATTTGCAACATAGGTAGTCCAAATGTTTGGAAATGCATGTGTGTATAATAGGAAGATGAATCCACGAGGATATCCATCCAGGACCGATGATCCAGGACCACAGCCACGACTCAAGATCCAGCGCTCGCGATCCAGGACACAGGACCGCAGGATCATCCATGACTCCGGATCATCAGCGTATATAAACACCAAAAAGAAAGAAATGTGGGGAAGCTGGGTTAATCGGAACATGAGAGTACACAGGTACAGACAGAGAGAAGGAAGAAAGTAAGATGTCCCCCGACATTCTAAGCCTATATCAGCAAAACTAGGGGCTGAATCTAATCAGCCCTAACTATAAGCTTTATCAAAAAGGAAGGTCTTAAGCGTACTATTAAAAACGGATAGGGTGTCTGCCCGCCCGAACACAAACTGGAAGCTGATTCCACAAATGTGGAGCTTGATAAGAAAGGCTCTGGCTCCCATTGTACTTTTAGAGATTCTAGGACACAACCCTGTCATTCTTGGAACGCAATGCCCTAGTAGGACAATAGGGTATAATGAGTTCTTTAAGTTAAGTTCTTTTAAGTTTAACCATGTACTGGATGTAGGAAGGGCCAGATCCATTTGCAGCATGGTACGCAAGTACCAGTGTCTTGAAATTAATTCTAGCTGATTGATGCGCCCTTAGCATTCCGCCTATACTGCCTATGCCAAGGGCCGGCCCTGAGCTCTCTCTCTCAAGATGAGAAATCTCCTTTTTCTTTGTATCCTTCACTGCAGCACCACATGCCATCATGATTCTAGATCCAAATCTTGTTTATGCTTGAAAAGAAGCGCCTTATAATCTTCTCAGCTGAGCGGTCAACAAAGCTTATTTCACATGAAAACATTTATGGGATCCGGTTGGTTGTACACTCTCATCTTGTATCAATGTGTAAACCAAATGAAAGGGGTGTAAAGGTACTGTATATAAAGGGACAAAACACACACTCACAATGTGATCCAATCAGTAGTAAAACACTCCCAACCATGTAAAAGACCACACTCAAAGAAAATATAGTCTTTATAAAAAGAAGAGGAGAAACAGAAGACAAGATTGTTCAATAATCAACACAAACTCATAAAACATTACACAACTGGCTTTGAGAGTTTTTTTTTGGCCTTTCCTCTATAAATCTCTCACACCTCGTGACTCATCAGAGATAATATTGCACAATGCACAGGGAGATTTAGATCACAGGCCGCCTGTCTTCGTATATCTTAGTCTCTCTCCATTTCCCCGCCGTCCCTCTTCGTCTCTTTTCGTCTCGCTTCGTATCACTCCATTTACCTGATTACCTCACCCCCTCCCCTGGTAAATACATCCTGTTGAGCAGAATCTACAGTTTCCAGCATTTTCCGTTTCGTAAAATGATCAAATAAGATATGAAAATATGTGCTTCCATTTTTCATACTTTTGAAATGTATTAACTTTATATCATTGTATCTCCGTGTTTACTGGGTCTTTTTGCATGACACAAAGACTGGGATTTAGTTTAAATCCAGTACTTTCGACAGAAACACACGGCAATGTTGTCCGGACTGTTGTTTTTATGTGGCACCGGCTTGAACAGGTCATGTGATCTGATCACCCCGGCGTGACGGTAGACCTCCAAAGGGTTATTCAGACAGAAATAATAACGTTATATGAAAGTAACCTCGGCCAGCTATTCTCATATTTTATCCCAGACTCTTAGGGAAATTACAGAAGTCTTACCTTATGACGAATGTCTGGCCAGAAAGCCATACTAAGTTATTGAATACTTTACCTGCTTTCTGTGATCAATACTTAATTACAACAGCTCTTCCTGGTTTTGGGTGGATTATTGGTTACAAGAAAAGGGGCTTTTTAGAGCAACCCAGCAGGCTTATAAAGACAGAAAGTGTTGGAGTGATCAGTAACCATGCATCATTACTCCTCAGTCGATGGTAACAAAGTGTGCTGAATCACGCGTTAACGACATTAGAGCCAGGGAGGGACAACAGATGCTTAGTTTGTTAGCCGGCACACTACTGATGTAACTGCGTTAGCTTCGCTTCCGTAGTGCCTGTAATGTGCCTGGCAAGAAAATAGACAAGACAATTAATAACCCTAGTTCAAAACATATGCTGCAGCTTTACTTGTATTTAATAAAAAAAGAGGCAAATAATTGATGTCGTCTTATTGATCTTAGGGTGTTCGATGGAAGAAACACTGGAGGACAATGTTCCATTAGAGTTTAAGTATACTGAGAGGGATCATAAATCCATGTGTCATCTAGATATATGTGCTATTTATTCTCATTATATAAGGCCTCTGCAAATAAATGCACTCTTTGCCCGTAAAAAATACATTGTGCCATAACCAGTGATGTCTCTCTCATTTTAGCCGTGCAAGCTGAAGGTTTTTGGGATGGCAATGTCCGACTGACCTTTTATAGGTCCTTCACTTTTATCCGGACTGACTTATCGTAACAATTATTGGATGGAATGCCATGAACTTTTACAGGGTCCCCAGAGGGTGAAGCCTACTGACTTTGGTGACCCAGACCTTATGGTGCCTTCGACTTTTCCTGAAATGACAAAGATGAGACATTTCTTTGTATTGAGTGTCAAATAGCTACACAACTGTTGGATGGACGGCCATGAAATGTCTACCAGATGTCAATTTGTCCAGGCTTGGGGAGTAATGGATTAGGTGGAATGTTATGTTATTAAGATACAAAAAATATGTAACTGTTACAGGTACAGAAGAAGTCAAAATGAGATTGATGCAGGGTTAGGGTTAGGGTTAACATTTTTTAATTCATTGTATTAAATAAAAAAACAACACACTTACATGCGTACATGTATGCTTACATAGTACAATGTTTAAATGTTAGCATTGTTTGTTTGTACGCTTTAATGTCTACTTATGTGTGGTGCTGCGTGCCGGTACGCCGAACCGGTACTGGACTTGTAAAAAGTTTCGGTTCAAGTCCGGTTAAAACTGGAATGTCGGGAACCGGTACTTGGACTCGCAAAAAAACTAGCACTTACGTATATTCTCCTTCTTGTTCTAAACCATCTAAAACCTCCCTGAAGGCAGGAGAGACTGAAAAGAGTCAAGGGAAGCTTATAAAAGTTAACAGCATTTAATTACACAAAAGATGCGGTGGCGCACAAATGAAATTTCAAAAGGAGGCGCTCTCCTCATTGCCCGTCAGACCAGGTCAGCAGGTAGAAGAGATCAATTCTTGGCTTGCTCTTCCTGTTGTCATCTGAGGTCTTCTCCTATTGGCCGGCGTCGTCGGGGGGGCGGGTCCAATGCAATTCCTGCCTTTTTCTGTTGCTAAATTACATCATTCTGGTGTCTGTGGTTATTTAAACATCCCTGATAAACGTTATTCAGCGTCAATAAATGAGTGCTAATCCCAGTGTGCTCAGTGTACAACATCACATGTCATTTCACCTTCGATTCACGGTTTGAAAACGTAGCATTTTGCCTCATGCTAATGCTAACCAGAAGTGAAGAATTTTCAGAATAAAAGTATTAAGTTAATAGTGTGAACTTCCGGTTCTTTCAGAATAAAACTGATTTAAATTAAATAGTGTATTTAATTCAAAATTACGCCATATCAACATTGATTTTAATTTCTAACAGTATGTACATCACTATGTATGTAGTATGTACTGTATAATGTACACATGTAGAGAGTTGTAGAAAAGACATGGTGTACAGACAGTACAGTACACTCTGACTGTACAGTCACTACAGTGTAGCCTATAGTAGGTGTGTAACAGTGTAATGCGTATAGTCTACTCTACACTCTACCTTTCAGCAACGTTTTAGGGATTTAGGCTCAGTCAGCTCAGGGACTGTTTGGTTACTTTAGCTGGGTAAATGAAATACATGTTTGAACTTTGTAGTAGCACTGTCGTTGCTGTCATAAGTCATTTGTAGACTAAGTGGCAAAAAGTGTTTTTTTTACATTTGTACTTTGTAGAGAAATGTAGACACAAGTTGTAAGGGAGCACAATAAACCTGATGAGTTTGAATTTGAGTTGATTATGAGTTAATTTTCAATTGATAATTAGCTCACAATAAGTTCACTTTAGTTACTCGCACAACTTGACACAAGCCATGGGTTCAGAACCTGAACCTCTGGACTTGAGTCCGGACCTGAACCTGAATGTGAGTCCAGGTACGCAGCACTACTTATGTGCAATGCCTTATTTTGTTTTGTTGTTTTTTATGCTGCTGAAACGCAAAAATGTCCCAATTTGGGATCGATAAAGTACCTGTTATCTTACAACTGTCTACAGTACAAGCCTCAGACCATGTACTTTAAGGTATGGGCAACATTGCTTTTACTAGGTAAACATTTGAACATTCATTTGTATTTAAAGCAGCAACAAAGTACTTTGCTTAATTTCCAGTTGTATTAAGATAATTCTGTTTGCAGAGGCAGCCAGCATGAAAACATGACAGAAATATCATCTCCAGCAAATGTAATACAGGACAAACCGGGAAATGAGCATGTAGGTTAATTTAATTTAATTTATATTGGTACTGCTGCGGCTTAGAGTTTAAATCCAGCAACACTAATGTGCCAATGATTGGAGTCCTTGGATGATGTTGTTTCCTTTTTCTGCTTTACATACACAATAATGGCCAACATTTCAGCATTTTCCCCTTCTTTTGCCTTTATTTGCAGAATTTGTTTTGACAAAAGTAACAGCAATAAGTTACTTTTTACTACTTAAATACCCGGTAAAGAGATTTCCAATTCGAGATCAAAACAATTACTTCCTTACGTCATTTGGTAATCCGTAGAAATGTAATTGGTAACCATATTTTTGGGGTTTATCTTTTTGTAAAAAATAGCAAAAACGTTATGCTTCTGCCAATCAAATATGAGCATTGTTTTTTTTATGATTTTTAAAAAATATAAGGTTGACACAGTTTTGGAACAATGGTGGAAGCCATTACCAAATACCTTCAAAACTCATGACATTCCCATCAGCCTTGTCTGTACTTGGTGGAAATCACCATGTTTGTAATGTCTATGTGAGCACATGAGCAATGGCTGTAGACACGACTGTCTCAATAAATGGAAAATCCTATGACCTCTGCATTCAAAAAATATGATGTGAGACTCTATTAACTCACAGTTACCTGAAGAAGTGCTCAACCTTGAGGATGTGTCACATTCTGATTATATATTCTGAACGCTACACATAATACACTTGATATGAGCACGCCCCCCCCCCCCCAACTCCCTGTGAATAACATCCCTGGTAAATTTGAACAAATCACCACTTAGAGACAAGCTAGAGTTGAGATTATCGCTCCCATCAACCTATCTTTCCTTTCCCTTTTTTTCTCAAGGACAGAGGCAGGTGTTAATAAGACTCATTTAGCACAATTCAGAAAATAAGGGCTCACCAGAATGCAAAGATAATGAGATAATAAGATTGCTTTGAAGTAGATAAACATCCAGTAAATATCTCTGGCTGTCACAGGTGTTAATGTGCAGAGCGTGTTTAATCAGTGCTCATCAACATTCACAATGCAAAGGGTTTGTCCTTTGTAATTTAAACAAGTATAAGGCTGCGGCCACACGAGGACGAATTCGGTCGTTTGCGTTACTGTTTAGTGTCATATAGACCGTTCGGCCACACGAGGACGACCGAATACGGCACTAAACGACTGAGGAAACGATAACGGGTCCCAAGGTGGATAGAAAGGCATACGCAACTCTCTGGGGGGTCAAACGGCTCCGTGTGTACGCCCTATCCGAACATTTTCAGATCACTGATAGTGATTACGCAATAGCCCCACCTCTTCTGATCACCTCCGCTTACCCCGCGCCATTGCTGAAGTGTTTCGCCACCAACAACAACAACAATGGCGGATCGCAGAGTTGCTATCGTGCTCCGGACGCTATTGACCATGCTACAGTTGTTTGTGCAACATCTACAGCAATAATGATGAGGCAATAGCCCCGCCTCTCCCCACCTCTGCTGCTCACCCCCGCGTCAAAGTAAACTGCACCCTGAATTCAGATTATTTATCTTTCTCTCGATATGGACCTAAACGCGAGTGAAGTCTAATCTGACAGGACGGAGACACGCAGCTCTGCTCACCTGCAGCTCCTCCCGCTGCAGCAAAACACACACTTCAAGTCAGATCATCACCCTTAGCTATTTTAATTACCTCTCAAACTCCCTAAACTAGTTATAAATATGTTTATTTTTTTACTGTCGGCCGGGTCACTCATTACTGGATCAGCTGCTGCATGAGACAGACACTGACGCTGTCCCAAGAGAGGGAGGAAAAAGAGAGGCTCCGTGTATTTTATTATTATAATATATAGTCGTTATTCATTTGTTTTAAAGCTCAATAAATAACAAAGAAGACCTTTGACCGGCACTTTTATGATTTTGTCCGGAAGATTTCAACTTTAATACACGTTGACTGGCGAAAAACTCTGCCCGGTTCCCTCGGCCCCCACCGCGGAGAATAAACAGAAGGGCAACCATGACAACCATGCTTCTTCGCTGCTTTTGTGGAGGAAGTTACAGCGCCACGTACAGGCTCCTGCATATGTACTGCAGCTTCTCCAGCGGTTGGAGCTAAACGGAGCGGTCTCGTGTGGACAGACACTATCCGGATAACTATTGCGTGTGGACGGAAGCTTGTTTGTGATTGCGTTTGCGTTAATCCTATGCGTTTAGCCGTTTTCGTCCTCGTGTGGCCGCAGCCTTAAAGACGTGGCTAGAAAGAAAAAAAAGGATTTCCAGGAACTAAAAAAATGTAGACCAAAGAAAAATATGTCCATCGACAGAATCATGTTAGTAATTTGAATAGCTGGCCATGCTGGGGGGTAATTGCTCAGATATTTTCCTCATGTGTTCTGTTCTCATGGCTATATGTTTGAGGCTTGTGATTTTAGCCAGGCCAGCAATGTGTTCATCAAAGGGAATCAGCAGATATCCTTTTGGTCGTTGTAAACAGATCGGCTGATGTCAGCCACATGATGGGGTTGCTATTAGCCAAGGGCTAAACATCTATGCCGGTATCAGATCAATTATAGATTACAGACTTTAGTTTGTTTGCATGTTTTCTCTGACCTGTTCTTTCACAACGTGATTGATTATTTTATATAAGAAAGTGCAGATTAAAGAAATGTGTTTATCTATGTGGCATTGGAGCAGAATGAAGGCAGGGTTAGATTTATGTATCTGTGTTTGGAAACCTGAGCAATTAGAGTGTTGCTGTGAATGTTGATAAGTGTACCTTTATGCTGCTTTGCATGTTGAATATGGACAATTAAGAATCAGGCGAAAAATCTTGGACTGACCACCTGACCCTAACCCATCAAACTGAGCATTCCTGGAAGAACGTCTTAAGCAGTCAGCACCTATAGAGTCAATAGATTCTTAAGCTATAGGCTTGTCAGCTCTAGCTGATTGCCTGACATGCTTCCTCAGTGTCTCTTGGCTCATTTACAGTTGTCAGTTTTCCAGACGTGGCTGTTGAAGCCGTGCCCCTGGTCGCTCACTTAATTCCCCACACAGCCTGTCTCTATTTTGTTTCCTACCTGGACTCCGGCCAGTTCTGTCAGTTGTGATGTCTCCATTGCCCAGAGTGCCTCTGTCTATCTTGCTCTGGCCTTGGCGTGATACATTTTCTCTCTCTGTCCCTCCACTTCCCTCCTGGGTCCCTGACCTCTCTTTATTTCTCTCTCACTCCCCCACTATTCAATCTTTTTCTCTTTCATCCCACTCTATTTTACCACTAAACCCACAACCTTCCTTTCCCTCTCTGAACTTTTGCATCACTCCCAGAGGAGCTGTAGTCGAGCAGGCGGCAGTGCCATATCAGACATGGAGGAATGCTGCGCCCCGAAGCTAGATGTCTACACCTCAGCAGCAAAGTACCAACGATCAGTGTTGGGACTAACGCGTTACAAACTAACGCAACTACCTTTTGCGGTAACTAATAACTAGGGTTGGGTACCGAGAACCGGTTCGGAACCGGTTCCAACATTTCGATTCCAACGGCATCATTTAAAAATGTGAATTTCGGTTCCGCTTTTCGATGCCTGAGGAAATGTTTCTCGCCGCTCTCCGTAGCCTACTGTATGACTGCGGCGGGGCGGGAAATGTAGCGTTGTACCTACACTTCCTACAGTGTAACCTGAGACCAGGGCCGGCCCGTCGCACTGGCGTTATAGATGTTCGCCTAGGGCGCCAGATCTGTGAGGCGCTGCGTTGACAGCTCTGGGAGGGAAAACAAATGTTTTGACCGTTGGTACTCATCCTAATTTTCGGCCTTGATGTAACAACATTCATAATTAAGTAAATGTAACACCCTTTTCATCTCGGTTACACTTTTCATTTGCCCTGTACGATGGGCGCTGTAAGTGATGAAAATGTGGGATGTTGGCTTATCTGGCACCCGCAGCTCACAGCCAAAGTGCGAGTGAGCAACACACTCTCACTCCATAATCGTCCAGGAGCGACGTTTGGTCAGTGTCCGCGGCGTGCAATTGTGACGCTCCTAGGCTCCTTCAGCTTCATAAAGGGACGCAAATAGCTTTCAACTGATTGCAATGTATTCCCATCTGCGTCGGGATTTGACGCTCATGGAAGCACGGCATTCATTTGTGTCGGCTGCCCTTAAAGGCAATGTGAGCGTCCATTCTCATTGGTTAACGGAGAATTGTACACGCGGAAGTAAGTATTCCTCTTACTGTCGATTGATTTTACAGTGATATCTGCACTACTCATCGACTAAAAAACACCAGATTATCCTTGTTAATTACACAACATCTATTGGTTTAAATTGTGTGCAATGCTTTTGTATTTTCCCCCTTCGATTCGGAGAAACAAATATTTTTTCGGAGTAAAGGATGGCAGAAGACACTACACTACCCAGAATCCCCAGCTATCGTTTAGGACTACACCATGTGCTCTGTCACACACACACACACACACACACACACACACACACACACACACACACACACACACACACACACACACACACACACACACACACACACACACACACACACACACACACACACACACACACACACACACACACACACACACACACACACACACACACACACACACTATGGCAGATGCAAGTATCAGCGAGAGCAGCAGCACATTTACAACTTGGAGATATAACCACTATTTTCAATTTGTGGGGATAAAGGACGCAACAAATATTACGGTCAACTGTAAACTGTGTGCAGGACAGAAAGCATTGTCCACATCGAATAACAGCAATGCCAATCTCCTGAAGCACCTAACTAATGTACATGTGGGGAGTTGTCTTTTCTCTTACTGTGCCACAGAACAACACAAAAACTTGTATTTGTATTGTTATTATTTTATTTTAAAAGTAAAGTAACTTGTTACTAGTTACTTTTATAATTTAGTAACTAATAAAGTAATTAGTTACTGAGAGCAGTAACTACAACTATTACTAGCCAACGATGCATAACTGATAAAGACGTTATAGGGCTACGGTACATTTGTTGCAAGTGAAATAAAACACTCGCTTCGGCAGCTGGGACAGAAGTGGTTGCTTTATATGAAGATCAAACTCATTCACCATGGGTCTCAGCCTCTCTGTGTTCTCTCTCACAGTAGTCAGCCTGATGCAAATCGATAAAGTAATTTTCCCCCAGACATGTCGTAATTAACAATCTGCCATGTGCGCTCAGGGGAACTGCTGCATTTGAATAGACCCAACACCCAGCTGTTACTGAGACGCCCCGTGATTTAAGAAGTTTAAATCAGAAAGACAAGAAGAGCTCTATATGAGTAAACATTTAACACACACACAGTCATTAGCAATGCTTGTTATATAGTCCGTCTCCTTTCAAAGGAACATGACATGCTAACGTCTGTATTTAAGTGCAGGGTGGGTTATTTTTTGGATTAATAAATAATCCCTTAAAGGTGGGGTAGGTAATTCACTTCAGAAACATTTATATTCCATGGAATGCTCTTAACATTCCGATAGCAATGAATACATTAAATGCTTTGACAATAAATACATAACATTTTTTAGCCGGCCCGGCTAAAATAACTGGATGGCCTACCTGCCTTCCATCTGTGCACAAATGTATCTCGTGCCCTCATGGTTATGTGCACGTTTGTGTGTGTTGGAGGAGGTGCTCTGTAAGGAAGTCTGAAGGAAGAGGCAGGTTTTTTCCGGTTGTGTATTTTCAAATTCTAGTGCACTCAAGCTGGTTTCTCCATTCTTACCAACCCTACCTTTAAGAAATGAAATTACCTCTCTAAATAAAGCTGGAGTGCACAACTTTTGTCTCCGCCCTCTGGTAGTGACAGTTATTACATAATCACTGTCTACTTGTGCTTATAATGTATGCCTTCAGATCTCCGCTCACAGGAGTGTTTGTACTCGCTGTCGGTTTCTTTTTTTAACTTTATTTCTTGACTTTATGTCACTGTGATGTCAACCATTGGTTTTTGCACTACCGTTTAAAACCTTAGGTTTGGCGTCTTCACTGTTGTTGTTTCTTGGATGTCGGCCATCTTGTTTTTTGCAATCAAAGGTGATATGGTGAACATTTTTAGGCGACACAAATCTTAAGATTAACTTGTCCTACACTTACTAGCTCTCAACCTTATCACACAGATGTTCAACACGTCCGTTATTCCATTTTAAACCATTTAGAAATACGTTTTTAAAGAATTCTAATCACCGCCAGAATAACTTTTCCAGATGATCCCCTTTATTTCCTGATATTTCCCTTTTTACAGAGTCAGAAAGACAGCTCTCCATTGATGAGGAATAAGTAGCCAGCAAACACAGCATTAGCCATGACTCAAATATATACAGCCCACTTAACGGCCATTAAATATCCAATACACTGATGAGGTGAATCCAGGTAAAAGCTTTTATCCCGCACTGATTTACCTTGATTAAATTCATGCCAATCATTTAGGGAGAGATGGAAGGAAAGAGGAGCTTAGAGGCAAAAAGGGGCTTTGAATCAATCACTGGAATATGTCCATACGTTGTACACCTTGGCAATTTCATCAAAAAATGACAAAAACAGAACATAATTTCACTGTTTTCAGAACAGATGCCCAGCCAGAAGCACAGCTGTACTGAATTGATGAAAGGCGCTTATAGCCAAACTGTCTATGCTGACTAATAACAAAAACATCAATTGGCAATAGGCCTAATAACATGTACAATACAGAAAGGAATCAGCAGTGTTTTATTTATTAACCTCTATATTTCAGGAGCCTAGCTTTTTGTTTTACCTGTTATATTTAAAAAAATGATCTCTCCCCTGTCTGCTTTTACTTCCTGTCTTTGTGTTTTCCCGCCTTTTTCGTATGCTCCACCCTGATTCTGTCCACCTGTGTGTAATATCCCTTCTGCCCTTTTTCTGCTGTGTCTTGTCAATGTGATTAGTTCTGCTTGTATTTATGTCATGGGCCCTTTCTCATTTCTCTAACTCCCCTCCTCGACTCCTATCCTCGATACTTAGTCCCGCCCACAGGAGATGCGAGCGGAGGAGCCGAGGAGAGGGGAAGCAGCAGGCGGTTAGAGAAATGAGAACTCCTCTCCTCTGAGCGGTCATTTTAAAGAGACGTCAATTAATTAACACACACACATATATATATATGTATATATATCCTCGGTTATAGCTCCTCCAGAGAGCCTCCTCGACGCTCTATCCTCGGCAGTGTGCGAACACGGTCTCCGGGGGAGCCGGGATTTTTTGCGGGGGGGTAAATGCTGATCTGTGCATTAATAGCAACAGCACAGACATAGGCCTATTATAAAGAGAAAATCTGTTGCACACGGGGTGGTGCCACAGGTCTACATTTACATGAAACGTCCCGATGGATCATGTTCATGTCAACAGATTTCCTGAGCATGTATGGGCTACGCAAACTTCAATCAACTTGATAATAAATAATCCGTACATGTTTGACTGTTTAATTAAATCAACTTAAAATGACTCAAAAACAGGCTACATTGTTTCACATGGGCTATAGCCTATTATGGCTGTAGCCTACACAGAGCCAAACACATGCGATAAGAGCAGCCAGCGGCACCAACCATGAACAATATTAATATTAATAATACAGCTATAGCACAACACAACCCTCTCACTGCCTGGAGAGACGCGACGCGACGCTACACACACAACACAACGGCTCGTCTTCTTGTGTCTCTTCAGGGATCCCTCTCCCAGAACGGACAGACGTGCAATAGATGCCGTGTGTAAATAAGCCCAGTTTCTGCATTTAAATCATGACAGTGGTTATGAAAATAGATTTAACCCACACTTTTATCTTTTTACATACACAGTTAATCATTTGAAATCTAATTTAGACCGATGACAATCATATTAGATTAAAATGAACCCTAGAACTGCAGACAATATAGCTAGGACTCAATCAAAAAGTCTGTTCAAAAAGGCAGAATTCCAGGTAAGAAAATACACTTCCACAAACAAAAACAACATAATTAAAACATTTAAACAAACTACTAAACGTAGATGAACTACATTATTCAAAAGTTAACAGTACCTTCTGATAATACCACAGGGGGAATAAACGAGGCATCTATTTTCCTCTCTCAAAATTAAATCTGTCCTCCAATCTAGCTGTGACATTACACACTCTAAAATATGAAGAAGGCCTCTTTACCAAGGTCTTTTGTGCGTAGCATTACAGATAGTTGGAATGCTGTGTCAGCATTCCCACTAAATAATCGGGCGTGTGTGTGGCTAAAACGTAGCAGCCTCAATCTCTATTCAGCTGTTCTAATGAAGGTAAACACAGTGAAGGCGCTGCGTAAAAGACACAGCCCTCTGCGTGCAGATAGCAGATACTGTGAGAGTCACGGACATTAATTCATAGATCAAGACAGACTGGTTCACAGACTCTCCTGTTTTGCGAATCCGATGCTTAAACAAATAGCTATACACCGAAGGCCGAACTATCCCTAAAAGGAAGTCTGAGTTTGAAATATCTCTCAAATAATGTATGCACTGTCATTTCCCCACATAAACATAACAGTCTGCAATGAAACGGTTGTCTCCTCTGCACTCCACTTCCTACTTGGCGCACCGGTATCTTGTGCGCACGAAAAAGTATCTCGTGTGCACGAGAAAGTATTAATAAAGCTTGGCCTCATTTTATTTAAATTGAGGGCTCGAATGACATCTCGTGCGCACAAATGAATATAACGTGGCATCGTTTTATTTAATTTTCTCTCTATGAACCCTCCAGGGCTCCATACACAATGGCTATTGCCAGGTGGTTAGCTAAAACTATTGTTCCAGTTAGCCAGATCAATACATTAGCATATGTCAAGGGCTCACATTGGCCACACTGGCATCCGCCTCTGGCTCAGCCCCTGTTTGTTTATTCAGTGCTGGCCTTCTAAATAAATGGATATGGACTCAGTTGAGCGTTTATGGGAGATTTTGAGATGTGTGGAATAGAGGTTTTCACTGCCACCATAAAAGTGGAGAGTCCAGGTGATCAGTCAAATTTATGTCAGTGTTGTATTGCATTTCTATCCCTCTGTGAAATGAACTCTCCACAACAACACTGAGGGAAGCCATGCTAATAAAACTGCAGTGCATACAGAATAAGAGGTTTAATTTGTTCATTCGGGAATAATGGTCTGCATGTGGAAAAGGTCACTAATAAGATTGTAAGATTATTTTTGAAGCTATAACTATCAGTAGCTGCAAATATCTAGTTTAATTTGGTCATGAAATCTGAGCTGTTGACTTGGCTGAAAGAACTGTGACTATATTGCCTCTACTGGAAATTGTGTGGGTGTGTTTGTAGGTTTACCTTAAACCACTGACATGAGGGATGATGTGATCTTCAGACAATATGAAATAACCTGTTCCACCTCGCAGCACGGAAGGAAAAAGATAGTTGTACCCTTTTTCGATCTCAATCTCACATTAGTGTACGAACACTGAAGGGCATTTCCTTCACCTTCTCACTCTTCCCCTGTTTTTTATGTCAGGTTGACTCTTGATTTTCAGTGTGATTGAGTGAAATACAACATTGAGAAGAAATGAAATCTGACCGCGCGCACATTCGATGCTTCACTGTCCGCCGTTTTTGCTAAGGGAAGCAACAAACAACAAACAGATTCACAGAGACTCTGCAACCGGGCCAACATACAAACAAGATGAACAATGTCTCCGGGGGTAAGTGAGAGGAGCAGAGAAGGCAGGGAAGTGCAGTGTTTGTTCTCTGATCGATGCCATACATAGTGCATGAGTTCCCTATGAACTCTAGGTAAAAGTTGTTTGTTGCTATATGAGAAAGTTCAGAAAAAGAGAGGATTAACTATTGAGATGGGGGTTCAATAAAGGTAAACAATATAGGAGGCATTGTTTGTGAGTAAGAAAGCAGCAGAAAGAGTTTCTCATCTCAGATAATAAAATGTAAAGTTGCTTCAGATCGATTCATGGCTCCAGCCAAGCAAAAGCCTGCTTTAAGTAGGAATAGGAAAAGAAAAGACCAAAATATTTTTGATTAGACGCTCATATCCTTTCCCAGAGCTTTGATTCCCTCCAATAAACAACTATAAACCAGGGTGATGGCCAAGCTCTTAAAATTAAAAGACAAAATTGCCGTCATAAATATTAATCTAGGTAAGGTAGAGGTTGCGCCCTTCACAATGATTCATGCTCTTCGGAGCACATTTGTCAAGAGTAAACAGTATCCTCCTGTTTACCTAATACCTAATTATATTCTTAAGGATGTAATTAAACACAGTTTACTAAAGCGCACATTCATCTCTCTCTTTCCTTCCTTTTCCTAGAGGAGTACACTTCCTTACAAATGCACTTTCCTCAGCAGCAGTGCCTCAGTTAACTTGGAATTAAAGGTGGAAAGAGAGTTAATTTCACAGCATTTTGGCATGTTATATACTCTGGGGCCAGCTAGTATACTGCAGATGGCCTTTGCCTTTCTTTGTTTTGTAAAGGTAATATGTAATTAGCGGCTTGCTAAAGTGTGACGGAAAAATTAGTGAGCAGAAAATAATCCAATAATACTTTTCTCTATGCTTTTTATTGCAATTGTCTGCTTGACTGCACTTCTATTTTTAATCTCATACATTCCACAGTAGGGTTGTGAAATATGGATCAAATCTTATTTCATGGTATAGATAATTGTATGTAATGTCGTCGAGGGTTCGGTCAGATTACTATGAAATGTATTAAATTACAAAATGCTTTAATCTAATCTGATACCTATTGGGTTACCAAAAAATTAAACGTTTACAAATGACTATTTGTTCTAAAAAGAAATAGACACAGCTTTAGAAATGTGAACAAATATAATGTAAAATACAGCATGAACAGTTGGTTAAATCAAATGATTGTACAGAGTAACGGTATACGGTGTGTATTCCACCACATGTTAGATGCCGTTTATTTTTCTATTTTTTGTTGTAACTGTTTTTTTAATCAAAGGCAAGAAATCAAAGGGAGCACTTACTCAAAATGTTAATCTTCAATTTATTTAAATGATAAAATCAATAAAAACTGCTACCATCCATAAATCATCAGTAAAAATAACAAAACAGGTTGATTAGCAGACATTGATTTAATTAGCCCTGTCTTCCTCCTTGGCGCTGTACTGTATATAGCTGTGATTGATTCAAATCCTCCATTTCCATATTAAATAAAGACGATGGCTGTTTTTTTTGTTAACTCTTATCATGAACATGAGTGTCCCAAAACTTGACAGTGTAGTCATTATTGACACTGATATTGAACGTCCCCTAACCTTAGCAAATTGGTAATTTTCAAGCTAACTATAATGTGTTCTAAACCTTAACAAATTACGGATTTAGATCCCAACCATGATCTGTCCCTTTACAACACTACTGTTTTGGGAAGCAAAGACCAATGATCTCATCCTACCTTAAATAAAGTCCCTTAAATTACTAAAGGTAGATGCAGCCAGCAATCTGGAATTGTATTACCAGACTCACTTCCTCTTTCTTCCCAACAGCTGCTTGTGCAGTGCGCACACGTTTACAGTGTTTCAGATCATGATGAATATCAAGCCTGATGAGATTTTGTGTAATTTGCTGATTTTATGGCAGTTTATCTCAGAGCGTTTATTTATAGTAATTTCCAAAGAATATTTATTTCAGTTTCTCTGTGTGTTTGCCAGCCTGTTTCTCAGAACCATTCCAAACCCTCTCACCCCGCCCCCCTGCTCCTCTCTTCCTCCTGTCCATCTAACGTAAGGGATCAGGGGCTAAGTTTCGCTCCGGTGGCTGGGATCTGGGGAGCTGCTGGTCTACCTGTACAGCCACATCAGATCTTATTCCCTGCACAGGAACACAATCATACAGGGAGAGGGAAAGCAAGCTCCATCTGTGGAATACTGATGCAGGAACACGGCATCTGCAAGACAAGCTCAGAGAGGCCTGAGGAACGTGGAGGCCAGGGAATGAATTCTTAAAGATACAGTCTGCAGGATTAGCAAAGTTCTTGGAGGAATCAAAAGAAAAGTAAAATACTGGATGGTTGTTCAGTTTTCAGTGGTTGGAGTTTGGAGTGGGGAGCTTTCCAATGTATTCCCTGACTCAACTGAAGACACATTTTGTCAACACTATTACCCTATCATGGCAAATTTGTGTCTCCATTGGTTGGTTTACTACTATTCCATTGATTGTATTGGTTTCTCACCAGTAGAATGAAAGGCTTTTTTTATCCTGTGAAATGTCTCAACATTTGTAAGATTGATTAGTGCAAGATTCTTTACAGATATCGTTGTAACCAGAGGATAAACCCTGCCAAATGTAATTATCCCTTGACTTTTCTTGTGGCGGTGATGGCGAAGTCGATAGGGACTTGGCTTGGCAACTGGAAGGTCACCAGTTCAAGTCCCGGCAAGACCAAGTGCTACCGAGGTGTCCCTGAGCAAGGCACCGTTCCCCACACTGCTACCCGGGGGCCGTTCAAAATGGCAGCACACTGCTCCTAACACTAGGATGGGTCAAATGCAGAGAAACAATTTCCCCACGAGGGATTAATAAAAGTCCATCTTATCTTATCTTTTCTTCAATTTAAGTCCGTCCATCATTTTGTTACAGACTTAAAGATCTCCACAAATGTTTAATGAGTTAGCATTTCATTGGGTACAAACAATCATGGTGCACAGAAGATACATTTAACTTGTAATTAACTATTACTATTGACAGGTCGGACAAGTGTAACAAAAAGTTTTCTGTTTAGCCATTTGTTGTGATGTGTATCAGACAGCAAGGATACCTGTATCCAATGAAAGTATATATTCCCATTGATTATTTTTACTCACTTTTCCAGTGGGATGCTAGACGTTGTGTGTATCCAGAGAGACATTATAAACAACAGTGGCGGCTGGTGCATCTTTCTCCAGGGGGGGCTATACTAATGGCGCATTTCCACTGCAGCGCATAGCATGGTTTAAGCGCGCCGTGCCAAACCCGGCCCGTTTCTTTTTGCGTTTCCACTAGGGGTAGTTCCGGCTAACGGGTACTTTTTCACAGTTGTCTGGCCCTCCAAAATCCAGGTTCTTTCCGGGCCAACAACCGGGCTGAATATGCTAAACTAGAGAGAGAATTGCTGGCAAGGGGGCTACAACTACAACAAAATGAACATTTGTTACCGTGATTTAATTGTAATACACGTTTCAAAATGATGCCGAAGTAACAACATACTGATACCGGTTAGTAAAAACCATGAATTAATGCTTTGACAAGTCTGCAGACAGACGGCAGGCGAAAAACCCTTTAAAATGCGTATTTTCTGAATGGAGATCGGCTAAGCTAACGCAGTATAGGCTCCGACCGTCCACACTCACAACAACGGCCTATACAGACATAAATAAACCAGCGACTGTATTCGCCATGACACAGACAGTCTGTGGTTTGTACTTTTGTCTAGTTTCTGAACAGATATGAGGAGCTGTGAGCTCTGACATCTAACGGCTGATGTGGTTCGCATTGAAGATGACGTCACGACTCCGCCTACACTGCATTACTATAGTTACTGCCCCAGCTACTAAACTGTAATGGAAACACAGCATAGAGTGAGCCTGGCCTACCAAGGCCTAACTATACCATACTAAGCCGTGCGAGGCCCTGCAGTGGAAATGCGGCCGGAAAGAAGCCAGTATAGATAAAGACCATCTGGAGCCTGGAAAGCAGTGCTTGAATTGGGCCGGTAGTCACCGGTACGCAGTACCGGCACTTCTGATTTTTACCCATGTGGTACCGGCACTTCTTACTAAGTACCGGCAAGGTGCCGGTACTCAGTACCGTCTGGATTCCCCTGTGTCCTCCCTGGCAGCTCCATTGATTCCCTCTCTCCTTTCCTGCTGAAAGATGGTGAGTGTACTCAGGGACGAGGAGTCATTTAACCAGCCGCCAGTATGAGTCAGGCTTTACTTTCTTTTATATCCATAAAGAAAAAGTAAATCTGTTTACAGTCCTGTTTCATATGGGTGTTGAGAGGTATCCATATATCTCTTCATGTTGCTCTCAAAGTGCACCAGATTGATGCATTTAACTTCAATATTTAAAAGATAATCTTCCGGGGGGAGCATGGACCCCCCTAGAGGGTGTCAGGTTCACTCCCCACTTATAACAATTGCACTTTACCACTGCACCCCCTCTAATCTCAGATGCACCCTGAGTCATTTTCTTTAAGTACAGGGAGCCTTTCTAAGATATACAGTAAAGAGACAAACTCACCAGCATTATAGGATATAGGCCTACTATGACTTTGAGCCAAATACTTGTTTTGGGGCTATATAAATAAATTGACAGTTGCTGATTTAGAGTACTGGCACCTTTTTTATTCCAATTCAAGCACTGCTGGAAAGACAAACTGAATGAGAACACTCTCTCCTCTCTCTCTCTACAGCTGACATTAATAAGCCCCATTTGCTCTGGAGGAGCTGTTCAGAGGCCACAAGTATAAGTATGGTTGTACTGAGCAGCTCCAAAAATGTAACATGCATAACTGAACAAGTGAGAATCAGGTTACAGCTGAAAAAAGGCAATTCATGCTGGAAATCTTCCCTTAGTAAATAAACATCTTTGAAATACTTCATTTAATTTCTGCTTGTATTACTCTGTTAGGATTCCTCCAATAGTCTCCTGTTTCAGGTTATTGGAATAGTTCATGCAGACTATAGAGCAGTCAAAACACTGCAAGCCATTTTAGGTGAATTACAGTATTATTCCCATCTAATAGCTGGCTTAAAACGCTAATCATGCATGCTAATTCCAGGCTTAGTGTGCCTATGGATTAGAAGCCAATGTAATGTACAGTTAATCCCATATACACTGCACTGAAAATCCGCCTAGCAGCGTTTCTCATCTTCAAAAATGTTCCCGCTAATTATGTCTCCTGAGAGAGGCTCAACTCCCACTTGAGATGAGTTCGTCCATACAGCATCCTCAGGTTCAAATGCATCTGGAATACAGAATACAGGCCCTTGATCAAGCCCTCAGCTATTTTTTATCCAGATCCATGGATTTGATGAATGGTCTAATGCATGTTATGCAGATGGTAATAGAATCCCAACACAAGGTGAAATATCTCTATTTTTCTGATATCCTTAACAATCAGTTCGGCATCTTTTCCCTGTACAGTAATGTTAAATAATCAGTTGTCCTCTTTATGGTTCAGTTGAGATATTCCAGAACAATTGGGTTAACATTCCACTATAACCTTTAGGCATATCCTGGAGAGAAAACGACACGTTTGCATGGCTCCACATGGCTCTTTTTTCAGGATTTAGGAAACCTAGCCTGTGACAAAAGACATTGAACAAATCACAGATCCTTTCAGAGAGTGACGGGAGATGCTTTTGGTGACATTTTCTCTCCATCCCTCTGTAATTTAGTAGTTTTGCCTCTGAATGTTCTGATCGCTGCAGCTCAGATGTTATGGCTATAGGTTAACATCAAGCTAAACAACAGTAACATTTTGTATATCTTCAAAATGGTTTGTCGAAATTTGAAAAAGTCACAGTATGTTATCCTAAGAGCTTTAGAGAACAAGATGTTTGCAAAGAAAACACAGGAACATCAGGATGAGTTTTGGAATTTTAATATTATATTATATAGTATAGGTTCAGAAGAGTCTCCAGTCTCGTCCTCAGTCTTTGGTTGTAAACTGCTTTCTGGATCTGAGTTCCTGGCAGGTTCTGGTCCTCGAGGCTGTGTGGACTGAGGTTTCTCTTTATCATTTTCACTCTTCACCGGGTCAGGAGTGAAAATGGACTTGGTAATATCAGCCTCTTCCAGCTCTTGAAGCTGCTCTCCCTCCTGACTGATACTGAGTTCCTCCTGTTCTTGCTTAATGTATGGGGGGGACTCTGGGTCCTCCTGGTCCAGACTGGTGCTCCACTCCTGCTGGTCAGGGAGAAGCTCTTCTTTAACCACGACCAGCAGCTGGACGTCTGCAGGAAACAGGAAACACAGTCAGAAAAAACTGTTAAGTGTTAGCATTTAAACATCTAATCATCATTCAAATGGGAGACATTTTGCAGCCCTAATTGATGCCTTTGTTTTCATACTTTCATATTATCTTTCTTAGTCCTGCCTATTGTGTATTTTTGCCACAATGTAAACAATGAATTGTATTTGGGATCGTTCACAGCTACACTACGCCTATATAATGGTAATCCTCTGTTACAAATGAAAATCCTGGATTTAAACCTTATTTAAAGTGGACCTATTATGCTATATTTGAAACATATTGTAGGGCCATACCTATACAAAACATGTCTGTGAAGTGTTTTGCTTAAAATACCAAACAGATCAACCATTGTAGCCATGCCTCATACTGCTCATACCCCTCTATTCCAGCCCTGTTCCAAAAAGGCTGATTCTGCTTTAAATGGAACAGCTGCTGCTAGCCACGCCCCTTTGTAGCATCATGCAGCTTTCCCCTGCTAAGAGAGTTTTCTACTGGGAGAAACTCGGCTAAACACTGCTGTGATGAAATGCCATATTATGCTCCAAACCACTTCAAGCATTATTTCTGAAACAGTATGAAGCTCAAACGTTTTCTCTCCAGTACAGCGTTAGCGATGCTTGCTAATGTAAACACAGACCATATTACTCCCAAAACACGCATCGCATTGTTTCTGATACAGCACATAGTTTGACATGTTCTTTCTTAAGTATTTACCGCTATAACTGTGCCATTATATGTATTATAACAACTTTACTCTAAGTACCTCCTGCAGACATTCTGCTGAATACACAGACACACAGCTGTGAGAGGGGATTCAGCAGTGGTTCTCAAATGGGGGTACGCGGACCCCTAGGGGTACGTTGGAGTACTGCAGGGGGTACGTGAGATGTATTACTATACTACTTGTTACCGTATGTGCTTATTCTATGTGTAACCGCGGCCGTACACATGGCCTAAAGTTTAGCTGTTCTACTGATCAAATTTGCCCTTTAAAAAAAACATGGGAGCGGTGGAGTGATGAGGAGGTTTTGGCATTCTGAAGATTTACTTGGAAGGCTTCAGTAGAAGCTGGTGGGAGTCCCAGCAGCTTTTACTGAAACTCCGGGGACTTCCGGCCGGGGACTTCGGGTGGCAGTATACGCCTTGAAGTTGTTTGCGGCCTGCCAGTAAACCCAAAGCAGAAGAAGAAGAAGTGACGTCAGCGGCTTCATTTGCGTAATCTTCCCTCAGGGAACTTATTCCAGTGTGAACACGATCTTTACTTAGTTCCATGGGGGTACTAAGTGCTGGCACTAAGTGCTGGGCACTAAGTACGGCAAAGTACTTGGTGTGAAAGCGGCTATTGTATCGAGGCTTGTATAGTTTTGGGCCAGTGACGTTACCAATGACAAACGAAGCCTCGCTGCCCTTTAATACCACGTGACTGCTTCAGAAAGTGCTTTAGATCTGTTGAACGGTCCACAACACTAATAATACCCATGGATGTATAATAAGAATGATATATTAACCTTCCTGTTCCCGCTACTAAAGAGACGCGCTACCATGGAAACCAAACAATGGTGTAGCTGTAATAAAGTCAGAGTGGAAACAGTCCTGTGTAAATCTGATTTGTTCAGAAATCGGGAGAAATGCAGGAGAAATATGACACCAGGAGAGGGCTATGAAATCGGGAGTCTCCCGCGAAAATCGGGAGGGTTGGCAATAGTGCTGCGTACCTGGACTCACATTCAGGTTCAGGTCCGGACTCAAGTCCAGAGGTTCAGGTTCAGGTCCGGACTTATAAGTCCGGACCTGAACCCATGGCTTGTGTGAAGTTGTGTGAGTAACTAAAGTGAACTTATTGTGAGCTAATTATCAATTGAACATTAACTCATAATCAACTCAAATTCAAACTCGTCAGGTTTATTGTGCTCCCTTCCAACTTGTGTCTACATTTCTCTACAAAGTACAAATGTAAAAAAAACACTTTTTTCCACTTAGTCTACAAATGACTTATGACAGCAACTACAGTGAACTACTACAAAGTTCAAACATGTATTTCATTTACCAAACTAAAGTAACCAAACAGTCCCTGAGCTGACTGAGCCTCAATCCCTAAAACGTTGCTGAAAAGTAGAGTGTAGAGTAGACTATACGCATTACACTGTTACACACCTACTATACAGTATACACTACACTGTAGTGACTGTACAGTCAGAGTGTACTGTACTGTCTGTACACCATGTCTTTTCTACAACTCTACATGTTTACATTATACAGTACATACTACATACATAGTGATGTACATACTGTTAGAAATTAAAATCAATGTTGATATGGCGTAATTTTGAATTAAATACACTATTTAATTTAAATCAGTTTTATTCTGAAAATCCGGAAGTTCACACTATTTACTTAATACTTTTATTCTGAAAAGTCTTCACTTCCGGTTAGCATTAGCATGTGGCGAAACGCTACGTTTTCAAACCGTGAATCGAAGGTGAAATGACATGTGATGTTGTACACTGAGCACACTGGGATTAGCACTCATTTATTGACACTGAATAACGTTTATCAGGGAATGTTTAAATAACCACAGACACCAGAATATACGTAAGTGCCAGTTTTTTTGCGAGTCCAAGTACCGGTTCCTGACGTTCCGGTTTTAACCGGACTTGAACCGAAACTTTTTACAAGTCCAGTACCGGTTCGGCGTACCGGTACGCAGCACTAGTTGGCAAGTATGACCCTTACAGATCGGAACATGTCATAAGTATAAACACATAAAAGCATAAATAAATGTAGGAATAAAAACATGAATAAATACAGGAATAAATGCTATTCCGTTTTTTCAGATGGATTCAGTGTGTGTGCTGTGGCTCAGCTGGAAAGCAGTTGACATTCAACCGCAGGGTCTCTGGTTCAACGACTGGTCAATACGTCTTTTGTTTTGTTTATAAAAGCTACAGCTAATTGTGATAAATGTAGTTAATAAATGTATTCTTTGATATGGTTTAGCCTTTCTCAGGCTACAACATGGTTAAGTTTACGAATATTATTAAGGAATACAAATCCCTCTTTGCAATGTGTACCAGCCTCCTTAGGCTTTTCAATCACAATCATTAAATGGAATAAATACAATATTGTTAACATGAAAATATGATTTTATGTTTGTTGTTTAGAGTTATTCTAAAGCTTTACTCATTGGGAACTCGGTATGAGATAGACTAGAGCACACTATTGAGATGTCCAATCTGCCTGTTTTACACACTTTGACCAACAGGGGGGTTTGTGTTCAGAGGAAGCCCATGATGAAGACTCATGAGATGAACACGTTTGCGAACCAATTGGCTGGAAAGCTTCAAAGCTTCATAAGGCTTCATCTCGCCATCACTACCGGAAACGTCTCGGTCGAACGGGAAAGAACAATCAGGTATCAGCTGTTTACCAAGTGAAAGGAATGCGGAAGTGGGCGGTACCTCTGTAGCGCAATACTACGGTGGCCGAAAAGTGGTTTACCTCTATGGTCGGCTACATATGCTTGACTGATGGGAGGGGCTGAGGACAACGTGCTGAGAGCTACAAGGGAATGTCTGTATTCTCAAATTCTTTGTTTCCCCCCCCCTTTCCAGAAAACAACATACCCTGGGGAGCCAAGTTAATTCATTTGCTAAAAGGTAATTATGAAATACTTGCCCAATAATGCCGAATATAAACGGCCTCCACCAGTTTGACCTCACAAATCAGATTAAATGTGACTCATCTATTTTTAGTGAGTGTGTTCTTCTGTTCCTTGCTAAAAAATTAATAACCTATTAATTATCAGAAAAGTTTGAGAACGAGGAGTGAGTGGGAGGGATTGAGGCCACACAGATCTGAAAGAGAAGTGAAAAACAATGCTGGAATTGGCTTCATGATCCTCAGAGACTCATAATTGTTCTACCCATTTCAAAGCATCCGCCTCTGGTCTCATTTCTGACTTTCTCTCAGAGTTTGATCAAATCTAGAAAAAAGTCCACAATATTGCTGCCTATATTATAAGCAGACTGTATCATGACCCAGCAGGCTTTTCTGAAGTGATGGTTCTCATTTTGGATTACTTTAATCTTCATTAAAACTAGAGGGCTGAAGTTGTACTAAACTTGTTCAGGTCATAGTTTGACGTAATTTAGCCCTCAGCTCAGATATGCAATAAAAGTACTGTTAAAAATTTAAATCAATGTTTTGATAGCATAATGTACCTTAAACATACCGTCAGTTTAAATGCTATTTTATTCTGGAAAAAAACGGAAGTTCTCAATACCAAGCTTTTATTCTGAAAATCCTTCATGACGACATCCGGGACTACCGCCCATTAGTATCATTAAAGTGGCTATTGGCGCCGTTAACATGTATACAGTTATGAAAGAGATAAAGAGGAAAAGGCAATGTGGAAGTAAGCAATGAATGTAAAATGTCGAAATCCTCTGTTTAACACAATATCGGACACAGAAGAACGAGGGGGGAAGTCTCCTACGTCACCACAGCCCCCAGAGAGGAGGAGCAAACAGCCAGCAAACGGGAAGGACGAATGCTTGTGGGTGCTCTTCTGCTCGGCCGCGACTGCGAGAGGAGGCTGCAGCCTCTCTCCTGAAAATCTTCTGCTTGTAACATTACCACGCCTTTTTATTAATTAAAGTACCCATTTGAACCCTCTCAGAGACTCAATTAGTCTCCTTTTAAAGCTTCTCTCCTGGACGCGAGAATACCGAACAAAGCATAACAGTACTCAATAGTGATTTTAGGAGGATTCGGCAGAACCTCGGATTGCTTGCTAACATGCTAAAACAAGATGGTGAACATGTAAGAAATTACTTTTGATAATTATGAACATTGTGACCATGTTAGCATGATTAAGTTGGCATTTATACCAAAGCTAGGTTGTTGTTCCACAGAATAGTTAGCATGGCTGTTGCAATACATTTCAGGTTTAGGGGAAATATTGTGAATTTATCAAATAAATATGGAAAGTTAGGCCAATTATTATAAAAATATTGTTTGGAAATGCTGGTTTATGCTAAATAGAAATGCTAATATTGATGGTAGGTCTGGGCTAAAAGGTGTATTCTGGTCTCTTGTAGAACTTGCTTCAGACCTTTACGGCCCGTCCACACTACAGCTTCAAAAAAAGCTTGGAGCTGGGCTTGTCTGAAGCTCGACCAACAACCAATCACATGATTCTCCCGACCCTGACACACAAGCAGCGGTTTGATTGGCTAGAGCTCATATGATTTGATTGGCTGACGCTTCCACCGAAAGCTTCAGAAGCTTCAAAAGTTGAACATTGCTCAACTTTTGCAGCCTGAAACGCCAGGAAAGCTCCGCTCTGCTTCCCACAATGCAGTTCGGCGATTTATACTATACTATACCACTCTCACCGGGGGAGCCGGGATTTTTTTTTTGCGGGGGGGGGGGGGTAAATGCTGATCCGTGCATTAATAGCAACAGCACAGACATAGGCCTATTATAAAGAGAAAATCTGTTGCACACGGGGTGGTGCCTCAGGTCTACATTTACATGAAACGTCCCGATGGATCATGTTCATGTCAAACAGATTTCCCGAGCATGTATGGGCTACGCAAACTTCAATCAACTTGATAATAAATAATCCACGGACCACCAATGTAACGTTTGACTGTTTAATTAAATCAATTTAAAATGTCTCAAAAATGTGATCCATTCACTCCACTGTTGGCTGGTCCAGCCAGCCGGCGGCCGCGGGACCAACGCAGCAACTTCGCCCCCCCCATCTCGAGCAGCAGGCAGGGAGGAAGAGGAAGAACAGGTGGGGTGGTCATCAGCAGCATCATCATCATCTTCTTCCACATCTCCTTCGACCTCTACTATGGTAGTTGTAGTCATCAAGTTAGCTTCTCTTGGCTCGTCTTCTTGTGTATCTTCAGCCCCCAAGTTAACGTTAGCTGTCAAGTTAGCACTAGCACTGACGTTAGCTCCCTCCTCTCTCGGTTCTGTTGTAGCAGCAGTCACAACGTACAATGTGCTACCACCGGCTACATTCGGTTGGTCTTCTTGATCAGGTTGTTTTGGGCCGTTTTTTAAAGAAATTGCCCAAGGTAAGTGTTGTTTTGCTTGTCGACATGTCAGCAGCAGCAACAATGCCTGGTAAAATGCAGTGCCAACTAAACGAGCTTGTGAGTGAGTGGGTAGTGGGTGGGAGCTGCGGCAGCGTGCAAGCAGGCGACACCTTTTTTTCATGAATCATAAACTCTAAATATAATTTTATTTCACTTATTTTACACCTTTGAAAAAAAAACCATGCCCAAAATGGAATTTATTTGGTCATCATATCAGTATTTTAGAGAGCTCCCCCCAAATTTCACAAACCATGTTCCCAGGGGAGCTCATGTCACCACTAGGGGAGCTATAGCTCCCCCTGCTCCCCTCCAGTTCGCACCCTGCCCCCCATCCCCTCTCTCCCAGCTTGGTTGGCTCTCAACATTTTTACCGAACCCTTTCACTGTTTTAGTGTTACCCTCTATATTTGTATAAGGAAAACTAAGTTTATATTGCAAAATGTAAAACGATTTTAGTTTAAAAACAGAACTTGGCTTTGTGTGTATTTAACAAAGCTGGGGTATCCAAAGTAGAAAGAAATATCTGCTTTGTGACAAAAGTTCACACATACAACCAGTATATGGGGTTAATCTGTAAAAATGCTTAACCAGTTGCCACAGAATATTTCACTTACTGAACTAGCTCACTGCTCACTGGCGCCGGCTAGACAGGCTGCCTCCGCTCTGACCTCTCAACTGCATGTGCATGTGTGCATATAACTGTGGGTGTATTTGTATATGTATGTGCATGTCAGATGTAAAAAGTGTACTGTGTGTATAAACCTGTACCTGTATAAATACGCATGTGTGTGTACGACAGAGTGGAAACTGAATTTCCCCCTCGGGGGTTTAATAAAGGCCCATCTTCTTCTTCTTCTTCTTCATCTAGCATGTGCAGATGTCAGTGCTTCTAACATAGAACGCCCAAAAGGCCTTGCACCATTATTACAGGTATTTGCAGTGGACAAATGGTTACCATGCAACTGTTAAAAAGTAACTAGAAACAAATGTAGGAATGTTTTTATGCAAAGTTATTGGGAATTAAAAGAAATGTTCCGATGACGGATGGATTTTTACGGACCGTTTTGGTGGCAGTGGAAGTATTATGCGGATAAGTGGTTAACGGCCTTACCTCACCTCCTCTTAGACAGTTTATTAACATACGCACAACTGCAACTAGGGTAACAAGAGGTGCAGCGAGAGGAGATTGCATTATTCCACTCAGAAAAAGTTCTTTCAGTCCGTCTTCATTTTCTGTTAAAGCTGATCAGCAATGGAACTCGATCCCACCTCCAATCAGAGACCAGACCACATTCACTTTATTTAAATCCCAACTCAAAACCTGGTTAGTGAGGAATCAGCTCTGCCAACACTGACCCAATCTTCTGCTCCTTACAATCCACCGCCTGTGTTTTAACATGTTCTTTTGTTGTATTTGTTTTGTTTTAATGTTCTATATTTTAAATTGTTTTATTTAAGTATCCCAGCAATGACTGTTGCTTGTTTTAAATGTATTGTATTTACTTGTTTAAAATGAAATGTGTTTTAGGTTGACTTTTAAAATCTGCCCAGGGACTACAGATGAAAAATAGCCTCTTGGCTAACTCTGGCACGTTTACAGAAATGTTCATTAATGTGCACTGTCCCTGTTAAATAAATGAATAAATAAAATAAATGAGGAGTTTTGGTGGTGAAATTGGGTTTTATTCAAAACCAAGTTGTTTTCTCGCAAATTTATGGTGGCATAGAGAATGGTTATTATAATGTATATGTCTTTGAAACATTTTGCCAAGCTGGGGCTTCTCTGTGCACATGCATGTGAAAATAAGGAAATTCTCAGCGTAAATGCGCAAGATACATTCCTACTGAATGTATTAAATGTATTAGTCCGTGAAGGCTGAAGCCAAATATGCAAAGATTGTAGATCCTAGGTAGCTACAGTATACATATAACTTGATTATCTTTTGTCCACCTTTGGCCTTTTGTTAGATCTAATGAATTTAAATGATCTCAGAATAATCCATGAGATGTACAGTATTGGTTATACAAAGGGCACTCCAGTTGCTTTAAACCCATAGATATCCTCAGTGTCCGGTTCCCACCTTGTATTCCCTGAAGTCAATAGTTGAGGCCTGGAGAAGAATGTTTTGAGTTCCTGACTATACATATGTATTTTCTGACATTTCAGTGTGGATAAGTCTTATACTGCTGTGTCTGCAGGGACACTACCACAAGTCTTTTTTTTACTCACATAACACAAGTTTCTTATCTTTGTGATGTGAATTAATGATAAGCACAGACACATTATCATGTAGGATCATAGAAATATATTCCATTTGATATCTTTTATACACCATAACTTTACAAAGGGTGTATAAAAGAGGGCCCCCATCAAATATTTTCTTGGAGTTAGTGAGACGTTGCTCTTAATCCTTTGATTTGCTCCTTGTCTGTGAAGCAGCAAATGGGTGGAACAAAACACTCTGTCTTCTCCTCAGGATATTGCTGCTTGCAGAGTTAATTATGTTGGAAATGATGGCCGTGTGTATGTGTGCGCAGGCAAAAGCTCACAAAGCTAATTTGTACAGCCCTTATCTCCATGTTTCCCTTCAAAAGTGTTGAGTCCTGTCATGTTTGATGTTTTTGTATTGTCACTTCCTGTTTTATTTTGGCACTCACCTTTTGTGTTTCATTCCAGGTCCCTTCACTCCCTATCCTTGGCCCTTTCTCATTTCTCTAACTCCCCTCTCTGACTCCCCTCCTCGACTCCTATCCTCGATACTTAGTCCCGCCCACAGGAGATGCGAGCGGAGGAGCCGAGGAGGGGAAGCAGCAGGCGGTTAGAGAAATGAGAACTCCTCTCCTCTGAGCGGTCATTTTAAAGAGACGTCCATTAATGATGACAGGAGGCACAGCAGCCCTCTGTCTGATGGACAGATGTGTTCATGACCACTTATATATTTACTTTTAACTCATTGACAGTGCGGTATAATGAGACAATAACAGCAGATGCGGGGACACACACACACACACACACACACACACACACACACACACACACACACACACACACACACACACACACACACACACACACACACACACACACACACACACACACACACACACACACACACACACACACACACACACACACACACACACACACACACACACACACACACACACGTGTATATATATATGTATGTCTATGTATATATATATGTATATATTTATATAATATAAATATATACAATTTCACAATCAAACAGAGCACTCTCATAATAACGTAACACTATCAGAGACTGGATATATCCCCCTCTCCCCTCTGGTCGCGACAATGAGGAAAATAAATTACGGGCCAAACGTTGTATTTATTAAAAGTAAGCAGAGGACACCAAACCAACTGAGACCTGTCTGTCCGCTGCATCTACGCACACACTGTACCACACACACCTACACCACACACACGCACATACAGTTCCTAAAACAGGCTACAGCCGTTGTGTATTTTATTATGTGAAGCACTGAATGGTTTTAGAAAAATATCGACTCTTTGTTTGTAGATATCTACTAAACTAAAGCAAATAAAGAGAGTACTGTTATACTGAGTGATATATTATGCACACTGCTCTGCTTTCTGCACGGACCTCACAGCTGTTCTCAATGTAAACATTGCGTCGCGATGAAAGCAGTTATAAAATAATATCCAGGGGATGCATGCAGAGCTGTCATTGGCTGAGATAAGTCCGGCCGTGCGTCACGACTCTTTGAAACATCTCTGTTGCCGGAAATGCATCCACGAAGGAGCCGTGGAGGACCCATCCGTGTATCCTCGGTTAGAGCTCCTCCAGAGAGCCTCCACGACGCTCGATCCTCGGTCCTCGAAGTGCATTTAGAGAAATGAGATGTCCTTCAACATTGCGCGCTGAAATTCATTTCCGGGTCACTACCGGAGGACCGAGGAGTCGAGGAGTCGAGGAGGGGGATTTGATAAAGGAGTTTTTATGTACAAATGACATCCTGTCTAAACATCAGTCAGGCTTCAGAAAGCAACATAGCACCATCACTGCCACAATGAAAGTGGTAAATGATATTAAAAGTATTTTAGATAATAAGCAGAGTTGTGCAGCTCTATTTGTTGACCTATCCAAAGCTTTTGATACCATCGATCATCGCATTTTGAAGCAGAGGCTGGTCAGTATTGGCATATCCAGCCATGCAGTGGGGTGGTTTGTGAACTACCTCTCTGAAAGGTCCCAATGTGTTCAGTTTGATGGGCTGTCTTCTGAGTGGTTAAACATCACTAATGGTGTACCACAAGGTTCAGCTTTAGGTCCGCTATTATTCTCTATCTATATTAATAGTTTAGGTGAAAATATCGAAGGAGCAACCTTACATATGCTGACGATACCGTTATGTACTGTGCAGGTCCCTCGATTAACGAGACTGTTGTTAAATTACAGGCTGTTTTTAACATTATTCAGGCTCAGCTGTCTGAGCTTAAGCTTCTTTTAAATGTGGATACAACCAAGGTAATGCTCTTTTCTAAAGCTAAAGCTAAAAATACACCGGAGACTGCTTTGGATATTGTAACTACGCAAGGAATACAACTTGAAGTGGTTACCTGTTACAAATACCTGGGTATCTGGCTTGATGATTGTCTCACTTTTAAATTTCATGTCTATAACCTGCTTAAAAAACTGAGGGTTACCCCCTAAACGCACCAGGAGCGTCTGCGCCACGCTGCGCCACGCTGCGCTACGGCTGCGCCACGCTGCGCTACGGCTGCGCCACGTTGCGACCTCCTCCTGCGACCTACACACCAGGCGCGTTTCAAAACGTTGCGGAAGCGGAGCGTCGTGTGCAGCCTCGCAGTTGTTGTTGATTTTGGAATATTTCCTGGACATTTTGTACTTCTACAAGTAAGTAGGCTACGTAGTTAAATGGTTTATGTTTGTGTCTGTTTAAATCGGGTTTATTGTTGTTATTTCCTATGTTATTGTGTTGTAGACTACAGACACAGTTAATAATAATTGTAATATTCCAGTTATAAACGACATGAATCAAAGATGTGTTGCTGTATTTTAGTGGTAAAAAAATATGCATTCATCATCATAATTATTGTATATATATAATTGACAGTGCCTAAACCGGAGGAGAACGCTGCAGTATTCTCCTACTTGAAAGACGGTGGTGGGGGGGAGGAGAAGGAGCCGGTTTTGGGTTCACCCGGTGCACCCCCTCAACCAGCAAAGCAGACAACAAGGTGATTTTCATCACTTCCTGCCTGCGCCGCGCTGCGCCGCTTCAAAATAGGATTCATCCTATATTTTAGAAATTCCTTGCGGCGAGGAGCTTCTGGGACGCGCCGAGCGCGGCGCGTCTGGTGGAACAGCACCCATTGACTAGAGTGGCGCGATCTTTGCGAACGCCGCGGCGCAGCCGTAACGCAGCGCAGACGCTCCTGGTGCGTTTAGGGGGTTAGGCTAGGTTTCTTTTACAGGAACAAGTCCTGTTTCTCGCTTGAGGCCAGGAAAAGGCTAGTCACTGTGACCTTTTGACCTGTGCTGGACTATGGTGATTTGTTATATATGAATGCACCTGCCAATTACCTGAGCAAGTTAGATGCTGCGTATCACAGTGCACTGAGATTTTTGACAAATTGTAAAGCACTTACGCATCACTGTACACCAAGGCGGTTTTGCCATCACTAACTGTACGGAGGCTCAGTCACTGGTACTTTTTCATTTACAAAGCCATGTTGGATAAACTACCATCTTATATCTGCTCCCTGATCTCTCTGCGAATTGAAAGTACTTATTGCCTGAGATCGCATGCTGTGGTTTTATTAAATGTGCCAAGTGCTAGGACTGTCTCAAGGAAGACAGCTTTTAGATGTGCAGCTCCACTAACATGGAACAGTTTGCAAAAAGAATGGAAAATTACCAAGCTAGTACCACTACATGTTTTTAAAGCTCGGTTGGATGCTACACAATCAGATGTTGTTGGTACCTGTACATGTGGTTAGATATGTAAATTGTAATCCCTGTACATTTTGCTGTATGATGTCCTTTTGTTGTTCTGTTGTTTATGTTGTTATGTCTTCTTGTGGAACCTACTGCTGCAGGTCTCCCTTGAAAAAGAGATCATTGATCTCAATGGGATTTTACCTGGATAAATAAAGGTTTTGAATTGAATTGATGAAATGAGAAAGGGCCCTTGTGTGTTTCTCCCGCTCTCATCAGCGTCAGCCCCGCCCCTGATGGTTTCCACCTGTGCCCAGTTACCTTTTGTTTAAATTCCCCAGCCTTCCCTTGTCTTGTGTCAGTTCGTCTTGTCCTGTCTCCATGCCAGTAGTCTGCGTACCAGCGATTACTTATCCTGTCTCAAGCCTGATTCATGCTCCTGAATTATGTTGTAAGATTTTCTTTTGAGCTGTTTTTCACCTCATCAAGAGTGTCGATCTTTATTTGTAAAATCCTATTTTAGAATAAAGTATTTTTTCTCATACTTTACCTCTGTCTCCCGGGTCGTGCATTTGAGTCCTTACCTTGTGTTTCCAAGTTCGTGACAGTCCTGTCCTCATTCCATCTAAAGACACATTAACCTCTGTCTGTCTCTCACTTGTACGAGTTTAAAAAATGTGTACACATCCTTAAGAGAAAACATTCTTCATTAGCACACTAGTAATTTATGTATATCTCCAAAGGTTTTCTTAGATGTATTTCAGTCTAACAGGCATCATAAACCCGTCCCTGTTGACCACATTGCCTTGGGTGATGGAGATTAAAAAGGCATTGCTGCCTATCCTCAAGGTCATTTAACTGCGTAAACACAGCAGGAGTCCTTGTCAAAAAAATCCAAATGCATGCAAGTATTAGTGTCAATGTCCAGCAGCACCTGCGCTGAATAATAAAGCCTGTTCAGGACCTTGCATTTAAATTAACATGTTTAATTATTCAGGTTTCCATTAGGGTTGCAGCATTTGACTTTTCTTTTCCAATTTCAATTTAATCCGTGAACTCCCTGAGTGCATTTTCTTGATCATCAAATTGTAGAAGATCTGTCGAGGTCATTTAGATATTTGACAGCTAACAGTAAGCTTACGTTGAGATGTTAGCAGACATGTTTTCTAGGCTTGGGAAATGTTATCCTGTTCAGGCGGTTTATGATGTGCGTCAATACAAAGCAATACACCTCAGGAAAAACGTCATAGTCTCACATTCATTATTGCTAAATTATGTATAATGCAGATCTTTATTGTGTCCAAGTCTGGTTCCCCATCAATATATTTGACCTTTCTCTATCCAGAGCCCAAACATACTACCCACATGCTACTAAGGTCCAGGGGCATGCTCCCCCGGGAAGATGATTTTTTAAATATTGAAGTTAAATGCATCAATCTGCTGCACTTTGAGAGCAAAATTAGGGACTAAATCGATGAATACAACTCCCAACAATATGAAACAGAACTGTAAACAGATTTACTTTTTCTTTATGCATATTTTACAAATCACTCCCCATTTAACCTGTATTTTTGTGTTATTTCATACCTGTTATTCTCTTGTTTTTTATAACTATAATGATCATATAAAAGTGTGCCTTGGAAACACTTATTTACATAAATGATTACCCACTACTTAATAATAATAATACATTACATTTATAAAGCGCTTTTCCTGGTGCTCAAAGCGCTTAGATTTAGAAATAATCTGTGTTTAACTAGTTACAAAAAAGAAGCAGAACTAGTTAACTAGTGGCATACATTTCTCTGCACTAGTTAACTAGTAGCACCCAGAATAACTCACTAGTTTGACCTTACTAGTTAACTAGTGGGGCTCAAAATATCTACACGTTAACTAGTGAATCCTTTGACCTATTTTCACGAGTAGAATTAAGGTTTCACAAATCTGAAACTGTGTTATAAAGAATCTTTAGCCTCTCTGGGATAATCCAGTCCATATTTGATGAGTCTAGGTATAGTGGTTTCAGATCAGGACCTGGTCTAATGTGGTCTACATGTAAAAAAAGCACAGAAATCTCCCTTGTTTGTTTTTTCACAAATAGAATTAAGGTTTCACAAACTTCAAACTGGGTTATAAATAATCTTTAGACTCTCTGGGATAATCCAGTCCAAATAAATTGGCTATGCAGCGATTTAAGAGGTTCAAACACGGAGGATTGTTCGCTCAGCGCTGTAAATTAAATGTCCCTTAACTTTCCCCTTAACTGCCGAATCGGATGCTCTGAATCGGAAGCCAACTTCAGCGTCGTATCGAATGTAACTTTATCTCTGGTAGAATTCTGATCAGGCATTAGCTCCGCCTCCTCTTCTTTCTTTTTTTTCAAGCTAAGGACCCAAAATCTGCATTTCTCTAACAGGGCTGAAAAAGAGGGGTTTGAGCAGTATTAGGCATGGCTACCATGGGTGATCTGTTTGGTATTTTAAGCAAAAAACTTCACATACATGTTTTGTATAGGCCCTACAACATATTTTTCAAATATAGCATGATGGGTCCACTGTAAGCTAAAAGCTAGCAAATGCTACCTTAAAGGTCACCTATTATGCAAAATTCACTTTTTCATGTATTTTATATATAAACATGTAAAGAGATTCTGAAAGTTTCAGGAAAAAAAGATTCACTCATTTTTTTATGTCATAAAAATGCTTTGGCTTGTGTAACCATTAGCCAGGTAACCCCCCCGGCCAAACACTTCAGAGACATGTTTTGTATATATCTGAGGCCTATAATATATTGATGAAAAACAGTATAATAGGGGACCTTTAAATCAAACTGCAATGATTAAGCATAAGAGAGTCTGTTAGTAAGTAATTTCAGAAAAAAGTGGGTTTTTATATCTTGTCTTTATGGTCAATATGTCTTTGCTTGAGGCCAGCATTCTGAAACTACATTAGCCTCCCCATTAGCCTCCCCTAGCATAATAAGCTGCTGTAGTTTAGTTGCATTGTGGGTCGTTTTTGTAAGGAAAAAGGATGTGTGGAATATACTGTATATGAAATCTGTGATTCTGCTGCATCAATTGATGAACATGTTGTTTAACTGCATAATACTAAATTGGAAGAGAACTCTTTTTAGAAGTTTTGGAGCTTGTCATCTTAACACCATGGGAATAACCGACTTTTTGGTGGTCTCATTGGTGGTCTTTTTGGTTTCATATTCCCTGAAAGCCGCCAGTCACTCTTCAAAGCAATTTTAAAAAGCCTGTGGTGATACTATTTTTAAAAGCTCATATGATCACTGGGGGATGAATGAAGCACATTCACAGTCCCTGTATGTGTGTGTGCGAAAATGTGACCACATTTCCCAAGGTGCTGTCCGATGTCAGTGCCTGTACGCTAAGTGAAAACAACTTGCCAAGCTGAGCAGAGCCATCTCCCTGCCCCTGAGTCAGCGATATGTTCCCTTTGCTCCTTCTCCTTACTTCCCAATTTGCCCGCAAGGAAACAGCAGAACAGATCTGTGATAAGAAACGTATGCAAGTTGCCAGAAAGTGTTTTATTCACAAAAGGTAGTTTGTTTCATAAGTGATATTTCCTAGAGATACATCTTAAGTACTTGAAAATAAGAATTGAGATTTACAGGTAAGATAGTAACGCAGATAAGAGGCTATTATATGATCTCAAATGTGTGATTAAACACAATCTTGTATCCTAATCTCAAAATGAAACCATATAGACGGTTGTTTTGGGAGGGGTACTGTGTACCCAGGGTCCTTTGTTCCTCCGTACTAAATATGGGCTCTCCTAGGGTCCTTTGTTCCCAAGGCCCTGTGTTGCTGGTAACATAAAACCTTTTAAAATGTGTACTTGCTTTATGCAATTGTATGGCGCAATAATGACCTTAAAGGTGGGGTAGGTAAGTTTCAGAAACCGGCTCGAGTGCACTAAAATTTGAAAGTACACAACCGAAAAGAATCCGCCCCTTCCTTCAGACTTCCTTACAGAGCACCTCCTCCAACACACATGAACGCGCACATGACGTCAGCAGACTGGTGAAAGTGGCCGCCTGTTGCTGGCGAGTCATTGAAGTACTGCTGCAATGCACGCCCAATGACGGCACGCCCAATGAGGGCACGAGATGCATTTGTGCGTGCACGAGATGGAAGGCTGACAGACAGGGCGGCAATCCAATTACGGCTTCCACAGATGAAATTTTTTTATGGATTTTTTGTCAAAGCACTTAAGATATTCATTGCTATCGGGATGTTAAGAACATTCCATGGAATATAACAAAAAGTGTATCTCAAGCCGGTTTCTGAAACTTACCTACCCCACCTTTAATGTCAAAAATGTAGGTTTTTTTATAAATGTCCCTAAACCTTCTATTTTATAGGTCACAATACTTTAATAACAAGGTTTAATACATGCACAACAACTATGTTTACATTTTTAATATGTGTTCCAATGGCCACATCTATGATTAGCAGTGGCGAACCGTCAGGGTCTTCAAGGTATTCAGAGAATACCCTGGAACACTCAGATAAAACAAACAAAAAAATCGATTTAATTATATAAATAAAATGTAATAAAATGAATAAATGAGAATCGTATCTGTGTTGTTGATCTGTAATATTACAGTGTTACGTTGATTTGTTTGTCCTTCTCGGACCATGCACTACGCATTTCAGTGGTTTTGTGTTAGAAAAGAAAGCAACCAATCAGATCTTGTTCTGGGTCTCTGGGTAGAATATCCTTCAACAAGGTATTCTACATCCTTGATAGAATGCCCTGGCCGTTGCACTGAATGAGAGCATACGTTTGGACTGACAGTTTGATCAACCAATCATATATTGATTTGTCTACAGAAGGTCCAGTTGTGATAGCCACGGTTCGCCACTGATGATTAGGGTTAGGCTGTTGACATTCTCATCAAATCAAATCTTCAAATAGGGTAAATTCTGACCCCAGCAACATTATTTTTTAATGGAGGGATACAACAGTCTGGGTAAAATGTTATCTATAGAACCACCCAGACTCTTTGATATTCTCTGTTGGGTCAGGTTTTGATCCTGAACACCACAGATGTAACTTTTCCTTTCAATTGAAATGCTATGGTTTTGTTGCGTTAATATATAGCGGTTTTGAAGCCTTTTTCTAAAAAACACCTGAATTCACTCTTCTCCCTGTACACAAACTCGCTCGGATCAGTCATTAGCCCGCATGGTTTTTCATACCACTGCTACGCTGACGACACCCAATTAATTCTGTCCTTTCCCCGCTCAGAGACCCAGGTCGTCGCACGCATCTCTGCTTGTCTAGCTGACATCTCTCAGTGGATGTCTGCTCATCACCTCAAGCTCAACCTTGACAAGACTGAACTGCTTTTCCTTCCGGGAAAAGATTGTCCCACTCTTGACCTGACTATCAACATCGGCACCTCTGTTGTTTCCCCGACTAAGACTGCAAGGAATCTGGGTGTGACCCTAGATAACAACCTGTCCTTCACTGCAAACATCGCTGCTACAACCCGTTGCTGCAGATACACGCTTTACAACATCAGGAGGATACGTCCCCAGCTGATCCAGAAAGCCACGCAGGTTCTGGTCCAGGCTCTCGTCACCTCACGCCTAGACTACTGCAACTCCCTCCTGGCTGGTCTACCTGCATGTGCCATCCGACCTCTGCAGCTCATCCAGAATGCAGCGGCTCGTCTGGTCTTCAACCTTCCTAAATTCTCCCACACCACGCCGCTCCTCCGCTCCCTCCACTGGCTTCCGGTAACTGCTAGAATCCACTTCAAGACACTGGTACTTGCGTACCATGCTGCGAATGGATCTGGCCCTTCCTACATCCAGGACATGGTTAAACCGTACACCCCAGCACGTGCACTCCGCTCTGCATCAGCCAAACAGCTCGCTGCACCCTCGCTGCGAGGGGGACCCAAGTTCCCATCAGCAGAAACACGTGGGTTTGCTATCCTGGCTCCAAAATGGTGGAATGAGCTCCCCATTGACATCAGGACAGCAGAAAGCTTACACACCTTCCGGCGCAGACTGAAAACTAATCTCTTTCGACTCCACTTCGAGCGATAGAATTACTAACAAAGCACTTAGATACTAATAAAGGACTGGCTTACCTATAGCCAGTTGAGTAGCACTTGAAATACTTGGCTCTATGAAGCCTGATGTACTTATATGATTCTGTTTTCTTCAAGGTTGTGTCTTCCTGGTCGAATGCACTTCCTGTAAGTCGCTTTGGATAAAAGTGTCAGCTAAATGCAATGTAATGTAATGTAATGTAATGAATAATGTGTAGGAATATTGTATGTTAAACAAGTCCAGTACAATAGTAAGGCTAATGTATATTAACATAATATCTTACTGGGTCCCATGAGAACTTAGACTTGTTTCAGATTTTTGGCATATCAAAAATAATAGGCACTGCATGATGTATGTCATGTTGAGTTAAAACTTTAAAAATATATTTTAATGTCATTGTGACTGACGGCAGTGGATAGGAGGTGTGAAATGAGAAGGACAGGATTTGGAAGGCTATGCAGGCTCATTGAAAAGGTGTGGCCTTCATGGAACATGATTTCTTGCTGAGCGGAGTTATTAGAATGTCAGAAAGAATTACAGTATTTTTGAGGTGCTATTCACAAATGAATGAATTAGTCGTGCTCACCTGCAGTTTTATTGTACATTTCACACAAAGCACAGGCTGTCACTTAATATGAAACACTTGGCCCTTTGAAAAGAATCTGCAAAGTTCCTGCATGTTACGGGGTCTATAGAGATGCAGTCAAAATATATGACTTTTCACGGCAGTGATTTCCAGTATTTTACAACACCCCTCTACCAATGTTGTAGTGCATTTAAGAGTGAATCAGTGTTTCACAGAAAATATAAATCGGGCCACTGAGTCATGCAGGTTTGGAGGCAGCCTTGTTGATTTAAGCATCTAAGATAAGGAAATCATTCCTAAGTAGCCTGAATGATTTAAAACTCTCTTTCTAAGACTAGAAAATAATACACATTATCTCTACTGATATTTACAAGAGCTACAGAGATACCTGGAAGTAGTGACTGTCAGATGGTGTTCAGGCAGAGACATTGGAGGAGGCAAGAAACCTCACAAAATCAAGCTAATGAATGGCTTTAAATAATGATGATAAAAACAGGTGGTGTGTTGTCCTTTCAGAATCGGGAACCTTGCAACCTTAAGCCTCGGGTCAAGGACGTGTACATGGACAGCTGAAGACAACAGTGGTGGCCATTTCCTGTAGTGTGTTATATAGGTTTTTGTGTATGTAAATGGCCTTCAAAGCCAACATCCCTGTGTTCCCTCCAGAGGGAGTTTCTCTCCCCCCCCCTGCCTGAAACACCTCCGTTGAACTCCTTTGTTAACTCACGTAACGTATTGACACAGATGAATGTCCTTTCTTTAATTCCCTTGGCTCTATCACTAAAGCACATTATCAAGAAGATAACAGCCTCAAGAAAACCCTGCTCCATTACCTCATCCTGAGCACATGTTTCAATTTGTTTCCACTACATGTGGGGTATTTCTAAATACATTTGTGTTTAATGACATGACCATAGGACATTTGGTGTTGGGTACCAAGAGAATGCAGAGTTACACAGAAAAAGGAAGGGATTAGTGGGGGTAACCACTGTAGGAGGTTAATCCAGCCATTTCAACAACACCTAATGAACTCAAGATAAAAGGCATAAGGCATTTAACGATTGGAAAGCACTTACTTAAATATGTTTACTCAGCCAAGTTGATTTACATACTTTAAAAAAAGGCCCTATTAAGCTTTTGGGGTTTTTCTTTTCCTGTAGTGTGTTGTATAGATTGTTGTGCATGTGAATGGTCTACAAAAGCTAACATCCAAAAGTTCCCGCCAGAGTTTCTCTCTCCAGAGTTTCTCTCTCCAGAGTTTCTCTCTCCAGAGTTTCTCTCTCCAGAGTTTCTCTCTCATACACTTGGCCTGAAACTCTTCCATTGCACTCATTTGTTTACATCCGTAACATGGTAACACATGGTGATGTCACGTTTGAATTTCCAAGGGGTAGGACACCTGTAAGCAGTTGACCAATCACAACAGAGCCGGCCAGTTGACAGAGAGAGCAGTTTTAGACAGAGGGTCAACATTAATATTAAAGTATATATTAATTAAAGCATTATACAGTTTACCTAATTCAAAAATATATACTTTATATACATATGAACCAAAAGTGGTACCCTTTATTGCATTACATTTGAATTTCTTTTTTTAAATCTATGTACATCTGCAATGCGTAATTATAGTTTCTACACTACAGCTGAGTCACAATACAGAGCATTATGCTTTGAGTTAGTGTAAGATGCTTCATGTGTAAGTACTACTCTTACTTAATAAGCTCAATAAATTACCCTTAAGTGGTAATTGCTAAGAGCTTATTTTGAGGGTATTATTCTAAATGGAATAAATGGCAGTGTTCCTCAGTGATGTAATTCTTAGTGTATCCACATGATGTACACTAGGTATATATTTGTCAAGCATGTCCATTTGTAACAAGAGGTCGACATAATGAGGAATATGTCAGTAGGTGCGCTGTGTGCTGGCACCAGTCACCAACAATCTCATCAGCTCACTCCCTTTAAAAGCAGTGTGCTCCTCTCTGACAGCGTTGTTATGGATGAGGCTCCTGGCTGTGCCAAAGCAAGAATAAATGGATGTCCTCACTCAAGATGTTCGGGAGTTCAAAGGGGCCATTTTCTCTCAGTTTTCAGTAACAGTTAATAATAGAAAAAAGCACAATCAATGGCTACATCAAGCTTTATATAAATGTCCACATCCCAGGGAGCGCCCGGCTTGATGTTGCGACACTTTGCTGTCTCTCATCATGGATAACACATTCAGACCCTCAAATCCTTTCACCCCACGGAACATCAGCCTCGTTTGTTTACCTCCCGGGCTGAGGTCTATCTAACAATCGTTCGTCACAGGACAGAGCGCCCTGTCGCTCTCTTTCATCAGGCTCCAGTTTGGCCTTGAAGTGTGATGCGCGTGCATCCTCCGCAGACAACACGCACATCAAACGGCTTTTTATTTGAACTCGTTCTACCTCCAGAGACACAAAGCACAAACATTTAGCTGTTGTGCTTTCCATCGGTTTGGCATGCATGAGGCGATGGAGCCTTCCTAACAACGCTCCGAGAACAGACGACGAATCAAGAGGGGATGATTGTTCCTTCTCACCTTTCAGGAGTGCAATTTTAGGGGCATTAAATGAAGTGCCAATGCAGAATACAGAGGAGAAAATATGACATTTTGAAAGCTTTTTCCTTTCTTCTTTTTTTTAACCCAAAACACCCCCTTTTTTTTGTTAAGTGCAGCCAGAGGAGAGTTTGGCTAATGTGAGATTTCCCTAATGCGGACAGAATGGGAGACCGACGCTAATATGGATACGCCAACAGTGGAAATGTCACAGTTGACACACTAAGGCTTAGGAGAACTGTAATTAGCCTAAACACAAGGAGGACATAACACTTGAGAGAGAGGGAGCGTGTTGCAATGTGAAAAAAAAAGACATTTATGCGAAGATCGTTTCCGGCTCCTCTAATGCTGCCCGGCTCTTTTATCAATCAAGGACCCCGAACAAAAGATGACTCATCAATTTGCCACACCAAATTACCCCTGGTCTTTTCTAACCTCTCCCCCTCCTCCTCATTCCACATTAACCCAAATTGCCTCTGCCTCGCAGTGCAACATGAACCAAATGACAAGCAGCACACACAGCGCTTTGCCTCTTTTTCCGACTCATTTCACATTCGGCCATGGAAATTAAATCAGGACAGTGCTTTTTTGACATTGTTGTACCCTGGTAATGAACATAGCAATTAGGTGGTGGAAATTAATTTAGAGGGAGAAAATGGGCCTCCTTTCAGATGTAAGACCCTTGAGCAGATTGTGCTTGTGATATTCTTACTGGCTGGGTGTGGTGAGTGTTTTGGCCACTGGGAGGAGCTCTTTCACGCACTCTCCCTCCCACACAGTGGCAGTGGAGTAATGCTGATTGATGTGCAGAGGCTTGGCCATCTCTCAGCTGCTGGCGCTGGTAATTGCCTCCATGCGAAGGAGCACAGTGAGAGAAAGAGAACATGTTCCCTTACTCAGCCCTTCCAGCAGGACAGCACTCTCCTCTGAACCCCTCCAGAAAACACTCGGAGAAAATATTCAGCAGCACATCCACACTGGAGTTTGACATTTACTTCCAAATCTGACAAGACCTGACAGGAACTGATGAGTGGAGTCAGGCTGGGCTAAATTCCCCACTTTTCTTGCCTGGGTTTGGCTCATGGCCTGCTGGGCCTACTAGCCTATGGTGTGGAGGATATTTGAACAGACAATTGTTTGATTGACTGAGGCAAACCTGGATTTTTAAGCCAATTTCAGATGTCTGAATAAAGCAGTTAATGATGAAAAATGAGTTTCATTTGGCTCGTTGATCATCTTGAGCACAAGAGGGATGAGAATTAAGGCCACAGAAAAACATGTTCACAAGTCACTTTGTCCAACTATAGCAGAGAGACAATCTTTCAATGCTTTTCAAAATAAAGTTATGGATAAAGGCTGTCATGGGTGGGGTAATAAACTAGGGCTGCACTTTTCCCGTGTGATAATAGAGGTTTTGTTATTTAGAGATCCTCAACACACCATCAGGTCTTACTGCTCACCGAACAGACGGGACATTTGATGTTTCTTCTGGACTGCTCTTTTGTGTCACATATAAAATACATTGCAATACTCCTGTGAAATAATTCTGTGTCAGGTTTCTTGCACTTTTTTGCTCCTCTACTTTCATCTGACAGATGTAGGACTTCCGTAATGTTGTAATGTCACAACTTCATAATATAAATATATATTAAGAAAGAGCCCCTCAAGTGACATTACAGTCATTGTCACAAAGTCAACGTTTTTTTTAATGTGGTTTTGGTTAGATGCCTGTAATTAGATCTGTGATTTAATACAAGAGATTAAGATTTTAACATTTGTCAGTGAACACCAGAGGTGTAAGTCCTACATGTGCAAGTCATGAGCAAGTCTCAAGTCTTGACCTACAAGTCTCAAGCAAGTCCCAAGTCACTGTGGTGAGAGTCAAGCAAGTCAAGTCATGTGACTCGAGTCCCCCACCTCTGGTGAATACCCTACTTGTGAATGTTCTAACCTTCTATGGGTCATAAAAGAGCAGTTGCTAACAAGTACAAGTATGAGACTACTAAAAGTCATCACGCCACCTTTAGCTTAGCGGTGGTGACATGTAGCCATGCAACCATGATGTAGTTTGTTTATTGCCAACATTAGCCCTTTTAATTCTGCCATTTGCATTTACGATTATCGGGCTGAACTAATTGTGTAAGTATCATAAGCGTGTGTTTGCCACAGATCTTATTTTCTACAATATTCGAAAAAACAAATGCTCCCTTTGTTGAGGGAGCATTTACCAAACTAACTTCCAGTCAGCCTACAAAAATGGTTCACTCCATTGATGCCAAAACCCAGATTTATCAGACCCACAAGTATCGACCAATCACAGCAGTCTTTTTTTTCAGGGTGGGTTTTTTTTAACATGAAGCATATAAAGTTCTTAAAGTAAAAACCAAAGACACACGTATGAACCTGAAAAGGACCATAATACTTCCCCTTTAAATGTATATACTTTACAGTGCTTACAGTATGTACTTTCAATTCAGGTTCAATTGCTAAATACTTTGTATTTTGTCGATTTTTAATACAGGACTGAGTATTTTGCAGTCTGGTATTGCTCTCACACCGTATCAGTTCCTATTGGTTAATTTACCTCCACCACTGGATATTGGTATAAACAAGACCATTTAGGAATAACTATTATGAATCACTGATGAGACAGTTGGAAATCTACTGCGAAGCGCCTGCATGAAGTGATGAGGATGTAATTGTGGATGAAGCATGGACAGGAGGAGATTGTACAGCAATGGGTGACAGTGTATCCTTTATTGTGTCTGTTCCTGCTGAGTGATCACAATGCAAGAGCATGTTTTAAATGTACTTTGCAGACCAGTTGATTTGTGGCCAACCGCTTTCAAGAGTTCATTTTCACATTGTTGGTTTTGTAAATGTACAAAGCCGCTCATACACACCACCTCCAGTGTGACCACAGCTTTCTAACACTGTGTCACGTTCCAAACAACACGTCTGAATCATGGAGCAGCTTTAAATCAGGAGCAGGGCACCAACAGTCACCTGGCACTTGTCTTGATTTACAGACAATGCTTTCACTGCACAGTACTCGTTGTCATTATGCAGGCACCAGATCAACGCTCGCATTCACTAACAAAACACTGGCTCGAGAGTCCACAAGGCCCCCTGCCAAACATAGCAGAATGGCAACAAAGAGAGCATGCAGAGAATATCAGACGGAAGAGGAAAAGGACAAGGAGGGAAGAGGAGGAGGAGGAGATGGAGGAGATGGTGGTAACAACGCACAACATGCTCCTCTCTGCCTCACAGCTCTTAATTGGAGTGTGGGAGGGAACGACTGACCTCATTCTTTCCTTAAACTGTTCACGACAGAAGGAAATAACACACATCATCCAGTTTATCCAGATTCTACCATCTTTTTGTTTTTGTGCTAACCTGTAACTTGAAAGCTGAATATACTGCTTATCATTCATAAGCTCTATAACAAAGTGTGATTTGTATGTAGTTACTTTTGGTTTAAAAACAACCTAATAACACAATTTCATAAAAATACATTTAGTTTGTCTCTTTTTGTGCAGGTGTCTGCTTTAATGTATACTTTTGTTGATTGTAACACTTCATTATTTATTAAATACTGTAAACGTCTATAGACATCCATTTACCATTAGACATCCATTGTATTCATTGATGCAGCCAATGTGTATAAACTCCATTCATATTTCAAAATTCTCAGTAAAACACACTTATCAACTGCATACAAAAAATACTCTTCCTGTCAGTTGTAAAAAACTCATGTGTCGGGTTGGGTATGGTTTGAATTTCCACGATTCTGATTCCGATTCTACTTTTCGATTCCGGTTCTTAACGGTTCTCAATTCCGATTCTTTGAGGGGCAGGGTAAAAAAATGATACATGCTTCTTCCACCAAAAAAATTACATTTATTCGAGAAACTTTTACACAGGTTGGTTTACAGTAATATTCACATTAATCAGTCTGTTTATGTTCACTGCTATGTAACTGTAACCTGAGAACCACTGAAGCTACAACAGTGCAACAATCAATCAATCAATCAATCAATCAATGTTTATTTATATAGCCCAATATCACAAATGTTACATTTGTCTCAGTGGTCTTCACAGTGTGTACAGAATATCAGTATGACAATATGACACCCTCTGTCCTTAGACCCTCACATCGTACAAGGAAAAACTTCCGAAGAAAACCCACAGTTTAAAGGGAAAAATGGGAGAAACCTCAGGGAGAGCAACAGAGGAGGGATCCCTCTCCCAGGACGGACAGACGTGCAATAGATGCCGTATGGAACAGTCCAACTTTTAAAGGAAACCCCCCCCCCATTTAAAAACAAGCATATCTGCCTTCTCAGGTATACCGGGAAGAAATGTTTGAACATTTTAAAGTAAAATGCTTCAATCTGGTGCCCTTTAAGCAGAATTACCAGAGACTAGATCCAGTGGCGTAGCCAGGAATTATTGTGTGGGTGGGCCTGGAGAAATGTAGGTGGGCCAGGGGGAGACATATTAAGCGTGGGGTCTGAGCTGAAACTTCATTAATGATTTTTTAATGCACTAATAGAACATAAGCATAAATTAGCAGTGAAAACAAAAAACATAGGCACGGCGGCCTCAGAATGTGTGTAAAACTGACATCCACATAGGGATGGGTATCGTTAAGGCTTTAACGGTACTACTACTTCTATCGATAGCGCTTATGCTTATGCTCCAGGTTCAGTACCAACCACATCATAAAGTACGCGGACGATACAACAGTGTTGGGACTCATCAGGGACAACAAGGAACAGGCCTACAGGGAGGAGGTGAAACATCTGACAGACATGGTGTAACACCAACAACCTGATCCTGAATGTCGATAAAACAAAAGAGATGATTGTCGACTTCAGGAACAAAAAGCACTGTCACCCACCACTCCACATCAACGGCACAGCAGTGAAGACTACAGACACCAAGTTCCTGGGGGTGCATATCACAAGCAGTCTGACCTGGTCCACTCACACTACATCACTATTTAAGAAGGCACAGCAGCGCCTACACTTCCTGCACAGCTCCCCCCTTCCATCCTCAACACGTTCTACAGAGGAACCATAGAGAGCGTGCTGACCAGCGGCATCTCCATCTGGTCGAGAGACTGCAACGCTAAAGACTGGAAGTCTCTGCAGAGAGTGGTCAGGAAAGCAGAGAAGATCATCGGAGTTTCTCTCCCTCCCATCAGAGACACCGCTCAGAAACGCTGCCTGACAAAAGCCCAGAACATTTTTAAAGACCCCACTCATCCTCACATGCTCTGTTCTCCCTGCTGCACTCCGGCAAGAGGTTCCGCAGCATTAAGAGCAAAACAGCCAGATTCTGCAATAGCTTTTTCCCCCAAGCCATCAGACTGCTGAACAGCAAGTAGACCAGTAACATAAAGATTACATTACGCTGTGTAAAGGGCACATATTTGTTATATAGTATGTCTATTTTATTTATATGTATAAGTCTTTATATTTTAAATGCACACTTTATCTTTAATTTGATCAGCACCACTTCACTATTATTTATGTATATGTACAATTTTAGCAAGTTTTTATATTGTCCTGTTCCTGCAGCCAGGAGGAACGAGTATTGTCGACACGGCTAGTGCTGCGTACCTGGACTCACATTCAGGTTCAGGTCCGGACTCAAGTCCAGAGGTTCAGGTTCAGGTCCGGACTTATAAGTCCGGACCTGAACCCATGGCTTGTGTCAAGTTGTGTGACTAAAGTGAACTTATTGTGAGCTAATTATCAATTGAAAATTAACTCATAATCAACTCAAATTCAAACTCGTCAGGTGTATTGTGCTCCCTTCCAACTTGTGTCTACATTTATCTACAAAGTACAAATGTAAAAAAAATATTTTTTGCCACTTAGTCTACAAATGACTTATGACAGCAACTACAGTGAACTACTACAAAGTGCAAACATTTATTTCATTTACCAAACTAAAGTAACCAAACAGTCCCTGAGCTGACTGAGCCTAAATCCCTAAAACGTTGCTGAAAGGTAGAGTGTAGAGTAGACCATACGCATTACACTGTTACACACCTACTATACAGTATAGGCTACACTGTAGTGACTGTACAGTCAGAGTGTACTGTACTGTCTGTACACCATGTCTTTTCTACAACTCTACATGTGTACATTATACAGTACATACTACATACATAGTGATGTACATACATACTGTTAGAAATTAAAATCAATGTTGATATGGCGTAATTTTGAATTAAATACACTATTTAATTTAAATCAATTTTATTCTGAAAAAACCGGAAGTTCACACTATTAACTTAATACTTTTATTCTGAAAAGTCTTCACTTCCGGTTAGCATTAGCATGTGGCGAAATGCTACGTTTTCAAACCGTGAATCGAAGGTGAAATGACATGTGATGTTGTACACTGAGCACACTGGGATTATCACTCATTTATTGCCGCTGAATAACGTTTATCAGGGAATGTTTAAATAACCACAGAAACCAGAATATACGTAAGTGGTAGTTTTTTTGCGAGTCCAAGTACCGGTTCCCAACGTTCCGGTTTTAACCGGACTTGAACCGAAACTTTTTACAAGTCCAGTACCGGTTCGGCGTACCGGTACGCAGCACTAGACACGGCTATAGTTTAACCACACCTCGGAGCGCGTTCTCTCCGCCATCTCCTCCGTGTGTGTGTGTTGCTGCATGTAGCAGCTGCGTGTGTGTAAACTGCCCCGCCCCCTCACACACAGACGGGGATAGATCTCTTAAACGGAGTTGGCGAAACTTAAACTGCAATGTAATGTTTGTGTAGCAATAATACATACAACATATATTGGGGCACAGGTTGTTTATCCTTGACAGTCGCACAGTGGGCACACACTGAGTGTTTTCATATTCAGCAAATGTGTACACGCTAAACTGCAGACCTCAAGAAGAAATAATACTTTCATTCACTCACGGCAAAAGTTACTTTACTTACTATAAAAACTCACGGTAAAAAAATGCACTCCCTATTCCATTGTCATGAAGGTGGAATCTAACTATATCCAGAATACGTTTTATTGGATCCAGGCTAGAAACATGTTTATTTCTGCTGTAAAGTTGGGCATTTTAACATGGGGGTCTATGGGAATTGCTCCTTTTTGCATCCATCCCTTGTCGGCCACTAGATGAACTGCAGTTTGTGGCACTTCCTTCTGGGCTTCCCGGTTCTTGCGCTATGAAGCGCTGATTGGCTGTGGGTGGGCCAGACGTGCATATGGGTGGGCCCAGGCCCACCCGGGCCCACCCACAGCTACGCCGCTGACTAGATCTAGTACAACTCTAAACACCCATTTAAAAAACATTGGTTTACATTTTAATAATTAAATAAGTATGTGAACATAACCAATAACCTACCATAGCCAATAACAAATACATGTAACGTATTTTATTTTTGTTGTTCATTCATATCTTATTTTACCATTTCATTTATGCATATTTTTTTATCTCTCCAGTTTAAAACGATATGTCTGGTTTACTGTTCTATAGTATACATTGGAATGATTTCAAACCTGTTTTATCCCAATAATTATAAAGGAGTGCCTTGGAAATATGTGTTTACATAAATTGTGATGAAAACGTTTGAGACCCACTGAGATAACTTAGACTAAATTTAACTATCTAAACACTCAGAGTCCTTTACCTCACTGAGCTGTAGTTATCAGCCTCTCAGTCTGACTGGAGAGGACTCTCCCTCCACATTATTGTAGAAACATCTTCTTCTTATATCTGTTAGAGCAGCTAGCACCAGATGCTAATAACAACAGCGCGTGCCGGTGCACCCTCGCTCGCTCCCATGCTCACTCGCACTTTGGCTGTGAGCTGCGGGTGCCAGATAAGCCAACATCCCCCATTTTCATCACTTACAGCGCCCATCGTACAGGGCGAATGAAACGTGTAACCGGGGTGAAAAGGGTGTTACATTCACTTAATTATGAATGTTGTTACATCAAGGCCGAAAATTAGGATGAGCACCAACGGTCAAAAGATTATTTTTTTCCTCCCAGAGCTGTCAGCGCAGCGCCTCCACAGATCTGGCGCCCTAGGCGAACATCTATAACGCCAGTGCGATGCCGGCCCTGGCCTCAGGTTACACTGTAGGAAGTGTAGGTACAACCATAGGGTACAAGTTCAACCATACATATATATAAGCCTATGATATAAACACGTGTTTATATCATGGTTTATATAATATCTATGGGTACAACGCTACATTTCCCGCCCCGCCGCAGTCACACAGTAGGCTACGGAGAGCGGCGAGAAACATTTTCTCAGGCATCGAAAAGCGGAACCGAAATTCACATGTCTAAATGATGCCGTTGGAATCGAAATGTTGGAACCGGTTCTCGGTACCCAACCCTACTCATGTGTCATGATGTCAAACTTCGTGCCACGCTAATGGAAAATCTGATGGCAAAAAGGAAGAACATTTGAATGACAAGACGACAACATTGCAACTTTTTATGTCCGTACAATTACTGTTATATTAAATACTGTGACATGTTTACATGCTTTAATGTTCAAAAAGATCTTTATTTTTCTCATACTGCCTGTGCTGCAGGACCTCTTTTCACCCTCTGTCTGAAACCAGAGCCTCCCTTACAAAAAAACACTATAGCATTACTATTAAGAATTACTATAGAAATACCACAAAAAACTGCTATAGTATTTCTATGGTGTTTTGGGACACACTATAGAGAATTACTTTAGTAATACTATAGAGTTGGCTATGGTGATCTTATAGTGACGTTACAATACTATAGTGTTTCCTGTAGTATTTCTATGGTTTTTCGGGCCACTATAGGAAATTACACCAGGCACAGGTGGCCGGAGGTTCCCCACCCCTGCTTTAATATAATAACATTAGTATTAATATCATAACCAAAATGTGAGTTTTATGTAGTATCACTATAGTGCTTTATATATTATTTCTATGGTTTTTTGGAACACACTACAGAAAATTACTATAGTAATACTATATAGTTGGCTATGGTGATCTTATAGTGAATCTATAGTTAATTAGCTTTAATAATGATGTATTCATCCCTAGTAAGTATGGTATCAACAAATTCAAGTTAGCAAGCAGAGCAGTTTCAATTTGAAAGATAGGGACTTTATTAACAAAATAAAATACATTGTTCACAGAATATGAATACGAATAACTTAAATGTACAAGAACAATTTCAGGCCCGAAACAGAAATGTTTGGGCAATGAAATTAAGGGAAAAAGTGTCCCAACCCCAGGGTGCGAACTGGAGGGGAGCAGGGGGAGCTATAGCTCCCCTAGTGGTGACATGAGCTCCCCTGGGAACATGGTTTGTGAAATTTGGGGGGAGCTCTCTAAAATACTGATATGATGACCAAATAAATTCCATTTTGGGCATGTTTTTTTTTCAAAGGTGTAAAATAAGTGAAATAAAATTATATTTAGAGTTTATGATTCATGAAAAAAGTGTCGCCTGCTTGCACGCTGCCCGCAGCTCCACCCACTACCGACTCACTCACAAGCTCGTTTAGTTAGCACTGCATGTTTACCAGGCATTGTTGCTGCTGCTGATATATCGAAAAGAAAAAAACAACTTAGGCAATTTCTTTAAAAAAACGGCTAAACAACCTGATCAAGAAGACCAACCGAATGTAGCTGGTGGTAGCACATCGTACGCTGTGACTGCTGCTACAACAGAACCGACAGAGGAGGGAGCTAACGTCAGTGCTAGTGCTAACTTGACAGCTAACGTTAACTTGGGGGCTGAAGAGACACAAGAAGACGAGCCAAGAGAAGCTAACTTGATGACTACAACTACCATAGTAGAGGTCGAAGGAGATGTGGAAGAAGATGATGATGCTGCTGATGACCACCCCACCTGTTCTTCCTCTTCCTCCTTGCCTGCTGCACGAGATGGGGGGCGAAGTTGCTGCGGTGGTCCCGTGGCCGCCGGCTGGCTGGACCAGCCAACAGTGGAGTGAGTGGATCACATTTGAGTCATTTTAAGTTTTTTAATTAATTAATTAAACAGTCAAACGTTACATTGGTGGTCCGTGGATTGTTTATTATCAAGTTGATTGAAGTTTGCGTAGCCCATACATGCTCGGGAAATCTGTTGACATTTACATGATCCATCGGGACGTTTCATGTACATGTAGACCTGTGGCACCACCCCGTGTGCAACATATTTTCTCTTTATAATAGGCCTATGTCTGTGCTGTTGCTATTAATGCACGGATCAGCATTCACCCCCCCCCCCCGCAACAAAAAAATAATCCCGGCTCCCCCGGAGACCGTGGTATAGTTCGCACACTGCCCAACCCCTATATATAAACACATTTCACATTCATATACTTACAACCCATGCCTCTCCACCAAGTCAGAGATGCAAACTGACAAGTTTGAGGCTGGTCTTCTCGGTAAGAATGACATTAGTTTGCAGTTCATCAAATACTTCTGGAATTTTCTTCTTAAGTAGATCAGTTAGGCCAGTGTTTCCCAACCGGGGGTACGGGTACCCCTAGTGGTACGTGGGTGGTCCCCAGGGGGTACGTCAAAAGATTTAGAAAAGTAAAAAAAAAAAAAAGATTTGATTTTATTAAAATTTTTACAGGAAAACTGTACCCAAATAATGAATAATGCATAATCTGTAATAATGTAACCAAAATTGGGGGCATTCAAATTAAGTAATAATTTGCTGGCTATATATTATTATTGGCGCGGCGTTCAGCTTCCCGCCGGACTGTCAGGTGTTACATCATCATCATCATTGTAGTGGCGCACTGGTTTTCTTGCTAGCTAGCAAAATATCAACATCCTATACCAAGTGAATGCGCTGGTGTTTATTGAGATCAACATTTCTGTTAACATAATCATTATAGATCAATGGCTGAGTCGAGCTGGTTCATCCAGAAACAACAGCACAGGTGATAATGCTGAATCAGGAGAACCCGTTCTCAAGAAAATGAAAACGGAGAAGGTGAAGAATCGTCAGTTTGGTGAACATTATGTGCTCTCCGGGTTTACGGTCACAACTACAGAGCCACCGCAGCCAATGTGTTTCATCTGTGGCGACGTGCTTTCTAATAATAGCATGAAACCATCCCATTTCCATCGGCACCTTAGTACTAGACATCCCGCCTGTGTGGGTAAGCCTGCAGAGTTTTTCCACCAAAAGCTGGCTGAATTTAAGGGAAGCCAAGAAAAACTAAAGAAAGCGACATCGGTCTCAACCAAGGCCTTGGAGGCATCTTATGCCGTGTCGCTACTCGTTGCTAAATCGAAAAAGCCATTTACCATAGCCGAAGAGCTAATCTTGCCTGCTGCTATAATTCTCGCAGAAACTATGCTCGATAAGAAAGCAGCTGATGTCCTGAAGAAAGTGCCGTTGTCAAATAATACTGTGTGCCATCGGATCGACGACATGGGAATTGACATTATTGACCAAGTGGTGGAAAAATGTAAAGCGCCTGGTACGTTCGCTTTGCAGTTGGACGAATCAACGGATGTCAGTGGGGAAGCACAACTGATTGCGTTTGTGCGTTACAAAGACACTTTGGAGATGAACGAGCACATTCTGTTTTGCAAGAAACTCACGGGGAGAACTACCGGACAGGACGTTTTTAACGTTATTGACAATTTTTCTCTCAACACAAGCTGGATTGGAAATCCTGCTCTCATGTGTGCACAGACGGCGCTGCGGCGATGACCGGCAGAGTAAATGGATTAATGGCCCACATAAAAAAGGTAAACCCTGACGTTACATGGACGTACTGCATGATTCACCGAGAAGCATTAGCTAGCAAGAGAATGAGTCCAGAGTTAAACGATGTTTTGAATTATGCCGTAAAAGTGATCAACTTCATACAGTCCAGGCCTTTGAATCATAGACTGTTTCAGTCACTTTGTGAAGACTGTGGGTCAGAACATAAACAGCTCCTGCTTCACACTGACGTCCGCTGGTTATCCCGAGGGAAGACGTTACAGCGGCTGTTCGAGCTACGCAATGAAGTGAGGGCATTTCTGTCGGAGCACACCCACCCACTTGTGGCTATGTTCGACGACGCTGACAGGGTAGCTCGGCTGGGATACCTCTCTGATATGTTCAGCAAACTCAACCAGCTGAATCTCTCTCTTCAAGGTAAAGACACAAATGTTATTAGCTTGTATGACAAAGTGTGTGGATTCATGGAGAAGATCAAGCTCTGGCAGAGCAAATGTGAAAAAGGGGATACAAGTTGTTTCCTGCAGCTGAACTCATACATTGCTACTGGTGAATGTGACAGAGCTCCAATTGTGAAAATAGTACACACACATTCGCCCAAGCTCAAGAACGAGTTCAACTCCTACTTCCCTGATATTGACAATAAGTCATCCACACTGGACTGGGTGCGTAATCCATTTGTGACGTGCATTAACAGCAGCATTCCCGCCAGACTGCAAGAAGACCTCATAGATGTGTCCTCAGATAGGAGCCTGAAGATGAGGTACTCAAGCACACCACTGACACAGTTCTGGTGTGGTGTGGAGAAGGAGTATCCTGAATTGGGGAAACATGCCCTGAATTAACTGTTGCCTTTTGGGTCCACATACCTGTGTGAGGTGACATTCTCCGCCATGACCCTCATCAAGACTAAACACAGGAACAGACTCAACTTGGAGAATAACCTGGTCACAGCTGTTGCAACAATCTCCCCCAGACTCACAAAACTGATGAGGGAGAAACAGGCTCAAGTGTCACATTAATTGTTGAGTTACCTTACTTTTTTTTTTAAGTCTTTAAACAATGGCTATTATAATGTATATGATTAGTTATGATTGAATATGATTTAAGTGTCACATTAATTGTCGCATTGGGTCACACAGACAAAAATATCCTCCTCTTCTCTATCTCTCCTCATCACTTCTCTCCTTCTTCCACTTCCAGGTTTCACCTTAGCTCAGAACTAAAGCTTTACTTCAATAAACTGCCAACCTGTGTGACCATGTGACTTTATCCAGGTCATCCACACACTCATCTCCACACACACACACACACACACACACACACACACACACACACACACACACACACACACACACACACACACACACACACACACACACACACACACACACACACACACACACACACACACACACACACACACACACACACACCACACACACACACACACACACACACACACACACACACACACACACACACACACACACACACAATTAATATATCACCACGATTGATTGCGTAGTAGGGGGTACTTTAGGTTGGCTTGAAATGCTTTGGGGGTACAGTACTCAAAAAAGGTTGGGAACCACTGAGTTAGGCCATTCAGAAGAACTGGTTCTTGGCTGAACAAAACAATAAGAGCAAGCACAGCACAAAGTAAAGTTCTGGCCTGTGTGATTTTTTTAAACACAATTTAACAAGCATGGTACATACATACCTGAGTTTGACAGACTTCGGTGCTTCAGAAAAGTGCACTTGGAATCTGTCAAAGTTACTGATGTTCTCACTTCTATCAACAGCTATAAACTCTTTGAAGTCTGTGTTGTATTTTAAAATTCGTACCTGGCTGGATGTTGAACTTCCTCTGGATGTGTGATTTCCAGCCTGCTGACTGCAGACGTCTCGGTGTGTTCCGTCTGGGGTCAACCCATGTTTCTGCCCCAGTTCCTGCTCCTGTCAAGGAGTCGTTTTCTGGAACTCGTCTGGCTTTTGGAGGTCCACGGAGACTTCAGGCGGCTTCTAAGAGAAAGAGTTGCAAGTCCAGGCTAGCAGCCCGAGCCCCAAGAGCCATGATTCCAGTCCCAGTTCTGGCCCCAGCGGCCATGGTTCCGGCCCCAGCAGCCATGGTTCCGTGCTCCAGTACCATCCCACACAGCCATGGATCCGTGTTCCGGTTCCTTGCCCAGCAGCCATGGTTCCGGCTCCAGTGCCGGCCCCAGCAGCCATGGTCCCTGCTCCAGAACCGGACCTTACAGCCATGTTTCCAGCTCGAAAACCGGCCCACACAGCCATGATCCAGGCTTCAGCACCGGACCTTACAGCCATGTTTCCGGCTCCAGAACTGGATCTTACAGCCATGTTTCCGGCTCCAGAATCGGCCCATTCAGCCATGGTCCCTGCACCAGTTCCAGCCATGGTTCCGGCTCAAGTACCGGCCCCAGCAGTCATGGTCCCGACTCCAGCTCACCTGTTGACTCACCAGCCGACGCCAGCTCCCCGAGTCCTGTCGGCATACCGGCCGACTCCAGCACCTCGTCTCCTGCTGGCTCTCCAGCCGATGCCAGCTCCCCGTGTCCTGTCGGTGTACCGGCCGACTCAAGTCCCCTCTCGAGTCTCCTCTCGAGTTCCCTTTCAAGTCACCCCTCCAGTTCCCTCTCGAGTCCCCTTTCAAATCACCCCTCGAGTCCCCTCTCGAGTCCCCTCTCAAGTTCCCTCTCGGGTCCCCTCTCAAGTTCCCTCTCGAGTTCCCTCTCTGGTCCCCTCTCGAGTTCCCTCTCAAATCTCCTCTCGAGTCCCCTCTCAAGTCTCCTCTCGAGTTCCCGTTCAAGTTCCCTCTCGAGATCCCTCTCAAGTCACCTCTCAAGTCAACTATCGAGGTCCCTCTCAAGCCCTCTCTCGACTTCCCACTCAAGTTCCTACTCAAGTACCGTTGGAGGTTCCGCTGGGGGTCCTGCCAACCCTTTGTCCTGTCCCGTTGGAGGTTCCGCTGGGTATCCTGCCAGCACCTTGTCCTGTCTCGTTGGAGGTCCCGCCGTCTACTCTCCTGCCGGGGGTCCTGCCAATCCTAGTTCCTGTGCCGTTGGAGGCCCCGCCGACTACTCTTCTGCCGGGGGTCCTGCCAACCCTGTGTCCTGTGCCGTTGGAGGCCCCGCCGACTACTCTCCCGCCGGGGGTCCTGCCAACTCCTTGTCCTCTTCCGTGGGGAATATTGCCGACACCTGTTCCACCGTCTCTGGTTACTGTCCGGTCAACACCGGCTCCTGCCCGGTCCCCTGAGAGCTGTGGTCTTCGCCCCTCCTCGAACTCTGCCTTGCCCCCGGGCCGTCCGCCCGAGACCCCCTTTTTGAACTCTGCCTTGCCCCCGGGCCGTCCGCCCGAGACCCCCTCCTCGAACTCTGCCTTGACCCCGGGCCGTCCGCCCGAGTTCCCCTTTTTGAACTCTGCCTTGCCCCCGGGCCGTCCGCCCGAGACCCCATCCATGGTCTCTGCCTTACCCCTGGGACGTCCCCCCGAGACCCCATCCATGGTCTCTGCCTTACCCCCGGGCCGTCCGCCCGAGACCCCTTCCTGGTCCTCTGCCGTGCCCTGGGCTGTCAGTCAAGGCCCGTCCTCCGGACCCCCTCCACCCACCCTGCTGGACGTTTTGGATTTTTTTGTTTAGGTCCGTCTAGTATCCGTCCCTTGAGGGGGGTTTCTGTCAGGATTATTATGTCATGTCACGTTTCTACGTCTAGGTGTGGGTGTTTTTCCGTTCTCCTTGTCATGTTTCCTCCCTGTATATTGTCTGGTCTCTTTTCCCTGTGTTTTCATGTATGTCGTTAGTTTCCCTGGTGTGTCTAATTTCCTGATTGTTTTCACCTGTCACTCCTTGTGTGTCTCCTGTGCTCATCAGTGTCAGCCCCGCCCCTGATTGTTCCCACCTGTGTCTAGTTACCCTGTGTTTAAATTCCCGTGTCTCCCAGTGTTCAGTGTCAGTTCGTATTGTCTCTTGTCATGGTCAGGTCTATGCTCTTTTATGCTCAAGAATAGTTTTGTTCCTCACTACGTGAGCGATTTTCCTTTTGGTCTCATTTTTTGTCATCTCATCCTGAGATTAGTTGGTGACCTTTTTTTGTTCATCGTGTTTTTTTTGGAAAAATAAAGTATCTTACCAATATTTTACCTCTGTCTCCCTGTCTGCAATTGGATCCAACATCCTAAGTGCCTGAGATCGTAACGGCTATCAATATAATGCCGATTGAAGAATGATGGTTACAGAAAAGAGTGTAAGCTACATTAAGTCAAGATAAAATAAAAATTATAAAAAAGAAGAACGGCTTAAAGGAAAATAATTGTCATTCAGGCAGCTAAACTCAAACAATAGTTAGCTGTTCAACATTGGCAAAACATATTTATTTAAGTTTAAAAATATGTATTTAAACCCCTAGCTTGCTCACATTATGACAATATATCTGCTCACTTTGTTAAAAACGTTTTGTTTCTGCAACTTACCTAGAGTTAGACTCTCCTCCGCTGACATCCATCCTCCACAGCAGCCAGAGGTGAAATGGCAGTTGGGGCATGTGATGGACAGTTGAAAAATGATACATTTGAAATAACTCAACCGTGATTGGGCAGGACAGTGCCCAGTGTTAGTCAAAACGAATATGTTGACTATGTGCATTTTTATTTTTTCTACGTACACACGTGTGTAAAATAGTTCAGAAATGACACTGAACGTGTTGAATTGCCTTTGACACAGCAGTGTGTTACAAAAAAGACATTAATTCTAGGAGTGTAATACTTTTACAAACACTATGGTAATATGCATTCATTATGACAATATCATATTACTATTAGGGCTGTCAGTCGATTAAAATATTTAATCGCATGATTGTCCATAGTTAATCGCGATTAATCGCAAATTAATCGCACATTTTTTATCTGTTCTAAATGTTCCTTAGAGGAATATTTTTCAAGTTTTTAATACTCTTATCAACATGAGTGGACAAATATGCTTTATGCTAATGTTTATTATCATTTGAACAATGACAAATATTCTCATGAATATTAAACACAACAACCTCTGAACATTACAAATATTCGCCTCAATTCAACCTAGAACCTCTCATACAATACAAAGTGTGTGTGTGTGTGTGTGTGTGTGTGTGTGTGTGTGTGTGTGTGTGTGTGTGTGTGTGTGTGTGTGTGTGTGTGTGTGTGTGTGTGTGTGTGTGTGTGTGTGTGTGTGTGTGTGTGTGTGTGTGTGTGTGTGTGTGTGTGTGTGTGTGATGGATCGTTGGAGCTATGTGCAACTCAAGGCATATGCTCGAACGGGAGCTGCCTGGACGCTGCGATCATGTTGCGCGCATTAACACTAGCTGAGTGTGCTGACTTTTTGTACAATGTCCCGCTGTCTGGCTTCCTGCATAAAGTCAAGTGCTCGGCGCAGTTGTGTGGATAGAGCGCTCCTCTGTTTTCATTTAAACAGCTCCTTATATCCGTTAGCGCAGCTAGCTAGCACCAGATGCTAACAACAACAATGAACGTAAGGTCTCTCTCTCGCTCGCTCGGGCCACACAAACACAAACCCTCCCGGTCCTCCCAATAGCCAGTCGGTGCCTGCCGGTGAGCGTGGAAGTATGGTCTGCCACAAGCGGGCGGCAGGAGCGGAGCTGTCAGCATCAGCTTGGAAATGGTATTTTAAACTCGATGCGCTCTGAAACTACGGGGCGGCCGAGGAAAAAAATACACATGCGTTAATCGCGTTAAAATAATTAGTGGCGTTAATTTTTATTAACGCGTTAACTTGACAGCCCTAATTACTATAAGAGTGGTCTATAGTGTGTTCAAAAAACAACTACAGAAACACTATATGTTATAATATAGGAATACTACAAAGATCTAGATACATAGTATTACTATTGAAATATTATAGGGCTACTATAGCTAGTAAAATGTCACTACAGAAAAGACTATAGTAATACGATAGTTGGTGAAAAATACTATAGAACTCTACAAACTTACTATAGTATACTTAAGCAATAGCTCACGACAGGCCGTGGTATATGCTCATTATATCACAGCTAAGGGGCGTGGTTCGGCCCGACGCGAAGCAGTTATAAACAACGGTATACTGACTTGTTGTGAAAACTTAGCCTTTGTTTCTGCTAAAAGATGTGTCGACTAGCTGGGGCAACAAGAAAATCGGCGAAATTGAGTGTGACTATTAAGAAATAAATCATTATTATATTAATATTGACAATAACAACCGACCGTCGTGGTACAGCATTTGCTTGGCATTTCCGGGTATTTATCCACTGGTTGGGCCATGTTAACAATACCGTGTAACTGTCACGTTTGAAGGGACACAATCGTGACATCTTCAGGTCTCCCAGCATGGTAAATCGTCACATGTTCACGTCTTGCCGTGATACCGGGTTGCCAAAAGCATAATAGGGCCTCCTTAAATGGAAACTGTGTTTCAATGCAGAGATAATAAAACAGCTACGTTGACAAATGTTTATCCTTACAGAAAATGTACCAGGAATCAATATGGGAACCAATAGAAACTCAGACATTGCATTGGTATCAACACAACAGTATTATGTTCCATATACAGCACACACTCCTCTTGATATTTTGCTAAGCTCATAACTGTAAACAAGTTCTTTATGGCTATGTGTACAATTTACAAGTTATATATTGCAGCAAAGTCTATAGAGGCCATTCAGTCACTTTATATTTATAGCTCAGCACCTGCATGCAGTACTAACTCTGTAACATGTGTCTTTATATACATTACAGTATGCTGACTAAGCTGTCATGACAGAAACCATATTGAATTTCAGTCCAACACTGAAGTGTTTGAACGCCTCTATTCCTTACTCGGCTAATACGAAAGGCTTAATGCTAGTTTGTATTTTTGGCTCCCTAAATGGACCAAATTAATACCTGAAGTGATTGTAGAGTTATTTTCAATCGCCTCAGCGCTGATTATGGAAATGGTTCATTATTCATAGACATTTTTAAAACGTGTGTGTGAGTACTGAAAAGCTAGTGAAATGCTAATCTTCCCATTAAATCTAGTTGACTCATGGAGTATGTTACTGCATTCTCGGAGGCAGGCATGTGAGGCTTTCATGTGAGAAAAAAGAGAGAATGGATTCATGAAAATCGATATCTGACTCTCTGATAATGTGGCTTTGGTCGACATTGTCAATTCCAACGTTGTGAACATTTCACGTAATGAGTGTCCTGTGGAGTTTTTTTTAACGTGATACACTTCACACAATTGATCACACCACAACAAACTGACTGAATGAGGAGATTTTATTTCTTGTCTCTCTGTAAACACAGCAGAGCCGTCACTGTCAGTCCTTTCCAGCAACTCGCCTAAGGTGATCATTATAATCAGTCCCACTGTTTTCAAGGTGACATCTGAAAGGCGACGGTGGACAAAATGCCGGCTTTTTCATCTGATAATACTGTGAATGGAGTTTGAATCCACTTCTAATCTAACAGCCCCTTTATAACCTTTCACATAACTTCAAGGGAGCCATGAATAACAGTATAATACAAATAATTAGAGCCGGGACTCGATTAAAAAAATTTATCTAATTAATTAGAGGCTTTGTAATTAATTAATCGAAATTAATCGCATTTTTAATCAAATATACATATTTGACCTGAGAACAGTGAGAAGCAATTTTCACATGGATTTTACTCCAAGTGGTCTACAGTCCAAGTGCATGACATTAAGGATTTTGGGAGATGGCCCTGTGGGCCATCTAAGCTAATTTACAGATGGCCCTGAGCCCAATAGAGATTGCCCTGAAAAATGCACGCGGACGAAATGGCACGAAGGGTTTGGGGGGCCTCCGTCCCCCTAGAAAATTTAGATTTTTGCAGGTCTTAGATGCTGTCTGGTGCATTCTCTAGACTGAATTATAAGATGAACCACCACAATATTATATTGTACAATTTCAATTGTATTCTTCATTTCACTTGTTTGTTTGTTCTTGCTCGCTTGCATGCCCTGCATAGCTATAAGAAATACTTAAGTTGTTGGTCAAGACACTTTCCATCTGATGAAGGAAAATGCCTTCCCAGATGGAAAAAAGTAGAAAACATTACATTCAGTTATAACTGCCAAAACAAACTTATTTACACTATTATGGCCCCTGTTAAAAATGTTTGTAATGTTAACTACTGTAAGTTGGTCGAACGAATGCCTCCTCATCCGGAAGCTGACCGAGCAGACCCGAGCAGCAGTCGAGAGGAGCCGAGCGCATCCGCGAAGCACACGTCAGAGTTCCCGTTAGCCGGCAAATCTAAATATCTTCGGTCAAAATAATTTCCCTTTAGAGCAATACCGCTTCAGTTGCGCCACTTATGTGACAGTCAAGAAGAGTATGTGACAGACAAGAATAGTCAACTCTAATGTCTAACACTTAATGTGGAGAAAGAGATGTCCTGTATGGGTTGATTGTGCGTTGATCTGTTGGTAATGCCTCGGGGTTCCGGTGGGCATGTAAACAAATGCATAATGCTGCGCTATACTTTGTGGCCTCATCCAGTTGCATAGCGACGCTTATTGTGAAGTTGTCTTTTAATAAGCAGGTAGTCCTATCATTAGCTAGAAGCTGGATCTGATCGATATGGACATAAACGCGAGTGAAGTCTAATCTGACGAGAGAGAGAGATCAGCTGCTGCTGACGAGTCGAGACTCGACACGCAGCTCTGCATAACCACATGCAGCGGTGAGCGGAACAAAACACACACTTCAGGTTAGAATATCACACGTAGCTATTTTAATTACCTCTCAAACTACCTAAACTAGTTATAGATATGTTTAGTTTTACTGTCGGGTCACTCATTACTGGATCCACGAGCTGCATGATACTGGCATAATAGATTGCCCGATCGGGCAACCAGCAGGTGAGGCTTCATTGCCCGAGGTAAATACTAGATGGCCCCGGGCCATTGGGCAGTCCTTAATGTCGAGCCCATCCAGTGAGCCAGGAAGTTGGTTATTTTCTCAGACGTGGACTTACTTATCCTGGCCCTGAAACCAGTCATCTGGTTGAGTGTGGGTTGGGTCAGGGTGTGGTTCCTTGCACTCGGAGTCGGGCTAACGTCCACGCTAGTTGCTACATGCTTTGCATTTAGGTGATACTTTAGGCTTGATGTGCTGCGGTGATATGCAAATTCTTTTTTGCATAATTTGCACACAACCGTGCTCTTATCGACGCTTCCATCCGTCCGTTTTTTAAAACAAAATTTCCCATCCACGGGGCCGACCAAAGCGGTCTCATCAGCTTGTTCGTTCATGTTTGACTATTGATCACCGTGGTTTGTTGTTGTTTGAAGTCCCATGCTGAAGTCATGAACGTTAGTTGGTGCTCCAGTATAATCGGTACGCCTGAAACTCATCCAGTGAGAAACGTTCCGCTGTGCAAAAATAAGTGCGATTAAAATGCGTTAATTTTTTTAACGCGTTAATTAATTAATCTTAATTAACGCGTTAAAGTCCCGGCCCTAGTAATAATCAAAGGAACGGAGAGTATCCACTCTCGCAATATTTTTCATATTGAGTGTTTTATAGGATCCTGTTTGAATTGTGCCACGAATTACACATATGATGTTTGTCAATTTAAAAGATAATTTTGCAAGTCAAAAAAAAAAAAATGTGTCGTAAAACATTTGTTTGTGTGAAACGCTCAATAGACTACATCTCTGGTCTCGCAGAACAACACACGTCACCAAGATGGCCGTCACTACTGTCTTGTCAACAAAACGATTGACTACCCTCTGTAAGGATTTGCAGTACTCTATTCCTTCTGCTTCCCTTTTTGTTTGTTGTATGTCTGTCTGTGTTTGTCTCCCGGGCTGGGCGTGGCTGACCTACTTCTGGTTCCTGCCAATTCATCTCCGCAGCTGCTTCTCATTCATCCTGATCATCTACTCATCCACACCTGCTTATTAACCCGGTCTCCTCATCCAGTCTTCACCAGTTCGTCGTTAAGATTACACTGGTAAACGTATTGCTTTCTAGCTTAGCCTGACACAACTCTGGAATCAGTTTTTGTCTTACCTGTTTGTCTCTCTATCCAGAACCCATCATCACCTCCTCCGCTAGCCACGTCCAGCCACTTCCTCGTCGGATTCATCCGCTCTCCACGCTACCTGCTCCAGCCTGCTCGCTCCCCTCGCTCTGAAACCCCTGCTCGCCACACTCCTGTCTGGTAGGACAAACACTAACTCTTACTCCAACCTACTCGCTCTCGGGAGCGTACAGACTCAGGCTCAAGCCACCTCTCATCTGCCTGGCGATATCCCCAGCTCACTCCGGAGCCTCGGCTGAGCATCTCCATTCCCTAGTTTTTGTATCCCCTTTCCTGGACTATATTACACAGTTAATATCCCCTGTCACGATTAGAAAATAAACCTTTTGCTACAAACTCCTGTTTTTCTGTCCGTGTTTGTATTGTGGGTTCAGTCCTGAAAAGCGATCACGGAGCTTAACAGAACGAACAGGTTATAAAATGAATCCCACAAACACCGGACCGGACTCCTCCACTCTCCAGCACGCCCTGTCTCATCAAGGCAATCTGTCGGGTCAACATGAACAGTTAATCCGTGCATTGGTGGAAAGTAACCAATCCATGGCTCTGCACATCTCTAACCTGGCTGCTCAGATCTCCAACCTGACGACAGCAGCTATAACTCCTGCCACCTCTAATCCCCCTCCAGTAACTACTCCATGCCGGGATTTCCCCATCACCGACCCTGAACCGTTTCATGGTGAAGTGGAGAAATGCAGGGGATTTATCTTTCAGTGCAGCAAGGTGTTTCGCCAGTGCCCCCAGTCTTTTTCTTCTGATGTTACCAAGATAAACTATGTGTTGAGTTTGCTTCGTGGTAAAGCCTTAACCTGGGCTGAGACACTAAGTTCATCAGTGGATTATGACAGCCTTTCTTTTGGAGTTTTTTCTGAACAACTGTCTGTAGTTTTTGATCACACTGACTATTCTGGCTCGGCTGACAATCGTCTGCTAAGGATACAGCAGGGGAATCGGACCGTGGCAGATTACTCCATTGAGTTTCGTACACTGGCGGCAGAAGCCCGATGGGACGAGGCGGCTCTAAGGGCAGTGTTCGTTAAAGGATTAAAGGAGCAACTGAAGGACGAGCTGGCCGCTCGAGATGTGCCAGCAGACCTTCAATCCCTGATTGATTTGGTTTCTCGCCTCGACAGCCGGCTAAGGGAACGTGGTGCGGAGCGAGGACAGCGTCCACCAAGTGCCTTTTTCAGTAAGCCGAGCTATCCTCCCAGAAGTGCTCCCTTTGATTCCACACCATCTGCGTTTTCCTCGCCATCTCACATGCCCACCTTGGATAAGGAGGAAGCAATGCAGGTGGGAGGTGCAGGATTATCACCTGAGGAATGCCTTCGCCGCATGAGGGCAGGAGGGTGCCTGTATTGTGGCAAACTGGGGCATCTCCTGGCCGGTTGCCCTGTCCGCCCAAACGCAGGTGCTCGTCGGTGAATTTGGGGGTCCTGACGAGTACACTTCCTACCTCAATTATTGCCCCTACTTTGCGCCGTTTCCTCATACCTGCCAGACTCTGTTCCAACTCTCAGACCTTGCCCCTTTCCGCCCTCATAGACTCTGGTGCTGAGGACAGTTTTGTGGACCTGGAGCTTGCCAACCAGTTGGGAATTAAATTGGAATCCTTATCGGACCCCATGACTGCTTATGCCTTAAATGGCCAACGCATCTCTAGGGTGACCCAGCAGACCTTACCTGTAACTCTGTTTATTTCGGGGAATCACAGAGAACAGATCCAACTCAAGGTCATTTCCGCTCCATCTACCCCGTTGGTTCTTGGTTACCCTTGGCTTCGCGCTCACAACCCTCATATTGATTGGGCTGGAGGAAGGATAATTGCTTGGAATCAGAAGTGTCACCTTAACTGTTTGCAATCAGCTGTACCTCCATTTCCTGCTAAGCCAGTGTCTGCTCCTTGTGATTCTTTTGATGTGGATTTATCTGGCGTACCTGAGGTTTACCACAAGCTGGGGGAAGTTTTCTGCAAGGATAAGGCTCTTTCTCTCCCTCCTCACCGTCCATATGACTGCCCCGTCAATTTGCTTCCTGGAGCGCAGTTACCAACAAGCAAGCTCTATAATCTGTCCCGGCCTGAGAGAGAGGCCATGGAGAAATATATCGGTGATTCTCTGGCTTCTGGAATAATCCGTCCTTCTTCCTCCCCTCTGGGTGCGGGGTTTTTCTTCGTGGAAAAGAAGGATAAATCACTACGTCCCTGTATTGACTTCCGTGGATTGAATAACATCACTGTGAAAAACAAGTACCCACTTCCCCTGATTAACTCTGCTTTTGAGCCTCTCCAAGGTGCCACCATCTTCTCAAAGCTGGATCTCAGAAACGCTTACCACTTGGTTCGGATCCGCCAAGGTGATGAATGGAAGACCGCCTTTAACACTCCCCTTGGCCACTTTGAGTACCTTGTGATGCCCTTCGTACTCTCTAATGCCCCAGCAGTTTTTCAGTCCCTGGTGAATGATGTTTTGCGGGATTTCCTCAACCGGTTTGTTTTTGTTTACATCGACGATATCTTGATCTTTTCCAAGAGCCTGGAGGAACACCAGAATCACGTCAGCCAGGTTCTACAGAGACTGCTAGAGAACAAGCTGTACGTCAAGGCTGAGAAGTGTGAGTTTAACCAGGAACGTGTCAGCTTCCTTGGATTTATCATCAGACAAGGCAGGCTGGAGGCGGATCCTGGAAAGATTCTTGCTGTCTCCGAGTGGCCAGTCCCCACGACGTGGAAGGAATTGCAGAGATTCCTGGGTTTCGCCAATTTTTATCGCCGGTTCATTAAAGACTTCAGCAGGATAGCAGCTCCACTCTCCAGTCTCACTTCCATCAAGGTCAGGTTCTCCTGGACCTCGGAAGCTAACGAGGCCTTTCTCAGACTCAAGTCTCTGTTCACTTCTGCCCCCATCCTCATCCAGCCGGACTCCAGCAAACAATTTGTTGTTGAGGTTGACGCATCAGACATCGGAGTCGGCGCTGTCCTGTCTCAGACAGCAGGGCCAAACAACAGGCTTCACCCGTGTGCGTTTTTCTCTCGCCGTCTCTCCCCTGCGGAGAGAAACTATGATGTGGGCAACAAGGAACTGCTGGTAGTGAAGATGGCTTTGGAGGAGTGGAGACACTGGCTTGAGGGCAGTGAGCAGCCATTTCTGGTTTGGACAGACCATAACAATTTGGAATACATCCAGTCAGCCAAGCGGCTGAACTCCCGACAAGCTAGGTGGGCTCTCTTCTTCGGCCGCTTCAACTTCCCCCTCACCTATCGCCCTGGTTCCAAGAATACCAAGCCCGATGCTCTGTCCAGATCGTTCTCGTCTGTGAGTCCAGTAACCTCTGTTGACTCAATACTCCCCCTGAGTTGTGTTGTGGGAGCCATCACCTGGGAGATTAGTAATTCCATTCAAGAGGCCCTGTTGGAACAACCCGACCCAGGAAGCGGGCCGCCTAACCGTCAGTTTGTTCCCGACTCTGTTTGTTCCCAAGTCCTGCAGTGGGTCCACAGTTCCCGTTTCTCGAATCACCCCGGTGCCAATCGAACACTTTCTCTCCTCCGAAGACACTTCTGGTGGCCTACAGTCGACAGAGACACAAGGGAGTTTGTGTCAGCTTGCACAACCTGTGCTAGGAACAAGGCCTCCCATCAGAAACCCGCTGGGCTGCTCCAACCCCTTCCAATCCCTAGTCGACCCTGGTCACATATAGCCCTGGACTTTGTCACCGGTCTGCCTCCCTCTCAAGGGAACACAACCATTCTAACAGTCGTAGATCGTTTCTCCAAGTGTGTACACTTTGTTGCTCTACCCAAGCTCCCTTCAGCCCTGGAGACCTCCAAACATCTAACACAGCATGTTTTCCGTCTACACGGTATCCCAGCTGACATTGTCTCCGACCGGGGTCCACAATTCACATCTCAGGTTTGGAAGGCTTTTTGTCAGTCTCTTGGAGCTTCAGTTAGTCTAACATCTGGCTTTCATCCCCAGTCCAACGGCCAAACTGAGAGGGCAAATCAGGACCTGGAGTCTGCTCTCCGCTGTGTGGCTAACAGTAATCAGAGGACCTGGAGCTCCCATCTACCGTGGGTGGAGTACTCACATAATTCCCTCACCTCATCTGCCACGGGACTCTCACCCTTTGAAGCCTCTCTGGGATACCAGCCACCCCTGTTCCCCGAAGAGGAGAGTGAGTTGGCTGTTCCTTCTGTCCAGCAACATGTCCAACATTGCCGTAAGATCTGGAGGGACACCCGCTTGGCTCTCCTCCAAGCATCCGCCAGGAGTCAACAATCGGCCAACCGCCGTCGACATGTTGCTCCCCCTTACGCCCTTGGACAATCGGTATGGTTGTCCTCCAAGAACATCCCCCTCCTCACCGAGTCCAAGAAACTGTCCCCTCAGTTTATTGGTCCCTTCCCCATTGTGCGACTCATCAATCCCTCTGCTGTCCGTTTAAGGCTCCCCAGAAATATGAGAATCCATCCCACTTTCCATGTCTCTCAAATCAAGCTAGCTCTCACCAGCGACCTGTGCCCTCCGGCCGTTCCCCCTCCTCCCCCCCGTGTCATCGATAACCATCCAGCCTACTCCGTGCGGCGTCTCCTGGATGTTAGACGCCGGGGTAGGGGTCTACAATACTTGGTGGACTGGGAGGGCTACAACTTGGAGGAACGTTGTTGGGTTCCTCGTTCTCGAATCATGGACCCAGTCATGGTCAGGGAATTCCACAGGGCCCATCCTGACAGGCCTGGTGGTCGCCAGGAGGCTCCCGTTGAGGGGGGGTACTGTAAGGATTTGCAGTACTCTATTCCTTCTGCTTCCCTTTTTGTTTGTTGTCTGTCTGTCTGTGTTTGTCTCCCGGGCTGGGCGTGGTTGACCTACTTCTGGTTCCTGCCAATTCATCTCCGCAGCTGCTTCTCATTCATCCTGATCATCTACTCATCCACACCTGCTTATTAACCCGGTCTCCTCATCCAGTCTTCACCAGTTCGTCGTTAAGATTACACTGGTAAACGTATTGCTTTCTAGCTTAGCCTGACACAACTCTGGAATCAGTTTTTGTCTTACCTGTTTGTCTCTCTATCCAGAAACCCATCATCACCTCCTCCGCTAGCCACGTCCAGCCACTTCCTCGTCGGATTCATCCGCTCTCCACGCTACCTGCTCCAGCCTGCTCGCTCCCCTCGCTCTGAAACCCCTGCTCGCCACACTCCTGTCTGGTAGGACAACCACTAACTCTTACTCCAACCTACTCGCTCTCGGGAGCGTACAGACTCAGGCTCAAGCCACCTCTCATCTGCCTGGCGATATCCCCAGCTCACTCCGGAGCCTCGGCTGAGCATCTCCATTCCCTAGTTTTTGTATCCCCTTTCCTGGACTATATTACACAGTTAATATCCCCTGTCACGATTAGAAAATAAACCTTTTGCTACAAACTCCTGTTTTTCTGTCCGTGTTTGTATTGTGGGTTCAGTCCTGAAAAGTGATCACGGAGCTTAACACCCTCACTATCACCACAATGAAACACGTCCAGAAGAATGTCATGCAAAGCTGCCTGCCTGTCTTCCTTTGATTCTCTCTGAACTGCCTGGTCTTTTTAATGTTTAATGTCAACCATTTGTGCAGAGAGCATGAAGTAGAAAAGATCGGCGATCGCCGATGCTAGCGTTAGCATTTCACCCCCCGGCTTAAATCGTGTATTATAGAATGATCACACCGGTGACAGTACTCTACAAAAGGTTCACGAAATATGACTACTACTCTTACTGTTTAACATTTTGGGTTACTTAATGTTACTTCATATTAAGGCTAATACAGATTACAAGGCTGTAATGCTAACTATCACACTAGCTACTAGCTAGGTAGCTACTTGATCCAGCCACTCCTGGTCCTTTCATCAGACGGGAAGCAAAAGAATGAGCAAGACCCATTGCTGGTATGATAACAACCTGGTACTAAGCACACAGGCATCTTGTCAAAGTTATCTTATCTTAGCCAGCGCCATATAGATAGCTAAGGTCAGCGCCATATAGATATAATCTATCTCTTAGTGGAGGAAAACAATTGTGACATCACTTATGCGACTCTGGGATTTGTAGTCTTTCTAGTTGCGTAATTTTCATAGTCTTATATTTCAACAGTTTTACGACAAACTGTGACTTTTTTGACATGGAAATAATTGTTTAAGATTGACAAACATCATATGTGTAATTCATAGCCGGGCCGGCTAAACGGATTGGATTGCCGCCCTGTCTGTCAGCCTTCCATCTCGTACACGCACAAATGTATCTCGTGCCGTCATTGGGCATGCATTGCAGCAGTACTTCAATGACTCCCAGCAACAGGCGGCCACTTTCACCAGTCTGCTGACGTCATGTGCGCGTTCATGTGTGTTGGAGGAGGTGCTCTGTAAGGAAGTCTGAAGGAAGGGGCGGATTCTTTTCGGCTGCGTACTTTCAAATTTTAGTGCACTCGAGCCGGTTTCTGAAACTTACCTAACCCACCTTTAAGCACATTTTGCACAATTGTGTTCTAATAATAATAATTGTACAATTAAGACATTTTATATATTCCAACTGCAATTTTCTATCATTTGTCATTGTTTGTTTCTTTGTGTGTGCTACGTTCAAAATAAACGTTTTGCCAAGTAAGATCCTTATTGGAAATGCAGCTATTACACGCAGGAGACTGATGCACAACATAACAATTTTGTTAGAAGTCTACACTGAAACTTAATTTAGAGCCGGAAACATAATGGACTTAATCAAAATCGCGGGATCCGTGAATCCAGGTCAATGATCGAGAGAGACCAGTAGCCTACGAGTTAGTCAGCGGAACTTCACAGACTCAGATTCGCAAATCCTGACTCACTGTGTAAAACACAGCAGACTCATACGGACTCAGAGCCATAACCATATAGCAGCAGATCCAGAAGACTCGTCCTCATGCACGAGTCAACAGCAGACTCAGATTCACAAATCCTGACTCACAGTGCAAAACACAGCAGAGCAGACTCGTGCGGACTCAGAGCCGTAACCATATAGCAGCAGATCCAGCAGACTCGTCCTCATGCACGAGTCAACAGCAGACTCACGGCCCCTACACACGGCGGCGTGCGTTGCCGCTTCAACGCTTCTGCCTATTCACTTTGAATGGGGTGACGTCACGATTCGCCGAACTGCATTGTGGGAGCAAAGCGTAGCTTCTCTCGCGGTGCTCACTGCAAAAGTAGAGCAATGTTCTTTTGCCGCCTCGACGGAGGCTTCAGCCAATCAAATCCCTCGTATGAAAATCTGACAGTACAAGCACTAGCCAATAAAACTGCGTGTATGTTGGGAGAGCCAGACCGCAGTTATTTCCCATATGTCAAAAAATGGAGGAGAAAATGATCGTGGCGGTAGGGAATCACCCGGTACTCTATGACCAGTCCCTCTTTACATACAGGGATACAAACCGGAGGAGTCAGGCATGGGGGGAGGTGGCAGAGACAGTGGGTGAAACTGGTAGGTTTTCACTTGTTTGGGGAGTTTATATCCAGTGTACTTCGTTTGAATGGACATGCTAGCAAGCATAGACAGTATATTTAGCCAGCATGGATGTAGCATGAATGCTTTGCTTTGTATGTCCGGGGCGGGACATTCATGTGATTGGTTGTTGGTCGTGTTGCTCGCGTTGACTCCCCAAGCTCAAGACACGCCCACCGCCAAGCGGTAACGGGGGGGGGGGGGGGAAGAACAGGTTAAACATCTTTCTACCATTTAAAACTGGAAATGTTTCCACACAAAATCATGACAACACATTCTGGCTAGCTGTTCATGGAAATGGAACAATCAATCAACCAACTCGAACATGAATATTTATTTTAAAATGTAATCAGGTAAAAATATCCTTTGCTTTAAAACTCTATCCTTCCTTTCTTCTTCCAGCCTCTCATCCTCCGTGTCAGGGTTTGAGCTTTGTTCCTGTGAAACAATATAATCCTGTAATGTGATCAGAGGCAGTTTCGTTTTTAATTAAAACTTATGATCTTCTGGTTCGAGCCATGACATCATCCTTCTTCAAAGTTCGCTCTGAAGACTTCCCAGAGGAGGGGAGCTGGGTCACCCCAAAATAGCAAAAACAATAACTCTCGGAAAGGATTAGATGACACCAATAAGCAATCTGGTGCTGATCAAGTGAATTCCATCACAAGTTTGCAACAATAGCCTCACACACATGCACACACAGTCAAGGACCTGAGGTGTGTTTTTAAAATGCCCCGAGAGCAGACCAGGTGTTGTGAAAGGTTGTGCTACAGGAAACAGTCGATCAAAGACCTTCCTTTAATCTTTTCTCTACTCTTTTCTTCTCACCTCCAAATAAACAATGGCGGTTTGGTAATGAGGCCCCTGTGTGTTCTAAGGACACCAGATGAGAAGGAGACCTGGCCACACAGAACGTATAAAAACCCGGAGACATGAGGAGAGGCGAGGGCCCAGCCACCTCATTAGGGAACCATGAACGATCGTAGCAGCTATTATTTCCCTCTGCTAACGACTGCCGGCCCCTCCACACACACTGACACACATGAACACATAAATAGAGACAAACATGCCAACACACAGAGGAGACATTAAAAGCAGAGTGTGATGCTGTTCAATATTATACATCTTTTTGTAATGGTCGGCAAAGAGAGAAGGAGACAGAAAGAGAGGGCAATTAAGAAAGTGAGAGGTGCCTAGGGGCCAGCAATGCCATGAAGGATATTTTTATACTTAAATTATTAATATGGATTTCATAGAGAATTAGAAATACTCAATTACTTTACGATTTATTTTTTTGGATTTATAAATAAAGGGCTTTATGACGTGCATACTAGGGAGAAAATGACATGGCACAAAAATAAGGCTTATCAGGTTTAAACACAATCGTGGGTCTACATTTACAGTATATTTAAGCAGTATTTACAACAACTGTGGAAACTAATCCTTAATTAATTAAGTAATCCTTTGCAATATATATCTACAGTAACAAGATTTAGGTATCGGAAACATAAGATATGCACATTTTCAGATTCACATTTGTAAGTTGTCAAAAAGCTCTTTATTTTTCTCATGCCTGTGCTGCAGCACCTCTTTCCAGAGGTGCTGGAAAGATCTGCTCTGATTGGTTAGCTGGCCGGCTCTGTTGTGATTGGTCAACCACTTAGAGATGTCCCGTCCCTCAGCATATTACGTATAATGTGTTGGAGCGCTAGCCAATAGAAGCGCAAGTGTTACATAGTGATGTCACTAAGTTACACAAAATTGTTCAATTGAGGCGTTTCAGGCAGCAGGTGTGTGGTGAGAGAAACTCCCTCTGGAGCAGGGGTTCCCAACCTTTTTTCCCAAGAGCCCCCCCAAATGACTCCTGTTGGAAGTTGTGCCCCCCCCCCTTGAAGGCCCTGACGGTTCGCCACTGCGTTTTTTCTACACGCATATTTTACGATAGCTGCAATAATACAAAACAAAAGGAAAACATCTGCCTCTTCTCAATGGTCAATAACAGTGAACGGATGGTCATTAAAGTAAGGTCAAATAAACAGAATCACACTAAGCCTGGTTAGTGTTGCCTGACTTTATATAAGTATTTTTTATAAGTGTGTGGTCGCGTTCTAGTCACTTGTGTGTCTACAGAAGGTCCAGCTGTGATAGACACGGTTCGCCACTGAGAAAACGGCTTATGCCACAATATGATAGCAACAAGTAGTCAAGATATTCTGATTAGCTAACATCACCTGTAGAATGCCAGAGAAACTTTCATAACAGCGTTGTGATGCCAAACAGCTTTCAGACTAAAACACATTCACTTATGGGGATATTTATCAGCTGCTTGTGTGACAGTCAGACAAGGAAAACTTTACAGCGGCCGCTGCCGCGAGTTAACGGGAGAATGAACTCCGGTAGACGAGCAGCACTGCAGCGGGCAGTAATGCAGCTGAACCACATTAATGAACAATGCACCACGGCACTCTGGAGAAAGGTATAAGGTTGGAGAAGTAGTTCTTTAATTTAATCTGGCTTCGTATAATTAAAAACTACCAGACGCAGTCCACTATTGATGTTGTTGTGAGCGGTGTTGCGGAGGAAATCAGCGACGTAAAACGCTGTGTGGGTCATAAGAAGGCACGTAAACGGTTACGTCATGACGTAAACGATGACGCAATGACACAATAATTCACCTTTGAACCTGCATCTGTAACAATGAGTGGACCAAAGAAAAGAAAAGTCAACATTGAGTGCCGATTGTATAATGAGGAGTGGCCAGCTAAATATTTTTTCACCGATCTGCTACTGGCCTGGCCCAGCTGTCACATTTTAAAACTCATAGTGGCCCCCGAGCCAACAAGTTTGCCCACCCCTGATTTACATGCTCAAAAACCTATAGAACACACTAGAGGAAAGGCGAAACCCAAAAATGTAATAGGGCCTAATTATGTGTGGTGACCCAGGAGTAGTAATGTATCCCTTTGTGCAAGGCTTTGACTGTATGCATGTAAAAAGTCATTATCTGGTCTTAAATTGCTAATCTAAGTGTCCTTTATCTGTCAAATCTATCTGCTACACTGGAACCTCAGAAATATTGGCCCTTGCTCATAGAGGATTATCGTCATCAGACCAATAGCCAATGGTTTTTCCAGATTGAAAAGTGCATGAGAGAGCTTCTTTTCAAAAACGTCGGTAGACCTTGGAAGTCACTTAACTCAGCATGGACAAATCAGACACAGGGGCACAGTTGTGTCTCTGGAACGCTGCAGTGAACAATGGACTTGACCTGTTCCACTTGGAAGTACTAGTGCCGTGCTCTTTGTCCATTCAACATGTATAGAACATGTGGACAACAGAGGGTATTCATACAACATCAAGGGATTGATTGGGTGGTTGAAAACAACCGTTGCAAGGCCAGTGTGTTTGCCTAGAAGTACGCATGGACACCTTAAACACTTCCAAACACAACGTCACACACCCTACATACCAATGGATGTTTGAGCAGAGAGTATTAGCCTTGGCAAACAGGAGTGCGCATTCATCAAGCTGCAGTCCTGTTTCATTTCCTCCATCAGGTGTTGAGCCTTAGCACAGGTCAGCAGGAGCGATAGCATTTCACCTGAGCTCCTGCATGTTTAATCTGCTGCTTTCCGTCTCTTCTTGCAAACCTCCATATTTCACTCAACATATTTCCTCCTACTCACTTCAAACCTCCCTCCCTCTTACTCCATCAATCCATCCACCCCTCACTCATCTTCTTCTTCTCCTAAAGGCAAACACTTCACGGGTTCCCTCCATCTCCTCGCCGTGTTTGCTCAGGGATTAAGCAGGGCTTTGTGCCGTTGAGGAAGGAAGGAACTAATCAGGCTCTTATTTGTCGTTGCATTCTGTGTTTTATGGTGAAAAGGGAACCTGACCCGCCCTGAGCTCAAACATACACACACATGCACATATGGCGAGCGGCCCAAGCGGGGTGAAAACCGATAGCTGGCCAGGGGGAAAAAAAACACACACATATGTGCACACACGCCAGCCAGACGCAACCTGACACCCCGTCTGCCTCAGTGAGTGAGCTTGGACGTGCATTGGCCCCTGGACTGCTCCATTCAGTGTGTGTGTGTGTGTGTGTGTGCTCGCGCCTGTTCAACACTACCCTGCTGCCGTCTTTGTTCCCAGGGAAGGCCTGTTTTCGGATTGGCTGGGCTGATTGTAGGGGGATATGGATCTGTGTTTTTCCTCATCAGCAGCGGCTCTGATTTGACCAATTCTGTTTTCCCTGCCGTCAGCAGGCGCAGGGGTTCACGCTGGCGATGGGATGCAGCTGCACAGGCGTGCCGCTCGTACCGCCCACCCTGTCTGTGCGTGTGTGCTTGCTCAATCGTTAAGAGACATTTGCACAGCGACAGACGTGCGCATGCATACAAACTCACAGACACGCATACTGTACACACTCTGGCTACCTCATCAAATCAGCAGGCTGATTAGTCATTGCTCACATCTCCCTCTCCACTTAAGATGATCTATAATTCATGGCTCGGCTCGGATCAAATTCTCTCAAGATCAGATCGCCTCTTTCTTCAGATAACTCAGGGATTGAGCATCAAAACAACAAGTGTCTTGACCCCTTCTTTCAAGCTACTTCCTTCGGGCCGGAGGTTACTCGTCCCAAGGAGTAGAACGAAGCGGTATAAAAACTGTTTTATCCCAGCAGCTATTGCACACATTAACACATCATAGGAGCGTCACACAGATGCCTATTTTTATTTATTTATTTAATTTTGAATTGTGAATTTTGAATGTCCATGTTTGTACTAGTGTTTTCCTTCTTAAAATGTTTTTTAAATATTTTTGAGATTTGGTTGAGCAGGGTATACTTGTACTTTTACAAGTCCTTTATTAGAGATGTGTCTGTTGTTTGTGTTTGTTTTTAGTGTCAGGATGGAACCCTTGTATTTTTCTCTGCAAACAGAATCTACCTACGGGTACAAATAAATAACCTGAACCTGAACTGAACCCCTTTTTCCAGACACATGACATGGTAGTGCATTTGAGAGAGTGTGATGGCCTTGTCATAGTTAACACAAATTATTAATGTATTCTCTGAACAGGCGATGTGTGGGGGAGGAATCAATTGTAGTTCCATTGATCCGGTTTGTACAAAATGTTTAAAAGCTACACTGTGTCGCCAAGGAGTCCCACACTACTCACATATTTTCTCTCTGTCTGTCTCGCCCACACTGATTGCGCCTAACTACAGGCTAGGTTGCATTTGTGTTTGTTTTATCCTCATATATAAAAATAAAGGCTACACTACAAGTTAACTACCTACATGGAATGGGATATAATCTACCCCCAAAATTGTACTTTTGGAGGGTAGGGCAAGGGACAGGTTATGATCAAAATCCATGAATGTCCTCCCTTTAAGACGCTAGCACTGGTCAAAACACAAAAAGACACCATCCTACGCTTCCCAGAATGCCATTCAATCGTTTTTCAGTACCTTTTAACGCACCCAGTCTTAACGGCATACTTCTCAAAAGTGTGTGGTCTCCAAGGCCAAGATAACTCTGATGACAGTATTGTCATGCCATCAGGGTCATAATATATTCTGAAGGCAGCACAGTTTCAAGGAGAGAAAAAGTGGAATACCTTCTATCCTTGTTCTCAGTATGTTGCAAATACGTATTGTTGCAGGCCATTCACAATTTCTCTCTCCCCTCATCAACTTCAACTCGCCGTTGTCAAAGGCACAGATACATTTGAAATGTCCTAACAAATCATCTTGTCAACCTCGCAGTCTATGACGGATAAGTCACCTTTTAAACCTACATGGGTGACTGCTAAAACATCCTATTTCTACAACTTTTCAACCTCCTACCACTTCCCTCTCAAACTCTCTTTTTTCCTTCTGTCTTGGATTTTTTTCCATTCCCATCTTGGCTTCTTGCCGTCGCCATATCGCTCCTTTGGAACACACGAGACATTTTTGGGTGACAAAGATGTAACACATAACTTTCGTTAAGAGAAAACACACTGTGAAAGGGTTAAAAACTCCCAAACCAGAAATCACCACGTGGTAGCTACATGTCAATCCTAAGGTAGACCTCCCCTTAAGCATTCCCTGATTTAAAATCTATTTATCTATTAATGGGATCTTCATTTACAAAATAAACATTGTTCTCTATTAAGGAAGACGTGAAACTATTCATTAAGACCATAAGCTTGTCCAGAAAAATGTTGTTTGAGATAATAAATCCATTGAGAAGTGGGGTAATTTTATCATAGACTTCTATACAATCAGACTCCTTTATGTGCCCCCAGACAGCTTTAAGAAATAATGCAAGTTTAAGGCATATCAGCATTGGCTTTAATCTTTTAGACACAAATGTTTTTGAGGAGAGATTGTTTATTATCTGAATTTGTAGGATTATAACTGATGTTATGGAAATCTAGGGCCCAAACACAGCTGGAGAGTACAAGTCAAATGAACAATACAAATAAATGGTGAATCAAGCAAAGCTGTCTTTTGGTTATTTATTTGAAGCTTCAAATACACGATACAATAATATAAATATGTCACAAGTCGCACAGAGTATAAAATAGTCTGCGCGAGAGTGCGCAGAACAATGGAAAAGCAAAGGTTATATAGAAAAGGAGTGGGAAAGAGAACAATCTGGGTTCACACAGTCAGATTGTTGATGAGACACCCAGTGGCCTTGAGTAGATAGCATAACGGTTCTCAGAGCAGGGAAGTTCGTGATGTGTCTGACTGTGTATGAGTCTCCCAGTCTGCTGAAACAGCTGTGGCCTTGCAGAGACTGGGAAACTCATAAGAGAATATAATAGAATAATAATGGTAAAAGCACAACAAGAGGAAATAAGAAGCATTTGGTTTAAACATATGAAAGACATAATAAGGATAATAATAAGGATGATAATAATAACAATTCCCACTACATTCCCCCCTTTTGATCATACTTGATCAATAGAAAAAAACAAATGATAGGATAGACTGATATAACACATAAATGAATACACTCCATCGCTGGTTTAAGTAAACACATCACAAATATATCATAGAAAACTGGCTGTTTTTGTGGAGGACAGACTCCAATATAATGTAAGCATAAGAGAGGAGATACACACATGATTATATTGATGAATCGGAATCAGACTCTTCTGATTCTAGCTGATCTATCTCACTGTGGCGCAAAGGATTGTCTTGTAATGGAATAGTAGTATACTGAACGAAAGCTGAGGACACCATGCTGGAAACGCACTTCTTCAGTATTGGGATAATCAAACAGGTACAACTGATTAATAGGCCAAAAATGATCGCCAGGGGTGTAACTATACTAGCCAGCCATGCTTTCCACCCGCCTGATGTAAGCCAGGCCCACCAGTCCCAGGCCCCTGCGTTGGATATGTCATCAGCTTTCATGTCAGCTAACAGGTTGTTAAGATGCAGCACGGTGTCAGTGATGTTCTTGGTGGCGTCGGGAATGTAAGTGCAACAGGAGTCACCGATCACATGACACAGGCCACCCTTTGAGGCGAACAAAAGGTCAAGAGCGAATTGATGCTGCATGAGCATGTTCCTAGAGGCTATTATGAATGGGGTCAATGCCTGGAAGCCTTGAGTCGTCTCATAAGTCAGATTCTCTAGCCGGACGTGTAAGGTATCTAATTTATGGGCATTGTTTACTGTACCCCACCATGGGAACAGGCCACCCATGAATTTAGCTCCAGCGGACGTCATATCTCTTTTTACCTTGTGGTGGTCGGGGTGTTGGAACTCTGGGTAATGATGTGTCGTGTGCATTAAGGACGTGAGTACAGTGACTGCTGGATTCAAATCCACTAGAGTGCATGTCCCTATCCAAAGGGGAGCCAGAACTTGATAGAGCTTGTTGCCGCACAACCAAACGTAATCTTCTGGCGCGCTAAACCCAGAATCACTGGGCCACGCCAGTTGGAGGGAAATATGTCATCAGGGAATGCTACGTTAGAAAGGATTCTCTCAGGGGCACCAGATATGTGACAATACGAGATTTTGTGAGCACCGTCACCGCATGTGTTCCGTAGGATGTGAGTACAACCAGTAGTAGTGCCTAGGAAAAAATAATGTGGTGTAAGAGACGTTTTGTGGTAAACTCTCTGGATGCAGAGGCTGTGTTTCATCCCTCTCAAATGACTAGGGTGCACATGGCTGACGGGTTGGTACTTTGCGTATGTGGTGTCAAGCGTGGATGCACGCAAAGAGGAGTCAGACCGATTACTGCATGGTGGGGGAAGCTGCCTAGCATAACGCCACCCGGTTACGCTGTCTTCATCCTTGATGGGCTTTGTCAGAGCCATAAACGCGCAGAGGTGTTCAACCTGGGTCAGAGAGCGCGGACGAACTGGCACGGACACTGATGAGTCCTGGGGGAAAAGGGTGCATGCATAACATGACCCATTTTGTCCTGCGGCCTGCAAGAATGATCTCAGAGTGTGCCACCAGACGTTACCGGTGATCCCACTACTGGTCTGACCCACATCAATGTTGCTATGGTCGTTATCGCCTATGTATAGATTAAATGTAGATGTACCTATGGATGTCAACAGTGGCGTCAACAGTGGCGTCAAAGGTTGCTTACGCTTTTCCGGGTCTGAGTTTTGGGCGCGATGTCGATGTAAAATGTGCCACACGGGTCGGCGCCGGATACATACAGACAGACAACAAAATAAAATAAATGTGGTTCGCCCTGCTTTCCCCATGTACCTCTTAGATACCTCGATTTTGGCTGACATGCTGTGTGCTGAAATGGATACATAAAATATAGGACTAGTCCTAACACAACTATCATGGCAAGTATGCAGAGGAACCATTCTATGATTGTCCAGGCTCTCCAGTAGCATTCACATTGCTCACGGTTGCGTTGTCGTCTCTCCAGGCGAGCCCTCATCACGAGGGGGAAATGTTCCATGGAGTGTGTGTGTGTATTCTCTCGGTCGATTTCGTGACCCGGACCGTCAGACTTCGCACACTGATAACACAAACGAGGAACCAGAGAGCATATGGAACCGCTCAGCTGGCACTCGCTCGTGACACCTTGTGTGTAGTGTGTTTTGGTGTATGTAGTGCAAGTGTGGTGCTGGTGGTGACTAGGACACGTCACTTGCTGTCATCTGTTGGTGACTCGGACACGTCACTTGTTGTCATCTGTTGGTGACTTGGACACGTCACTTGTTGTCATCTGTTGGTGACTTGGACATGTCACTTGTTGTCATCTGTTGGTGACTTGGATATGTCACTTGTTGTCATCTGTTTCTATCGTTTCTCCTTTCCTGTGACCACGACCTTGCAGTGGCTGGCGTGGACCCATGTAGCTCTCTCGGCGACCTTGACCGCTGTCTGGGTGACGAGAAGCACCTGGTAGGGACCTTGCCAACGATTGGATTTCCAGCTCTTTCTCCGGAAATCCTTGACCAGCACGAAGTCGCCCGGTTGAAGGCGGTGAAGCGGACCAGTGGCAGTCGCTAAAGTGGATGATAGGTTAACACAATATGACAACATAGCATCCTCACACAAAGTTGTGGAGGGAAGAGGAAATCCTGGAGCCTTGAGTCCAATCTGTGGAGGTGCCCCAAAAAGGATTTCAAATGGGCTGAGTTGACTCCGTGTTCTTTTCCGCATCCTCATGTACATCAGCACAATGGGCAGAGCTTGTGTCCATGACAGACCTGTGTCTGCACAGCATTTTGCTAGTTTGTAATTTTGCATGATGCAGATTAGCATGCTTCACAGTGCTTTTGAGCTGTTACTGTGAACCCCCTTGTGAACCACTCCTGATTTATAGACTCTAACATCCCCCCTTTTGACACATGATCCCACCCATGTGTCAACTTAGCAAAATGAGGGAAAAAAAATGTCTGGGAAGACATGGATTGGAATTTGGGCCAACCCAAAAAACAGCCCCAGCAGCCTTCTATTGAGCTTTCTCAACTGGCGTAGCTAGCTGCTGCATGGAAGTTAGTGATGACATTTTGTCAGTAAAGGAGGAGACAGGGATTTTAACAAATGAGTGTGCGTGAGGTGCGAGAGGAATCAGGCCTTTGCGGCTGAGTCAGCAGACGCATTTCCTAGGGAAACTGGGTCTGTACTGCTTGCGTGTGCGGCACATTTACAGACTGCAACCTCAGATGGGAGCAGAATGGCGTCTAGTAAGCCTGCAACCAGCACATGGTTAAGTACTGGTTTGCCATCAGATTTAAGAAATTGTCTACACTTCCAAATAGCCCCAAAATCGTGTACTACCCCGAAAGCATATCGTGAGTCAGTGTAAATAGTCACGGTTTTGCCTTCTGCAAACGTGCAGGCTTCAGTTAGTGCGATGAGCTCTGCTGCCTGTGCTGAGAGGTGGCATGGAAGCGGTCCAGAACGGAGAACAGCAGAATCTGAAACAACAGGAAAAAAAACAAAAAAAAAACAAACAAATAAATTAGTGCCCCCTTGGTCGCGAGAGGCAGACCCATCAACATACAAAATGAGGTCAGCGTTGGTCAGAGGAACGTCTTTTAAGTCCAAACAATAAAAACCTGTCTGTCTTTAAGTCCGGTCTAGGTGTGCACACAATGGAAATTACGTCAACTGTCTTCAGGCAATATTCAAACTAAATGAAGTCTCTCCTTTTGAAACATCATGTGTTGAAATAAACACCTGCAGTTCAAAAAAATAAAAAAAATAAAAAATGAATTGCCTAATATTTTTGTTGTGGAATCAATTAATTTCTTTCTTTAAAGGCAAAAACATGAAAAAGCTAAAAGGAAAACCCTATTGAATACAATATTATTTGGAGCAACTTAATTTATAAATAGTTGTCAACTTAAAAACATGTGTTCATGTTCAACATGTGGTAATTAAGTACATACAATTTAAGATTATATTTAAATAATACGGTAAAACAAGTTGGAACTTTGGAGTAATCAACTTAAAAACTTGTGTTTATGCTACCAATTATTAAGTGAGTGGTAATTGAAAACACCTCTGATTGTAGAGGAAAAGCCTTCTCCCCTAACCCAAATAACTTTGTTGCTTTAACAACATTTCAATAGAAGTTGTCTTAACTCAATAACCATCGATGCAACCTATTGCCTTGATTTTCTTTGTTAAGCCAAGGCATTTGTTGTTAGAGTGTACGTAGACTGGGCCTCCCATATAACCTGCTGAGCCGATATAAAAACCAATCAGCAAATAACTTTTCAATACATTATTGATTACTATTTTTGAGGTACTTTTAGGTTGGAAGTGAACATAAGTCATAGGTACATGGTGTACTTTTCCTTCACTACATGTATGTAATACCTTTAGTTACTTCACAGATGTGGATGAATGATGTGAAATATAATCAAGTGTTGAATCAGACTTTAGTTCCACCTGGAGTAAATCCACAAGCTACTCTGCAGAATAAAAAGCCATTCAAAGTAGCTGCACCTTCACCAGCTTTGAGAACACTTTCATGATCAATCATTATAAAACATATCATATATATTATTCTGAAATGGACCAATCTGCACAACGACTACTTTTACTGTCTTTACTTTCACTATATTTTTATAATACTTTTCTACTTTTACTTGAACATTTTGAATGCAGGACTTTTACTGTAACACTCTGGTATTTCTACTTTTACTCAAGTACAAGATCTGAGTACTTATTCCTTTACTCAAGTACAATATCTGAGTACTTCTAATTTCACTACAATATCTGAGTACTTATTCCACTTCTGGTAGTGTATTAGTCTGAATTGTAGCTACAAAATCACACAGAGCTGCATAAAAATAGAATAATATGTACACGTGTGTACAATGATTTGTAGGTAATTTTGACTACTCAAGACACCTCACTTATACATCTTCAAAGTATTGGCTTTCAGAATATTAAACTTGTTTCGGCAAATTCAGATGATAAATACAACTTTGAAGCTTGTAACGGCATAATTACAAGCAGAGAACGGACTAATGTAACGTCACAGCAAGCATAACAACAGCCGTGTGTTATGAACACATACGCAAGAATGACATCATCTGTTGCTTAGTGACTTTTTTAACATTTAGTCTTAACACAAACGTGTGAATGTGTAAGGTTTACCATTATATTCAAATGTGAACAAAAATTGACTGTCTTTGTGTACCGGAACACTGAAAAATGCATTTGAGACATCTATGGCCACGTTTCATTCACAAGAGGCGATTCAAACATTTCGATGAGCAGGCGTTTCTACATGATGTTTTTAATAGTGATTTACACATTGTTTCACTTATGACCGATGTTGAGTTAGCATGGAATTATTTTAAATCCACCTTCTTGGCTATATGTGACAAGCATGCTCCTTTTAGGACATCTAGGATAAGCGGTAAAGACAACCCCTGGTTTAATGATTCTATATCCTCTCTCATTCGACAGAGAGACACTGCCTGGGCTAAAGCAAAGAAATCGAATATTCCATTAGATTGGAATCTGTATAGGACATTAAGAAACAAATGCACTAAGCTGATTAAAAACTCTAAATGTGCCTACTATCTTAATGCAATACATGACAATTTGAATAACCCTGCAAAGTTTTGGAAACTTGTTAAATCCTCCTCAGGTTCTATCACTCCAAACAGCCTTCCTGATCTCTTAAGGGTAAATCAGAGTGAAATCAAGGGCAAAATGGATATTGCAGACAGCTTTAATAATCATTTTATTTCTGCTGGCTCAATCTTTGATTCTAGCAACTCAGGGATGATCGCTGCAGAAGGAGAGCCAGGTCCTCCGCCACTTGACCCTGATCAACTGTTCACCTTTGCCCCCATCTTGACCTCTCAGGTTCACAAAGCTTTAATGAGCCTAGATGTAAAGAAATCTTCAGGCCCAGACAAGATAGAGCCGTTCTTCTTCAAAGTTGCTGCAGGTCTGATTGCAGAACCCATAACCTCTATTCTGAATCTCAGTCTTTATGCTGGTGAATTACCTTGCTCATGGAAGTCGGCCATGGTTCTCCCCTTGTTAAAGGGCGGAGACCCCTCTGACCTAAATAATTATCGCCCTATTTCCAGACTGTCTGTAATGGCCAAAGTCTTTGAATCTCTTGTAAACGAACAACTGAAAAAGTTTCTAACTGACCATAATATTCTTAGCGAGTCTCAGTCCGGCTTCAGATCAGGCCATAGTACTACTTCAGCGGCTATGCTAGTCTCAAATGACATCATTGAAGCACTAGACAAGAAAAAACACTGTGCAGCATTGTTTGTTGATCTGTCTAAAGCTTTTGATTCTGTGGATCATGCATTGCTACTGCAGAGGCTTGGCTGCATAGGTCTTGGCAAAATGGCTTTGAGCTGGTTTAAAAACTATCTATCTGAAAGAACTCAGTGTGTCTCAGTAGAAGATTATACCTCAGCTGCTCTTACTATAAACAAAGGTGTTCCACAAGGCTCTATTTTGGCCCCTGTCTTATTCTCCATCTTTATAAATGAACTAGGAAATGGGATAAACCCAGCACGGTTTCATTTATACGCCGATGATACAGTTGTTTATACAGTGGCTTCCTCTTTAACTCAGGCTATAGAGCTTCTACAGGATGCTTTTAATACACTGCAACACTCCTTGCTAAGGCTAAGACTGGTCCTTAATGCAAAAAAGACCAAGTACATGACCTTCTCTCGCTCTCGAGCTAATACAGCTGTCCCTCCGATTCTTACACTGGAAGGGACATGCCTTGACAAAGTAGCATCCTACAAATATCTGGGCTTATGGATTGATGAAAAGATGGCCTTTGATGTTCATATTGGGAACCTACTGAGAAAACTTAGACCTAAACTGGGCTTTTTCTTTCGTTTAAGGAAATGTTTCCCGTCTGAAGCCAGGAAGAGAATTGTGCAGAGTTCCTTTCTGTCTGTATTAGACTATGGCGATGTGATCTATATGCATGCTTCTTCCTCCCTGCTTAAAAAGCTGGACTCTGCGTACCATACTGCTATACGTTTTGTAACGGGTGCAGGCTCTCGCACCCACCACTGCACTTTGTATCAGTCCTTAGGATGGTCCTCTCTGTACCAAAGAAGACAATCACACATGTTGATTTTTATCCTTAAGTCATTGCTAGGTAAGCTGCCCTTATATATCTCCAGACTTCTGTCATTTTATACTTGCTTTTTTAATACTAGACGAGCAGCAAATGGGATGCTTTTAAATGTTCCTTTGATGCAGTCAGAGCTTGGTAAAGCTGCATTCTCCCACTATGCTCCCTTTTTATGGAATACGCTGCAAGTAAAACTTTGTCTAGAGGCACTTCCTACTGTAAATGCTTTTAAAGGTATGCTACGATTAGCCCTTCATGAAACATGTAACTGTTTTACCTGATGCTATTGCTGATGTGATTATGCTTCTTGCCACTGCACAAATGGCCTTCTGTATTTATATTTGAATTGTATGTTTTTTTTGTTTAATGCCTTTGTTTTATGTTGAAACTTGTTGTGTGCCGTGTTGGTCAGGACTCCCTGGAAGAAGAGATCTTGTATCTCAATGGGACATTCCTGGATAAATAAAGGATAAATAAAAAAAAATAAATAAAAAATGGCAGTAAATATGTTGCAGAGGCTGGAACTTTTGGAGTAATCAGATAAGAATTCCGGACGAGCGTGCATGCACAGCTGCATTTACATCGTAAATCCTGGACAAATCTCCACTCGTCAGGAGGTTTGTCTCTGATCTTTTTGACAGGAAACACTGGAATCGTTACACGGAATAATGACCCCTTGTTTAAGCAGAGAGGTAAACACTGGCCATCAACAGCTTCACGTTTCAATGGGTACGGTACGTGAACGTGGACATTAACCCTACGTCATATCTGTGAGCTGCCCAGAGTGAGTATGGCACATCTGAAAGCGCGGCAGGAAGCTCAGAGATATGAGAATTACCTTATCCTCAACCAACAGCAATGTGCGCAGAACGGCTACGTTCGTGCACATTTTCCTTTGATACACGTCACGTGACATAGAGTACATGACATATTCTGTGTGTGTAGGTGCCCAATCAGTGACTGACTCCCAATCCTTAACGATTGGACCCAAATCCCTCCATCTATCAGTGGGGCCCCCTGGCTAGTGAAATGTGTGGACCGCCCCTGGGATTTGACACAGCTGGTTGTGTCTTGTGTGTGTGTGAGTCTTAACAGAGATAGTGCTACCCAGCGAATTCCAATACATTTTTAAATATGAGCTCATCATTCACACATTCTAACAGTAAAACTCTCATCATAGCATTTACACGGATCTTTCAACCCCGTTAGCAGTACAATGCAAAATGAGAAGTTTCCACACAGCAGGTGGAAAACCACGTTGACCAGTCAAACGCAACAACTCCTGAAAATCAGGATATGTCAGCAGCCCATTGATACACATTCACCAGTTCTTTATCATCAAATGACACTTTTTGAACCATCGTAGGAGATGGCTGTCGGACTTTAAGACCCTCATTTGTGGAAAAATGAGGTCCAAGCCGAACCGGAGAACCAGATCTCTGCCCAGTAAATGTATTGGGCAAGCAGATGATAAAATAACTGTTTTTTACTGATGTGGGAAATGGATTACTGTCAACACCGTTATCTCCACTCTGAAGTGGTACAGAAACTTCTCCTTTTCATAAACCCAGCATATGAATAAATCTATCACTACATTTGCATTCAGGCAAATCTACCCTTTTTTTTACCACAGAATGTGTAGCCCCAGAATCAACCAAAAATGTGTGGGACATTTCTTAACGCAAACATTCACTGTCATATTTCAAATATGTACCCTTTTTAATTACAGACATGTCCTCTAATTCTTCTAATTTCTCAATAGCATGTATGATGCGTGTGTGTGTGTGTGTGTGTGTGTGTCACTTCCCTGGTTAGATGCTGCTGGCTGAATTTCCATCTCGCTCGATTGGGCCCCTTCCTTGCTGTCCCCCTCTGCCTCCACTCCAGTGTTCTGTGAGCAGTCCCATAATCCAATGTTCAACACTTCCACACTTGGAAACATCTTTCTTCAAATGAACGTCTTGCTTCTTGTCCTCTGCCTCTGAAAACCTCCTCTGCCTCTCCCTCGGTATTGTGAGCGGCCAGCATTTTGTTTAGCTTGCGCTGTGTCTGTGAGTCCGTTGAGAAAGGCATTACTGAGGTTTGTTTCCCAAACACCTGCTTGGTCTCCTAGGGCATCGGGTTTGTTTATCCCGCTGTTGTCGAGCTTGGAGTTGACGCTGACTGCATGGCTGGGGCTTGTAGTTGAGGTGGTTGAGGTGTTCCAACCAGATTGCCAGGGTTGTACGCCGGAGGAGGGAAGGGATACCCAGTCGAGGAGAGGTCATTCAGGCCTGCAATGGAAGGACACAGAGATGTCTGGGGTTTACATGTCTTTTGGAAATAATGTATTTCTTTTCTTCACATTCATTTTCAACCTTAATATTTTATTTAATCCCCAAGGCCAACTGCCTTTTTTTTTACTCCCCAGTATTATAAACACTTTCTATGGGTGTCCAGTTTCTCTAAGTCTTTTACTTTAATTGTACTCTTCTTCTTCATTCCATCTTCACACTCTTGTAATTTATCCCTTAGGTTTTTGATTTTTAATTTACTCAAAGAACCTCCCTTAGGAAATCCGAACATTTCCGTCCATATATTTAATTTAGCCAGACTTTCTTCACCATAGTTTGCTCGCATGACATCAACTATCGGACCCTCAGGAGGCTGTACATACCCCCTCCCCTGCTTTGCCCCCATAGCAAAGTCTTTTAAAGTGTCACCAAAACACTATTAAAGTGTCACCAAAACACTCCGTGTCACCAAAACACTATTTTTCATCCGTCGATGCTAGATATGCCAAATATCTCTGTTTTCGAGCAGTCCCTCTCCTGATGTCATGGAGTTTTAATTACGTTTAACTTTAAACAATTTAGACTTTGCACATCTCACCGAGTATTGAAAGCCCTTTGAGTTCGTTGGATCTCGTGAAGTCAATCGGTTCCACCCCTCGCGCTGGTCCCCTCGTCCTGTACGTTTTATGTCGGGGTAGAGGAGGATCCAAGATCCCGGAGCAACCCACCAGCGTCCAGAGGTTTCCCCGATCAAACATACAGAGATCCTGCCGACAACGCCATTTGTTATGGAAATCTAGGGCCCAAACACAGCTGGAGAGTACAAGTCAAATGAACAATACAAATAAATGGTGAATCAAGCAAAGCTGTCTTTTGGTTATTTATTTGAAGCTTCAAATACACGATACAATAATATAAATATGTCACAAGTCGCACAGAGTATAAAATAGTCTGCGCGAGAGTGCGCAGAACAATGGAAAAGCAAAGGTTATATAGAAAAGGAGTGGGAAAGAGAACAATCTGGGTTCACACAGTCAGATTGTTGATGAGACACCCAGTGGCCTTGAGTAGATAGCATAACGGTTCTCAGAGCAGGGAAGTTCGTGATGTGTCTGACTGTGTATGAGTCTCCCAGTCTGCTGAAACAGCTGTGGCCTTGCAGAGACTGGGAAACTCATAAGAGAATATAATAGAATAATAATGGTAAAAGCACAACAAGAGGAAATAAGAAGCATTTGGTTTAAACATATGAAAGACATAATAAGGATAATAATAAGGATGATAATAATAAAAATTCCCACTACACTGACTACACAGTCTACTATTTTGCGGCTTTTCAAAAACCCTAAACCAACCCCTAACCCTAACTCCGGCTGGATTACTTCAAACAAGATAATACATTTTTCATTTATGATATTTTATATCTGGAGTTAATTAAAATGTAAATAGTGAGCTTATATTCTGCCAATAAGGGCACTCTACAAAGAAATAATATTTCACGGTGTATTATAAAAAGGAGTTTAGGAAATTATTACTTGGTCAAACACAAAGCTCCCATTTTCATGCTTCCAAACCCACAGTGTTCAGCTCAGGCTGCAGGGAGGGTGCAGTTCCAACCAGCTGGCTCTTACTCTCTCGCACACTCGCCATTTCTCATGTAACATGTGGGTTGTTATGGATGGAGTAATGCTGAGTTGGCCCATGGCGCTCCTAATGAGAGCAAAACTCCCTGGGCTGCTGCCACCCAAACCTCATGGAGGCAAGTAGCGGGCAACTCATACATACTGAGGCAATACACACTACACTGTACACACTTCTATTTAGTTTATCCTGACAACCATGTGACTTTTGCTGATATGATTTTCTCAGAAGTGATTAATTAGGGTAAGACAATCATGGAGAGCAATGTGACTGGACTGCGTTAGCTGACCTCGGCTTAAACTGAATAAACTTGATCACTCTCGCTGAATGAATAGAGTACATACAAAGGCTTTATTAAATGAAATACATGATGTATGATGCCTTAGTTTGCTGGGTGTCTGCCCAGCCGTGCCTGTCCATGCATTTGGCAAGCGACTTAAATAAAAAAAGTACATTTTGATTTAGAATATCCATGACGGAATGATTTTCGGAAAAGCCAACTTCCCAATATATTTAATGTTGACACAAATAGAGTCATGCTGTATATGCTCTCACTGGTACATCTTGCCAACATTGAGCAAGAGTGAGAGCACAGCTTAGGTTTGCCCATGGAAAGAGTGGCATCATTCCATTTTTCCTAATATAAAGTTGAGACAGAACGGCGATGTGGACGAGTGACTACAGGGACCAGATGGAGGGCTGGATACAGAAAGGCAAAAATGGACAAAATGACCGTCACGTCACAGGGCAACAAATCCATGTATCCAAGGGAAATTGAGTGCTATCAAAACGTGTATCACTAATTCCACACATGAGGTTATACGGTTTAAAGTGTAATGTACGTTTAATAATCACAGGATTAAACGGCTAATACAAGGTGGAGCTATATTGCCCTTCACTGGGACATTTCCCGTCATCATTAGCGAGTGCTGGAAAACTTCAATGTTTTCCTGCCAGATCGGACTTGCCAGCCTTTTGGAGGTTGATTTACTTGGCATTAAAAAGCCCCATTTGAAACAAAGCTCTTATTTGCCAAATATCTCACACACATATTTGTCACGGGTTTGATCATTAGCATAGAGTGGTGTGCTTGTGAGGATATGCGGGTACCAAAAATGCTATAGGATCTGACATTTGGCACTTGCGAGCCAGTGAAGGCATGTTGTGACTCTGAGTTCTTATTCTTGACAGCTTGTTCGCCTTGATTAATGACCCTGAGGTGAAACAGAGTTCCCCCGTCCACCTCAGAGTGAACAAACTAATGAACCAGATGCATTATTTATTTTTGAAAATCCAAAGCCCAGAACAAAAGCTGAGGTTGGGGTAAAATACACTGAAACATTCCAAGAAAAGGAATGCTTTTTCTTCCCGCCCTCATTATTTTTGCTCGTCAACCTGGAGATGTTGCCAAATATAATATTAGTGGGATAAAAGATTGTTGCAGTGTACTTGGTAATGTGAGTCGATGGGGACCGCAGTTCTTGCGCTCTATTTCAGGAAACAAAGTGATTGTTTCTTATCTTGATCAGAGGTGGGCTGGCATGCTAGCTGCGAGAGCCGGTGGAGAAGATTAGATTTTAATTGTCAGACATTACTGTTTGATGGCAACCAGAGAGACACTAATGTGCCTTGTAATAATCCTCCCTGGTGTTGACACTGAGATCCAAGTTAGAATAAAACTAACAAGGGGATTGTGTCATTCCTTCACTAGTTACGTTAATGAGAGAGGACTCATTCCTGTGATATACAATTACTCTGTCACCAAGCTTTGGTACTGATATATCAACATTTCCTTTTGCTGGAGGCAAGTTAAGACTCTGAGGCTTTTGGGGGAAATCTGTTCGCCATTGAGTCACTGATAATACTGCATATTTCACGATTGCCTAAAATGTAGTTAAGAATGGATTATCTCTTCCTGGCTTTATTGGACAATAGAAATACGATTTTTGTGAAAACAGAATGTAAAATTGCAGGAATGTGACTCTGGTTTGGCCATCTGAAAGATTGGAAATATTCCTAACCCTACCCCTTTTGTCACAGAAACAACGAAACCGCTAAATCAAATGGGCTGAATTAGGTAAAGGCTAGCTAAGGAAAGTCCACCTTTTGTTAATTAAAATGTGTTTTAAATTAGCGCAGATAAGTTAAGTATCAGCTTAATTTCTTAAATATTTGGACAAGAAAGATAAAATAACACATATTTTTGTCATATGTCATTCTAATTAGTCTACAAAGTCAAAAATATTAAGGCAATACAATATTTTTGTTTCTTTAACACTGTTTCTTGGTTAGTCAGAAAAATATAAATTTTAATGTTGAAGAGGCAAAACCATAAATCATTTCAGAAAATAAAATAGTAAAGCAAATATTTGAGTTTTCATTGTTTGCTTTCATTTTGCTGCAACCTCTTGGTTGACAGAACAAAGATATACAGTATAATTCAAATTGGAACCAACTAGAAGATTAAGAAAAAATACTCTTTTGGACACAAGAGCAAATCCTGATTAAACACAACATTACATTTTTACTAAGACACACACTATAGTAAACACAGGAAATAGGTTTGCGGGTGCTGCTGCCAAATGGGTCTCACCCTTGATATGACTGTTTATTTATGTTTTTCTTTCATGTGATAAGCCTGTCCTTTGGCCTACAATGTGTTGTTCTTTCCATTAACATCATCAATCAGAGTAGCATTTAGTAATCCCTTCAAATGAATAACAGTAATAACTTATTTAAACCCCTTATTACTTTGACAGCAGCATTGAAACGTGTGTGTGTGTGTGTGTGTGTGTGTGTGTGTGTGTGTGTGTGTGTGTGTGTGTGTGTGTGTGTGTGTGTGTGTGTGTGTGTGTGTGTGTGTGTGTGTGTGTGTGTGTGTGTGTTAAACAATATTTAAGAGGATTACCCTGATATAACAAGCAATTTCTGCCAGGAAAAGGTAAAGTAATACATGAACGACATATTATAATAAGCAGATAATGAGAACAATTCATTATAGAATACTTTTCTTCATATCCTGCTTAACTTTTCATTTTAATTGTGTCCTTTCAATGTGGGTATTAGGCTGTGAGGGATATTGTTCAAGAAGACTGTTACAGATTTAATAACATTATGAGACATAAAGTCAAAGATCAAAATTACGTTAAACTAGGTGAAATACAAGATATAACAATTATGAGATGGAGTCAAGCTTTATGTTTATATTACATTAAAATGAAGAGATAAATTATGAGCATATTTTTATTCTCGTCTAAGTAACTTTTCTTGTTTAATATTTTCTCTTTTCTCGGTGGTCATGAGCATTCATGACTGAGCTTTATTTCCAAACAAATATAATTATTTTAAAGTAAAATTAGAGTCAAATATCCAAATCATGAGATACTAAATCTAAACTTCGTGGTAGTACAATAAAGTTACAAGACAATGATTTCACTTCTGTTTAACTTTATCAATTAATATGACTTAAAAGGAGTTGTTAACCGCACATATCTCATGGTGAATCCCATAGCATTTTTAGTTGTTCCCATGGTTACAGAAGGATTTACAACCCCATACCCCCCAGTTGCATGCAAAGGAATTTCTCATGAAGTCTGTAGTATGGAAAATAAGTCCTGATCTAAATCTTCACCATGTTTCCTGTAAGGAACATGTTAGAACACACTGATTTTGTCAACACTTCCAGTCAAGTATGCTTCAAGCAACCTCTTTGCACAAACACTTGAAACATAATCAGAAATATTTCTGACTCATATTTTCCCTGGCAGAGGTCCAAGACAGTGTTTTTAATCAAACAGGCAAACAGGAAATACCTCCAGCGTGATTAAACTTTATCTCAACATCAGCCGTTCATTAGCATTGATAACAAAGGAAGTACGCACTTTAGTCTGAACACGTGGCCTCGGCACGAATAAATCCATCACTGGAGGTTTTGAAATCTTGTCAAGAGTGGCAGCAACGCTGGAAGATTACAACAACACAATGATGATGTACATGTATTTTATTTTGAGATGAAGCCTGTGGATCAATGTTGGATACATTGAGATGGAGAGTAAGACAGGGATCTCTCTGACTGCTAGCCATGCTAATCGACTTCGACAGCTGTGAGTTGACACCAGGAATTAGTCGTTGCTCATGCAAATAGAGTGCATATGCTAATACTGGAGCAAATTGGTGGAAAGGGGTGGGCTTGGTTGGGAAGGCATGTCAGATGGAAGTAACCTGGATGGAGATGTGTTCCCGCAGCCCTCATTTACACATGTGGAGTAGACTGAACTCTGAGATAACACCATTCAGGTTTGACTAATACAGATAGCAAATGTGTCCTTACATCACTGCCGCTTTGAGAGCATTTTAATCTCTCGTTTTTACATACTGGATGCGATTGAATAAATTGACATTTGTAATGCTAATACATATCGTGAATACTTTGATTATGAATAAACCAGTGAGGCAATAGCTGCCATTAGCGGCACTGAACTGCTTTTATTACAGTAAGGAGCAGGGTATTATGGCCTTTAACAACATGTAAACTGTATTTTGTGAAAAAGCTGACGCATACAGTATACCAACAAGCTGTGACTCAACAAGTGGGATTACAAAATGGTCTGCTTGTCACCACAGAAGCACAGTTGGGAGTTTGGAAGATATGTTAGTTCGTGGAATAAGTGAACATTTTCTTTTAATGATATTCTTTAATATAGGAACACTCCTGGGTAATAATATGAGACTAAATACCTTGAGGCTCTGTCATGGCCATTCATTTAAAACTTTTTTCTAAGAAACAAAGTTTTCTGTTTTGCAATAATGCGAATACAAAAATATATTTTATCATAGACCAAGAATCCAAAAGTGCGCCGAATTAAAAAGTACAAGTGGACTATTTAGCATTAGCTTGCCATTAGCCGTGATCTCAACATAATTGTAAGTGTAATTAGATGATTGTAACCTAAATGCATTCAATAATTTACTTATGTTAAAAAGTTCTACATTAATAAATAATTAGTCACCCTTTCATGCATGAATTATGAAAAGATATTGCAGATGAAGTATTTTCAAGAACAACAGTAGCAGTAACAGTATGAATTGTAGTATATAGCCAGTGATGCATGACGTCCACTTTAGTGGACAGGTGATTAATCATAATTTCCTGCAAACATAAAATCAATACTTTGACAGTTTATGAATGATATGATTCCTTAGTTGTTACTTGATGTCACCAACATTGTTATACCTGCAGGGGGCGCTTTCCATAAAAGGATTGGCAAGATATCGACGAGTGATTCGGTCAATCTGGCTTTCTGTCGTCCATCTTGGTTTAGAGAAATGTATCATGCACTTACACTGACTTTCCACTGAGTAGCAGTGTATGGGATGCAATAGGGTCCTATGTAGTGGCTGATGTGCAACTATGCCATCAAAACCCATGCATATACAAGAAAACACCTTTTGAATAGCTGTCTATACCTCATCATACAGAATGGCCAACCTTCTTTCTGTCTGTGGTCGGTTGCTAAAAGCCACTCGATCAACCCATCATCTCTTCATCTCCACCATGATCTTCAGATTGCTCCACCAGCGTCGAGACTCCTTATTGAACTAATGTCTTGGTTTAAACCATGACAGTGAAGGGTACTGTAACCTATTGAACTGTAGACCACCAACCGATCAAAGGGATCAACCTGCTTGGCGCTTCCTTTCTTCACATTTCCAGTTAATCAAACTGGTTGTGATTAACATGTCCGCCTGAGGAGCAAGAGATCTGAACGTGGAAAAATATATGATCCATTGATTGAGCCATTTGACCACAGACGTATAAAGACACAAATATATGCATGCTTGTTTTATGATTCACTCACTGACGCACTGCTTTACCAAGGTCTCCGCCCCAGACCACAAGGACCCAGATTCTCCAGAGGGCTGGCCGCAGACCAGAGCCAGGGTTCAGAGTTCAAGTGGGAGCTTTATTCCTGGCAGTTGAGGCTTGGGTTGACTGGCAGAAAGGAAACACCAATAGGCCAGGCTCCAACCCTCACCCCTCAGGAATTGTTGGGGTCAAGAATTACATCCAGTCTGGCTCCATTGGACATCGATGACAGGGTGTCTAAGTGTGTCGCTTTTTGAAAACAGATGGCTTGAAGTTCAATGCAAGACATCGAAATGAATTACAAGTGTTCAAAAAATAGCTTTGCATGCTTTATAATTTGAACTGTGAACTGATTCACAGTCACAAGAGAAGAAGTGTATCAAATTGTGTACTTTAAGTTTGCTTAAATGTGTACACCAAAGTATTAGTACTGTGAACTACAACTGCAATTATATTTCAATTCACCTTTAAAGGCCTCCACGTAACTAGACCAGAAATACATAAAAGTTAAACAAAAAGGAATTAACGTTAGAACTGCTGATTAATTTTACATCCAACAAAACATTTCAGATTCAACCCTAACCCTTTCGTATTTAAAAATAAACCCTTTTTGTAATTGGTCAACCACTGAGTATTGGATGGTGCGGACTTGAGTTCTCAACGGAAAATAAAATGTAAAATGTGTCAACTTTCCTCTTTACAAATGGTAGCCTGTGCTGATGTTAGATAAACAAGTTTGAACTTTTCAACTTGGTGTAACTTTTCTTACCACTCATTTTATTGTTATCTTTCTTTTCTGCTAATTGCTTTTAAATCAAGAGCAGGTCTGCTTCTTTACACTAATCCATTTCAAGTTGCAATTCATATGGTATTCAGATTCAGGGTTTTGTGCATGATCTGTTTGATTTTGATTGGGGTAAAATCGACTGTGCTGATGTGGAAACTGCATGGTCTTATTTTTATCTTGGTTTTATGGAGATCATTGATAGACATGCACCCCTGTGTACATTTAGAGTAAAGGGACGAGACAATCCTTGGTTTTCTGCTGAGCTGATTAGTCTCCTTCATGAGAGAAACAAGGCCTGGGCAAAGGCTAGGGCGCTAGGCAATCAGACTCAGAGGTAGAGTGGCTGCGTTGTAGGCAGCTAAGGAATAGCTTCACTTCAAATGTCAAAAGTGCAAAGTCGAAGTACTTTTTGTCAGTTAACTCAGAAAACCTAAATAATCCTAGGACATTTTGGAAAGCAATAAAATCGATATCTACCGGTGAGATCCCTAATGAGCTACCTCCGTGCCTTACCACAGCATCTGGCTCTATATCGGACAGGGCTACTATGCTAAATTGCTTTAATGAGCATTTTGTGTCCTGCGGTTCGATGTTTGATTCTGTGACTAACTCTGCTTCGGTGAACACCCCAATCCGTGACTCTGAACAATGTGGTCTGGAAAACCCTTTCAGTTTTACTCCTTTTACTGTCAATGTTGTTCACGAAGCCTTATCTAAGCTAGATCCTAGGAAACCGGCTGGCCCGGACAACTTAGAACCTTTCTTTTTAAAGATAGCTGCAGACTTTATTGCTCTACCTCTTACTACTCTTTTTAACCTCTCCCTCAGCACAAATACAATTCCAAAAGTATGGAAGTCTGCTTATGTCTTGCCTTTACTGAAAGGAGGGGAGGCAACTATTTTAAATAACTATAGGCCGATCTCTAAATTGTCAGTTTTGGCTAAGGTTCTTGAACGCCTAGTGAGTGAACAGGTCTAAACATCAGTCAGGCTTCAGAAAGAAACACAGCACCATCACTGCCACGATGAAAGTGGTAAATGACATTACTAGTATTTTAGATAATAAGCAGAGTTGTGCAGCTCTGTTTATTGACCTTTCCAAAGCGTTTGACACCGTTGATCATCGCATCTTAAAGCAGAGGCTACTCAGTATTGGCATATCCAGCCTTGCAGTGGGTGGTTTGTGAACTACCTCTCTCAAAGGTCCCAATGTGTTCATTTTGATGGACTGTCTTCTGAGTGGATAAACATTTCTAATGGTGTACCACAAGGTTCTGTTTTAGGACCACTTTTATTCTCCATATATATTAACAGTTTAGGTGAAAATATGGATGAAGCTACTTTACATTTTTATGCGGATGATACTGTGATGTATTGTGCGGATCCCTCCATTAAAGAGGCTGTTGTTAAATTACAGGCTGTTTTTAACACTATTCAGACTCAGCTCTCTGAACTAAAGCTTCTTTTAAATGTGGATAAAACCAAGGTAATGCTCTTTTCAAAAGCAAAAAAGACACCAGAGCCTGTTTTTGATATTGTAACTACGCAAGGAACAAAACATGAAGTTGTTGCCTGTTACAAATACCTTGGTATCTGGCTTGATGATTGTCTTACTTTTAAACTTCAGGTCACTAATCTGCTTAAAAAGCTGAGGGTTAGGCTAGGTTTCTTCTAGGAACAAGTCCTGTTTCTCATTTGAAGCCAGGAAAAGGCTAGTCACTGTGACCTTTTTAACTGTGCTGGACTATGGTGATTTGATCTATATGAATGCACCTGCCCATTGCCTGGAAAAGTTAGATGCTGCGTATCACAGTGCTCTGAGATTTGTTACTAACTGTAAAGCACTTACTCATCACTGTACCCTGTATGCCAAGGCAGGTCTGCCTTCACTAACTGTACGGAGGCTCAGTCACTGGTACATGTTCATTTATAAAGCCATGTTGGGTAAACTACCTTTTTATATCTGCTCTCTGATCTCTCGACGAATTGAAAGTACGTATTGCCTGAGATCTCATGATGTTGTTTTATTAAATGTGCCAAGTGCTAGGACTGTCTTAGGGAAGAAAGCTTTTAGATGTGCAGCTCCACTAAATTGGAACAGTCTGCAAACATGTTTAAAACTGAGCACTTTGGTTCCCCTGCATCATTTTAAAACTCGGCTGGGTGACATGCTGTTTGATACTGATGGTACCTGTCACTGTAAATAGAGTTTTGTAAACTGTGCCCTGTACATTATGTTGTATGGCATCCTTATTGTTGTTCTGTTGTTTTTATGTTACATGTGTAACTAATGTCCTGCAGGTCACCCTTGAAAAAGAGATATTTTGATCTCAAGGGGCTTTCACCTGGTTAAATAAAGGCAGACAGATTCTTAAAAACGTGTATTAATCTTTAGTCATTTTAAATCGGGCCCACTGACAAGGCTATTGACACTTAACTGCTGAAACCCTTCTTTAACACTAGAACCGCCAGAGATTTTTTTCATACCTGTAACAACAAAGGGTGCTACATACCACACTTTCAGGAATAGTCACGGACTGGGAGACTTTAATATTTTATTGAAAAAAAGTTACATACAATAAAAAACAGCTCTGGGTCAAATTGACCCGATTGGCGGTTCTGTGTTAATGTAGTAATGCATTGTAATTCACCTGTATTTACCTATATATATATATATACCATATAGGAAGATGAATGCTATATCAATAAATATACCTAATTCTTTCATTAGAGTCCCATAAATTCCAGAAAATCATATGTATCCTTAGTAGAAAATTATAGGAATGTATGTTTATATAGTTCGTTTATTTTGAAGGAAATAGAGGCAGAATCAATTTGGTTTACTTCCATTTGGTTTACTTCCATTCTAAGATGGTCAACTTAAAAAGGAAGAATGTGAAATGTGTCCCCCACAAGGCGCAAAATTCAACCTATATCAAACGTTATATTTACAATAATTACTAATTATTATAACATAATAATATTCAACACAAAAAATATGTAATTTTTGGCAGCTCTATATATACTTCATCATCAACACTCATGACTATCCTATGGCATGGCACATATGCGCAATCCTTCTTCCTGCTGTCAATATAGTTTTAGCTGTCATCATATTTTTTATATTTATTACTGAAAGATTTTCATCCAATATTGAGTGAAACAAATGCATTTAGATTTATTGACGCCCCTGCAACATCACTGATTTACCACTGCAAAGTGAATGAAGACCCTCGTAAAAAATGACTGTTTTCCATCATGACTTACACACTGCATATGTATGCATTTTTAATGACCTAACCAGAAATAATAATGTCACTGTAAATCCAGCATCGTCTGTGTGTCATCACACATCCAAGAATTGACTCTTGATATGCACATTCCTGTAATCAAAGGGGGATTTCCAATGTAACCAATGGAATTTCCTTAGCAAAGTTAAATGAAAAAAACAAGCAAAATGATATTCCCAAATCAAAGAACACACATTTTTGATTTAATGTACAGCCCGTATTCAAATTAGTTCATTATGGAGTCTAGGTCACGTACGGCCTTTGCATACCACGGTTTGCTAAAATTGGGATGTAAATGTCATTATTGGAGTGTATTCGAGAACAAATCAGTGTTCCGTTCCCCCGCTGCAGAAATCACGTTTCGCTGCAGCACCCTGGGACGGCCTGATCATGTAAATCGCTGAGTGTTTTTAGTATGTACATATTTTAACATGTTAATCTATCTGACGGACCAAACATAATGCTGACGAGGCCTTCTCCCCTCGGTGCTCTGTAGGCCAAGCCTGGTAGCGTACGCACTTTGCACTGTCAAAGACGAGCATAAATAAATCATTTAATCCATTAATATTCAAGCTAGACCTTGTCTATTCTACACAACGTTGTCTAAACAGTTACAAATCTGTGTTTGCCCCCCCTCCTCCCGCCTGGTTTATATACTACAGCTGCTATAGGTGGCAACACAGTACCAAAACTTAGCAAATGGGTCTATATTCTGCCTCTCTGATGTCAGCGGCCCTCCCGGGGGAGCCAAAGTAGTTTCTGGCAAAACAACACTTGTTTTTTTTGTGTTTTTTTATGTGCCTCAGAAAGCGTTCCATCTGCACGGGTTGTCAGGTAACTGTGCCGACACATCTGCGGCTGGTTTGAGAGCGCTGCAGCTGTGACCTCTGGTTTGATGTGTAAAAAGAAAACATCTAATATGGCGTTGGCCATCTGCAGACGAGTGGAAAAGGAGGAGGGAGTGGAGGATTGGATGACAGAGGGAGAAAGAGAGAGACGAAGGGGGGGGGGGCATTTAGAAATCCTTACCATTTGTTCTCGCTGTCACTAGCTGCAATGGGAGGGAAAACACTGTATTTATTTTGCACTCATGCATTGGCTGCCTTCACTTTATCTTCATTGGAATGGAAGCC